>NC_064807.1:9970355-10175442 GCF_023721935.1 Panthera uncia | reverse complement strand
GGGGGGGGGGGAAGGGCAGAGAGAGAGAATCTCAAGCAGCCTCCACACTCAGCCCAAAGCCTGTCTTAGGGCTCCATCCCAGGACCCTGGGATCATGACCAAAGCGGAATTCAAGAGTCAGGCTCTCAACCTACTGAGCCACCCAGGTGCCCCAAGCTTTCCCTTTAAATGTCATAACATTTACATTTTAACAATTTTTCCTGGGGAAAAAAAAAATCAAATATTTATATTCTTTGCTTAAACAAAGAGTAAGGACTAGAACAGGATTTAAATTTGTGTTGATGACCCACAGGGCGTTACTTGGGAAAATCAATCCTTGCATGGTCTTAGAAAATCGGACGCCCGGGGCAGGGTTCTGTGTTGGGGGGGGGGGGGGCTCCTGCAAGCAGCAAGCCTCTGCACGGAGTTAACTCAGAGCCCCGCCTCCCGTGTGCTGTCTCCTCCCTCCCATTGGCTCCCACCTGTGCCGCTCTTCCTGCACTACCTTACTGTGTCAGTCTTCCTCAGGGACGGGTCCCAGATGCTCAGATAAGGTGGGGGGCATTGTGCCTTGTGACAGATGTTAGCTACTCAGAGGTTCCATCACTTAATTCCAAGTTCCAGGCGGGGCTCCTAGTTACTGACTTTGTCAGGACCTGTTTACTCAGGAAGAATTAGCAGCCTGTCCAGATCCTAAAACCTGCCTCCTAGTTCCCCTCATGTCCCCTCTGTGCTTCAAGATTCCTCCTGTGGAATTCTGAAACACCTGCTCACACCCGGATCGTGCTTATTCTCTTGCAGGCACCAAACTCAGCCCTTGATGTATGCTAGTCACTGCATCATTACAATTCTCAGATCCTCTCCAATTTCCAGATGAAGAGAGGGAGGCTCAGAGACATTAAGTGGTTCGTTCAAATCACACAGTAATTAGCAGACCCACCATTTTTATTCCCCAAACACCTCAAGGACAAAAACCTTCATCATTCTCCGTTTGCCTATAGGATAGAAGCCAAATTCCTCACTGGCAGGCAAGGTGCCACGCTATCTTTCCAACCTTATCTCCTGCTGGGCTCCAGCTTGACTCCTCTGTTCCAGACTGGCATGCCTGTGCCCTCTCCCCCAACCCACAGGCTCACTCCCCGTGTCCAGCCTTCCATCCGTTGTTCCCACGACCTAGAAGGTCCTGTTTTCTCCTTTGTGCCTGCTCACATCCTGCGTGACTGCAGGCCATGGGGCAGTGTGGTCTTAATGGCAGGCCCCCCTGCATGCCGTGCCTCAGGTTCTATTGCTCTCATTCCTCCTTAGACTCCTACTGCTCATACCGGTCGCTGGGTCATTGCCCACACACAGATGCACAGCAAGGCTTTAGTTCAGGCCAGTAGACTCAGGGCTCCACGCTTGACCCTTGAGCTGAGTATTTTGACTGGTATAGTATCTAGCTTCATATATTTGGTTAGAAGCACCACAGAGAATTTTCCTTCTAATCTATTGTACGAAGACCTCAGGCAAAGACTGCTTCCTGTGGACAAAATGCAAAGTAGATGAAATTTATCATTGGTGCTTTCTAATATAGCTCCCCCTGCTAAATTATACTAACGTGTGGAAGGTTAGACGTGTATGTACCCTGCTTTCTCCCTACTCTTTTTTCTTTCCAATATGGAAATAACAATAACAACAATAATGATAATAATGATAATAATAATAATAACCCTATTACTGGGAACCAGATACTTTCCTAAGCACTTCATGAGTATTAACTAATTTAGTATTTCTAACAATCCTTTAGGCAGATATTATTATTATCCTCTTATTCTATTACAGATAAACAGACTAAGACACAGAGAGGTTAAGAAACTTGTCTAAGGTCACACAGCTGGGATTCAAAGCTAGGCATTTCATTATGATGCTATACTGCCTCGCTCATAAAATAATGTATTTTTTTTTCTGATGGTGAAAGTAATGCCTCCTAAGCACTTATAAAAATCAGATAGTAAAGTGTAAGCACCACTGAGCTATAGTAGTTAGAAAGCAAAACACATAATAATTTTTTGTGAAATGAGCTTAGTTTCTGAATTATTATTTTTTTCAGTGAGAGAGAGAGAGAGAGAGATCATGAGTGGGGAAAGGGCAGAGAGAGAGAGAGGGAGACACAGAATCTGAAACAGGCTCCAGGCTCTGAGCTGTCAGCACAGAGCTCAGCTCTCAAGAACTGTGAGATCATGATCTGAGCCGAAGTCTGACGCCTAATTGACTGAGCCACCCAGGTGCCCCTAGTTTCTGAATTCTAATGCTAGAGTGCTGGCAAATTGGGGTTGACCACGGGACTGAGGCTGCACCAGCTCAGCCCAAACCTGGATGTCAGCTTTTACCATACAGTCATGGAAAAGAGACAGAATGGAGGGTTCCAGAATCTGGATGGACTTTGCAAAATTATAAAATAAAAACAAACTATAAGATTATCACCCATAATCCTGTAACCCAGGGAGAACTAAATAGCCTATCAAACAGATATAAATCCACATTAGTTTCTATTTCAGAAATGGAACCACATTGTATATCATGGTGTTTTTTGTTTGTTGCCTTTCAGCTCAAAATTATAAACAGCTTCACTGAGCTATAATTTATATACATAAAATTCTCTTGTTTTAGTCATACCGATAATTCTAATAAATTTGCAAAACTTTGCAACCATTACCACAACACTATTTTATTTTTTAAATGTTTTATTCATTTTTGAGAGAGACAAAGAGAGTGAGAGAGCAAGCAGGGGAGGGGCAGAGAGAGAGAGGGAGACACAGAATCCAAAGCAGGCTCCAGGCTCTGAATTGTCAGCACAGAGCCGAACGCGGGGCTTGAACCCACGAACCGTGAGATCATGACCTGAGCCGAAGTCGGATGCTTAACCTACCAAGCCACCCAGGCGCCTCTACCACAAAGCAATTTTAGACCGTTGCATCACCCCCGAAAGACCCCTTATACCCGTTTGCACTTCCTTTTCATCCCTCCCCCAGCTCCTGGTGAATGCTCGTCTATCTTCTCTATATTGATTTGCCTCTTCTGGACATTTGATATAAATGGGAACATACGATATGTGGTATTTTGAATCTTTTCCTTAGCATGTTTTCAAGGTTCATTCTTGCTTCAGCATGTATCACTATTGTCATCCCTTTTGATGCCTGGATAATATTCCATTGTATGCATATACCATATTTTGTTTATCCATTCATGTGTTGATGAATTGGGATTCTTTACAATGAATAATGCTGCTGTGGATATTCACGTCCGGGGATTTGTTTGGACTCATATTTTCACGTCTCTGTGGTAGATGTCTAGGGGCGAAATCATTTGGTCACATGGTAAAGCTTTCCAAAATGGCTATGCCATTTTACATTCCCACCAGCACTATATCAGAATTCTGGTTTCCCTACATCCTACCCAGTACTTGCTACTGTCCATGTTTTCGACCACAGCCATCTTCGTGGGTGTGAGGTGATACCTCGCTGTTGTTTTGATTTGCATTTCCCTGGTGACTAACGATACCAAGCATCTTTCCATGTGCTTCCTGGCCATTCGAATAGTTTCTTCGGTGAAATGTCCAATCAAAATGTTGCCCATTCTTCGACTGGGTGTCTCTTTATTATTGAATCTCAAGAGGTTTTTTTTTTTTTTTTTTTTTATGTATTCTAGATACAAGTCCTTTATTAGGTATGATTTCCAAGTATTTTCTCCCAGTCTGTGGCTTTTCAGTTTCTCAGAGGCACAAAGATTTTTGAATTTTGATAAAGTCAGTTTAGCTTTTTTTTTTTTTTTTTTTTTTTTGGCTCTTATCACTTGTGATTTGGTGTCATATCTAAGAAGTCTTTGCCGAACCCTGCCACGTTTTAGAACAGGCTTCCCCACCTCCACCGCTCATCAGTATGTCTTCGCCATGTTTCTACCTCAGTACATAGAGATCTGCATCATCAGCCTTCATAGATCTGGTTTCTGGAAAGAGAGGCGGGAAGAATGGAGACAAGAAGGCCAGGCCACTCGGAATATCCAGAGCCACTCGGCTCATCCTTGGGAGCTCCCTACTTTCCTTTTGGATCATCTTGCGCCTGGTACCTCCTCTGTGGTTTGTGAATAAAAACTTTATTAGGCCGTTAGCTTCATCACATTTTATGTGTTAGCACCTTGGTCGCACAGATTCCTAGCCTCAACGTTTCTGTAGCCTTAAACCCCTCCATCACAGATCCCAGGGATGGGCGGCTCCCCTGTAACATGGGATTTGACAGTCACTGCTTCCAGCATTTACTCCATTCTCTAAAACTGGATTGGCCTTTGGGAATAATTCTGCTCTAGCTAATGTATTAAAGTATAAATGTATGGAAAAAGATAAATAAATGGTACCTAACAGCAATTGGCCTGTGTGTCTTAATGGCAGTATTCCTCCACAAACTGGTGGTGATCACGTAACAGGTTCCAGAACGAGATGATTGGTTGCATCCTGGCCTCTGTCCGGAATAGAGCTTCACTGACTCGATGGGTAGGGTATGAGGGATTATGTAAAGCTAGAAGCTTCTTTAGAAAATAATTTGCAGCCAGAGAACACTAATGGAGAATGTGAAAAATGCTCGTTTGCTAAGCGAGGGTAATCAGATAACCACCTCCATGAAAAGCCAAGTAGGGTGGGTTCCATCCTTTGCAGACCTAACCCCCCCCCCCCCCCGGGATGGGGGCCCAGAGTTTGGAACCTGAGAACTAATACTGGAGAAAACAAGGAGAGTGGGGGGAGGGCAATGTTAGGGCAGCCCCCTGGCTGGACAATGGCTGTTGTGGGGTTAGGGAGGTGTCACCAAGTAAACAGGTAGGTAAAGGACCAACAACAGTCCTCCATGCTGGGTGGAAACTCTATGAGGCTGAGAAATGCAGAGGGAGGTCATTCAAAGTCCTTTAAGACACAGCGTTAGGTTTTTTAACTTTTGGTTTTCACAAGGCAAACAATACCAAACCACTGCAGGGGCCAGCTGCTGTTTGCATGGAATATACTGGAATACTAAGAAAACAGGGAGACCCCTGGGAGCTACTGCAGATCCAGACAAGGGAAGGGCTGGTGTTCCAGGGACACAGGGGTGTGTAGGAAGAAATGATCTTCGGGCCTTGGGAAGGGATTTGCTGTACCTGTGAACAGAGAGGAAACACACATGGGTGGGGTGGGGGTGGGGAGAAGGCTGTAAGATGACTGACGGTTTTTAGAGGGATAATTACAGTGAATGCACAGATCTTAAGTGTGGGATGACTTTTGAGAAATATCTACATCTGTTAAGCACACCCCACCCGCATCGAGGTTTTTTTAAAGGCTGAATTTCACGTGCCTGCAGATCCTATGTGAAGCTGCCTCAAGGCAAGAAGCTGTATGCCCCCAAAGTGAGAAGCGACAAGAGCTGGAGCTATAGATTTGAAAGTTATCTGGAGCCAGCAGGTGGAAATCCTGTGAATGAATGAACATAAGTGCACGAAGGGATAACTGGAGAACAGAAAGGCCCAACTTTTGGTGCCATCGAGCCCCACACAGTGAGAGTCTCATTTGCTGATTAAGTGCAGAGACTTCTCTTTTCTCAGGCCTTCAATCTCATACTTTGTTCTCTTAAGTGAGACAGAAGGCGCTTTCCTTTCCGAGTTGGCTTCTGCCAACCTCTGCCTTACCCAACTAACTTGGAGAATGGGGGAAGGGAGCGAGAGAACCCCACCGGGTGGTCTCCATCTCCTCCAAGCAGCTTGCGATGCACAACTACGCCCTCGCCCTGGGGAGCTGAGCTTCCTGCTGGTGCAGCGCGCTTTCGCACCTGGGCGGGCACAGAGATCGCAGGATCCCCGCGGCTCTGCATCTCTGGCTGCACTTGCAGCCACCCTGCAGCAGTGCCCTCGGCGTTTGCAGCCAGTGCAAGCTAGCTCGCGGCCGGAACGCTAGGGCCAGAGTTGGGGGGCGGTGGGCGTGGCTGCATTCCCTCTCGCCTTCTCCCGCCCAGGCAGTCCCGGGAACGTTCTGAAAAGTATCTAAAAGTTGGGCGCCGCGCGCGCGCGCGCCAAAAAAAAAAAAAAAAAAAGGCACAACCTCCTCCCTCCCCACTCCCGCCAGTCTGAGCGTTGTGTGGCTAGACCTCGCCACTCCCGCTGCACCTCCGGCTGCGGCGCGCACGCTTTCTGCGCCTTCCGCTCCCGAGCCTCGCCGTCGGCTGGGCTCTTTCCTTGCAGCCGGCTCCAGACCAGAGAGGAGTCCAGAGGGTCCTAGCACTTCTCTTTGGGGCACCATGCCCAACGACGAAGCATTCAGCAAGCCTTCGGCACCGTCGGAGGCCGGGGCACCCCCGCAGGGCAAGACGGGGGGCTTCGGCAAAGCGGCAGGACCGCAGCTAACTAGCACCGGTGGTGCGGGCGCCGGGGGCAGCGGCGGCGGCGGCGGAGGCGGCGGCTCGGGCTCGGGCTCCGGCTCCGGGTCGTCGGGCATGGGCTCCGGGGGCAAGAAGTCCCCGCGGCTGCCCAAGTGCGCGCGATGCAGGAACCACGGCTACGCGTCGCCGCTCAAGGGCCACAAGCGCTTCTGCATGTGGCGGGACTGCCAGTGCAAGAAGTGCAACCTGATCGCCGAGAGACAGCGCGTGATGGCCGCGCAGGTGAGTGCGGGCGTCCAGGAACAGGGGGATCAGCCCCGAGCTTAAAGTCCCTCGAACGAGGCGGGCGCCACGCGGTCCAGGGGTTCTGGAGGGAGGCCGTGGGGCTCGCTGACGGCCGCGGGGGCCCAGGCCTCCCAGCTACGCGACGCGCCACACCACCCTTGGACGACCGGGAGTCGTCTCCGATCCGGCCCGCGGAGGGGGGAGGTGCGGGCTTTGCCCGAGGCCCCGGGATCCCTGATCTCGCCCTTAAGTAGAGTTGCGGGGTTCGCCCCTTTGAGGGTCCCCAGGATCTCAGCCCTTTTTCAGAGCAGAGAGTTGCTGGGTTTGCGCCGTTCGGAGTCTCGGGATCCCCGACCCCGCCCTCTAGCAGACAGTTGAGGGGTTCGCCTCTTCGGGCGTTCCCAGAATCCATCCCTAGGATGGCTGATCCTTTCCAAGCAGTACGTTTCAGGGCTCGCTCTGTCCCGGAGTCCCTGGATCCCTGACCCCGTCCTCCAGGAGAGTTGCGGGGTTCGCGCCTTCGGGGGTCCCCAGAATTCTTTGGATCTCTGATGGTTTTCTTGGAGCACAGAGGTGCAGGGTTCGCCTCTTGGGGGGTCACCAGCATTCCCAGGATCTCTGATCCTGCTTTCAGAGCAGAGAGTGTTGGGCGGCCAACCCGCCCGCGGTCCCGAGGGTCTCCGACCTCGCTGTTTGAGCGCAGAGTTGGGGAACCCACCCCGCTCCGGAGGCCCTAGGATCCCCGCCCCCGAGCAGAGACTAGCTCTCACTTTGGGGAGGGTGCTGGAGGGCTCCCGCTCGGCAGACTGCGGGGGGCGGAGGGGGGGGCAGCACGGAGGTCACAGCGGCCGCCGCTCTTTCGTGTACCGCGCGGGTGGCGAGATCCTTCTGGAAAAGTCGCTGCGGCGCGCGTGGTCCCCGCGCACCTCCAGGCGCCCTTCCCAAGCTCGCCGCCCGCGGGTCCGCGCCACGCGCATCAGCCATTTTGAGCCGCGGAAATTTTACTAGCGTTTCAACTTTTGCCGCCTGGACCTGGCCTACTCAGGTCCAAGTTCCTTTGAGTCTGTTTTAAAGCACTCTTAAGGATATTTGAAAATCAGCTCAGGGGAGAAAATGGCAAGGGTTTAAGGGTAGATCTGTAGTTTTTTTTTTTTTTTTCTAAAGCATCCCAAGCAGGACAGTTTAGCGTCTTCAGCGGAAATAGCGTCCTTGGTATCCGAAAGGATTTTTAGGGGAGAATAATATACATTCTTTCCAGCTAAAATTTGTTTCATCCTTTTAAGACCGTTTATTTAAGATTAAAAGATACCAAAGAAATGTTTACTAACGATGCGCTACTTTTGACTGGGATCGTGTAGATATCCTCCGTGGAGAAGAACTCCTATAAGCGATTTAACAAGACGGTGCTTTTTATATCCGTCTGAATTTTGCAAATGTCTCTCAAATTGGTTGCATGTTGCCTTCACGGGTCGCGAGTGGACACGCAGGTTATTTTCCTTCGTTTCCTTATGGGTTTTTAGCTTAGTCTGGAGTGGGTGAAGAGAGAACACTGATGGAGGGTTAAAATGCATCCCCGTGAGCTTACTGAGAAAGACTTAGGGGCATTGAAGTTATGTTTGTAGGTAGAAAAATATTCTGAACGTTTAGTTGTTAGCTTAAATATTTAGTATGGAGAGTATGCTTGAGAGGGGAATTGTCCTCAAAATATAATTAAAGATCTGTATTGAAATAGGGCCATTCATTTTGAATAAGCTTTCTTATTAAAAGGAGAACCAACTTGGAAAAAGCCTGTTTGCTTATGTTAAAAACAAAAAACGACGCAGGGTTACTGTTATAATATGAAACTTCAGCATTTTCTGCACCAGAAAGCTTGCACTGTGCTAGATGAAATCCTTTAAAATTTCCCATAACAGCCATTCTTTTCGTTCTGAGTGTGTGAAATTGGACTTAAATCTGACCTTCAAGTGGTAGTGTTTTAATCAATTGCCCCACCTTTCTGGATTAAATAACATTTCTTTAAGATCTTTGAGAGGTCTTCTCTGTGCCTCTCCTGCTCGCCTTCTCTCTCCCTCCCTCTCAAAATAAATAACTTCAAAAAGTAAGTAAAATATTTGAGAAGTCTTTATAAGAGTGTCCTTAGTTTATGGCGTATATAATAAACACCCTGTGCATTTTGTGCACGCGTGGGATTTGTGTAAATTGGGGTATAAGCATGCATTGACGTATTTCAGAGATCTGTGGGTATTTTTTGCTGTTGTTGCTGCTGTTTCCGTGAAATCTTTCATATTCTGTTTCTAAACTTAGTTATTAATGGAGAATCCAAGACTTAAGGTTCGTCGTTTTATCTTGATTATTTAAGGATTTTGTTTTGTAAGTCGAGGATTCTTGTTGTGAGTGAAATTATTTTCAAGTTAATCAGTTTGCTAAATGTGGACTACAGTTTTCCTAAAACAATATATAAATCGTAACTGTGTTTCTGGTTAACCATTTTGATTTCGACTTTGGGCTTATAGTTGGGCCGCTGAGGTAGAGATATTTTACTTTCTCATTTCGCTCTTACCAATAGTCCAGTTTCAACAGAAATACTCCTCTTTTGTTACGTGTAGGAGGCAAAAGTACTTTACTTCTATTTGCTTTACACTTTCCCCGCCCCCCCCCCCCAACCTTTAACAATGTTATTTAAAAGCAGATAAATTGAAGAGGGACCGTGAGGAGTCTCTCTCCTAGGTTAGGTCCCTTACACCCTCACTTCCGGCTCCTTCCTTCCAGCCTGTCCTTTGCCTTTCTTTCCCCCTGCAGCCTCTCCCTTCCCTTCCTTTCCCCAGGGACCTCAACACGGTGTTCCAGCCCCTTCCTCCCATTTTGGCTCTGCGTGCTCCTCCATTCCAGAGATCAGGGCCCTGTGGGGTTTCCTGGGCAGCCCCTGCCTTTCCCACCTACCCTGCTCCCCTGTGCTATGTTGTTCTGACCCTTCCTTCTTGCCGGTCCCAGGCGTTCCTCATTCTGTCCTTCGAGGCCCTGTTCCAGTACCACTTCTGGCTGATTCTTGCACTTAAAGCCATCTCTGTCTCCAGAGTCCTGCTGTGGGGGTCGATGTGTCCCTGTCCTGTGGTGTTTGCCACATTGCGTGGTGAGTGTGGCTGCCCATGTGCACCTCCTGCTTCTGCTTTTCAACAGTGAGTACCTTGGGATGGTGGACTCCGATCTCGCTGAATCTTGCTGGTTGCTGTTCCCAGCATGGCGGCCTTTTATGTGTGGAGAGAAGGAGTGAGTGACCTCACTCTCCTTCCTTCCTGTTCTACCCTCGCTGACTTCTCTTCAGATTGAACAACTCTGCTTGGCTGACTCTACGGGTGTCCGCCCCCCCCCCCCCCCCGCCCTGCCCATCCTCCCTGGCCAGGCTCATTTCCTGCTCCTTTACATAGTCCTAGGTGTAAGGGACAGGCTGTGACCTACCGTGGGCTCTAAACCACCTTCCACTTTGGCTGCACCTCCTAGGTACCGGGGTGGCTTTCTTTTGCAAGGAATGAGAGGATCTCGGGCCTCCGTCCTGAAGCCCCTAAATCAGCACGCCTGGGGGGGACGGGGGCCTGGTGGTTGTGGCGCAGCTGTGCTGTCCAGGTGACTGGGGTGGGGGGGTGCAGGAGGGCTGACCTGCTGCCCTGTGCTTACAGGTGGCCCTGAGAAGGCAGCAGGCCCAGGAGGAGGAGCTGGGGATCAGCCACCCCATCCCGCTGCCCAGCGCTGCCGAACTGCTTGTCAAGAGAGAGAGCAATGGCAACAACCCGTGCCTGATGACCGAGAGCAGCAGCCCCTCGCAGCCAGGGCCGGCCAGCACCCCCACCACTGCCGCATCAGGTAAGGGGCCCGAGGCGCATGTGGTCGCCTCGCCGGCCAGGACGGAAGAAGGGCCGCGGTCCACGAAAATGGTCTCGGGACTGGCCTGCGCCACGCGTCACATCCAGAACGTAAGTGGTCTCCCTCTGTGGGTCTGTTTTTGGCTGCCTCACGAAGGAGATGGCCAGGAATTCTCGAATTGGAAGTCTGGTAGCTTTGCTTTCCCGTTGGCTAATAGCTAAGTCTGAATCTGGACAGAGTCAGACTCACTGGATATCAGAGGGCTGAGATCGGCCCAGAGTTCATCTCAGTCCACCCTCTGTTTTGAGGTCCTCTTGGTGGGAGGTAAAGATCCTTGTGTTCTAGAACCGTAAGTCCCATTTCTCTGGCAAGGACTGCGCTCCATTTGGGGAAAATGTCTGCAAAGGTCCTGAGGGGTAGGAAGGTTAAGTGACCGGCTGAGTCCACTGAGCTAGAAAGTATCTGACGTGGTCCATGTGCCTCCAGAGCTCATTGTGCTAAACTGGTCTCCAAATGACCTCAGCAATCATGATGGTCTAGAGTCGCGCTGTCCAGGATGGACGCCCCTTGCCAGGTGTGGCCATTTAAATTTAACCTAAGTACAGTGAAATAAGATGAAAACATGAGACCAAAGAAGGTATACAATGAGCGTTAGCGATCATTAGGGAAACGCAAGTCAGAACTATAGTGAAATACCACTTTGCACCCATTAGGTTGGCGGCTCTCAAAAAAAATAAAAATAAAAACAAACAAAACCCCAGAAAATAACAACATTGGCAAGATGGGAGGAAATTGGATCCTTTGTGCACTCTTGGTGGAAACGTAAAATGGTGTAGCTGACATAGAAAACAATATGGCGTTTCTTCCAAACATAGCAAAGAGAATGATCTGTGACTCAGCAACACCTCTTCTAGGTTTGTACCCAAAAGAACTGGAAGCAGGGTCTCGTAGAGACCCCTATACTTGTACACCCACGTTGATAATAGCATTCATAATGTGGAAGCAACCCGTGTGTCCACGGACAGATGAGTGAGTAACAAAAATGTGGTAATGTGGTCTGTACATATAGTGGAATGTCATTCACCCTTTAGGAGGAAGGGAATTCTAAACTTTTTTTTAATCTTTTTTTAATGTTTATTTATTTTTAAGAGAGAGAGAGAGAGAGAGAGAGACATAGTGTGAGCAAGGGAGAGGCAGAGAGAGAGAGGGAGACCCAGAATCTGAAACAGGCTGCAGGCTCTGAGCTGTCAGCCCAGAGCCAGACACAGGGCTTGAACCCACGAATTGTGAGATCATGGCCTGAGCCCAAATCAGACACTCAACCCACTGAGACGCCCCAAGAAGAAGGGAATTCTGCCACACACTAAGACATGGATCATCCTGAGGATATTATGCTAAGCGAAACGAGCCGGTCACAAAAAGACAGATACCGTATGGTTCTGCTTATATACTTAGAGTATCAAAATCATAGGGACAGAAAGTGGATTGGTGGTTGCCAGGGGCTGGGGGGAGAAGGGAATGGCGAGTTAGTGTTCTGTGGGTGTAGAGCTGCACTTTACAAGACGCAAAGAGTGCTGGAGACAGATGGTGGCAATGGTGGCAACATTACAGAGGTGTTTAATGTCACTGAAGCGTGCATTTAAAAGTGGTTAAGGTGGGAGATTTTACGTCACGTGCATTTTACCATTATAAAAAAAATGTGTTTAAAAACTTAAAACCTTTAGCTCCTCAGTTGCATTACCACATTTCAAGTGCTCAGAAGGCACTTAGAGCTCAGGTTCTAATTATTTAAATTATCAGAAAGTGTACATTTCCATTTTTCGCAGAGTTCCTTTGAATGGCACTGGCCTAGAATGCAGGAGTTCTAGGAAATCCACCAAGATCTGTGAAATCCTGTTGACAAATATTTCTACTGTTGACCCTTAACAACACGGGGGTCAGGAGTACCAACACCCTGCACAGTCAAAAATGCATGTATAACCTTTGGCTTGCCAACAACTTAACTGCTAATAGGCTACTGTTGAGTAGAAGCCTTACCAATGATATAAAACAGTCAATGATATAAAACAGGAATTTTGTATGTTATGTGTATTATATAATATATTTTTATAATGAAGTAAGCTAGAGAGAAGAAATGTTACGAAGAATGTCATAAGAGGGAGAAAATACGTTTAAAAGAACTGCTGTATTTATTTTAAAAAATTCACGTGTCAGTGGACCTTTGCAGTTCAAATCTGTGTTGTTCGGTAGTCCACTGTATTACATGCTAAAAACTCATGCCGAAGGGCGTCTGGGTGGCTCAGTCAGTTGAGCAACCAACTTTTGATTTCGGCTCAGGTCATGATCCCAGGGTTGTGGGATCGAGCCCCGCACCCAGCTCCATGCTGAGCTTGGAACCTGCTTAAGATTCTGTCTCATTCTCCCTCTGCCCCTGTCCCCAACTCATGTTCTCTCTCTAAAATAAAATAAAAATAAAATAAATAAAAACATATGCTGAGATTCATAGAAGATCTTTAGAGTCCACTAAGGGTCCCTGAAATACAGCCTTGCAGTGTGATTCCTCTTGACTAAGCTTTTCTTGAGTTACTCGGTTTGTTCAGCGGGGCTGAAGTTATTCAGCTGCCTTGCCACTTATTCACTGTGCAACTTCAAACAAGTCACTTAAGCTCTCTGGGCCTTTTGTTTCCTCATATCAAAAATGGGGGAGGAGGTCTTTAAGGGTTTTGAAGCCTGAGTCCTGACCATTATAAAGAAAGTAAAGGTAAGTGGGCACCGAAGAAAGCCAGTGAGAGATGGAACCCTTGTCTCTGTGCAGCAGGTAGGTGTGCCTATGTACCTCTCACCGTGAGTATTGCTGCGGGTCTAGGTTCTGTAGTTTACAAGGAGAACCGTGTTTTCTTTCTTTGGCTTGGTTTCTCATAATGTAGGCTTACAAAGGGTTTCCAGACTTCCCTTTTGTTAGGAAGGACTGAATACATTTATCAGCAGTGGGATCTTTACACTTTGAGATTATACACTGTGTTTAAGGTTGATTACCAAATAATACTGGGTCAAGGGCTGGTCTGGTGGATTTCGCTGGAGGGCTGAAATGGGAAAGGGGTGTGTCAGAGGAATAAAGAGGGGAGTAACTCATTTGATTTTCACAAACATCTTCTGAGGTAGGAACTATTCCCCATTACAGCTAAGGAAACCAGTGGTAAGGGAGCTGCCCCAGAAAAAAGCTGAGTTGAACTTGGATTCTGTCCAGGGCTGTAAGGCCTCAAAGCCCATGGATTTTCCATTTTACCTGCCTGTGAAGAGAGGCTGGGGGAACAGTTGCCATGTTTCCTTGTCAAAAGGACCAATCACAATTCGAGGCTGTGGTTTAATCTTCAGAAGGGATTTAGGCTACCCAAGAAATTAAGAACAACTTAATTAGGGACAGAAGTCCCTGCCATTCACTGTTGTTCTAGAAGGCTGTGGCCACCGATCTTCATGGGGAGGAACAGAGCGAGAGGCCCGTGATGGGTAGATGTCCAAGCAGGGCAGTTTACAGGGCACCACAGGTAAGCCTGGCTTAGCCAGCTATCCTGCACTCCACCTTGTGGAAGGGATGTCAGAGTTGGATTGTATACCCAAGAGAGGAGCTTTAGAGAAGGATCTCAGGGTTGATGGAGTTCAGCGTGACAAAGACGTTCTCGAAGAGTATTTCAGAGTAGCAGCAGGGAAAGTCACAAATAGAAGCAGCAGGGGAGCAAGCTAGAAGGTTCAGGGTCAAGGAGGATGTGACCAGATTGTCTTTTTTTGCCTATGGAGCTGGTAGACCTTGGAGTCATTTTGGAGTCTTGGACTCAACACTCAGCAGGAGGGAATGAGGAAGCCAATGTGCTGTGCTCGTGTGCTTGGGAGGCATCGCTCTGGAGGCCCTCTGCCTGTGGGCTCTCCCCTTGTCAGCCCACCTCCATGGGGCAGGAGCCCCAGGTACACGGTCTCACTCCTAGAGTGGGGGGGGGAGGCAGACAGAGAGAGAGAGAGAGAGAGAGAATCCCAAGCAGGCTCCATGCTGTCAGCTCAGAGCCCAGTGCAGGGCTCAGTCTCAGGAACCTTGAGATCACGACCTGAGCCAAAATCAAGAGTCGGACACTTAACCGACTGAACCACCCAGGCACCCCAAGGCTTGCACCAAGGCTCTTGAGTGGAGATTGATAATTTCTGGACTGAGCTAGGATATGAGCAAGAGAAAGACAGAAAAACCAGTAGAGGTGAACTACATAAATATATAGAGGGAGGAACAGAGAGGAAGGGAGGTGGGAGAGAGAGAGAGAACCAAGAGAGATAGACTGAAGAGTGTCCTTCAAGGTTTGTGAAGCATGTGGGGCCCAACTTAAGATAGTTTGCTGCTAACACATAAGTAGAGCTTATATTAAACTTCCAGATTGGGATTTATTTGAAATAACAGTTAACTTCATGCAGTAAAAGGGAAAGAGAGTACAAAAGCATATTCAGTGAAATGGGGTTGTACTTCCAGTCCCAACCCTCAAATCCCTTCTGTTTGGCATTCCAGGATTACTGGCTGGACATATAGGCTTATGTGTCTCGTCTTTCGCTTTTGTAGGTCTATTATTCATGTATTTAACTTAATGGGAGTGCATTGTTCCTACTTG
This sequence comes from Panthera uncia, assembly GCF_023721935.1. NCBI lineage: Eukaryota > Metazoa > Chordata > Mammalia > Carnivora > Felidae > Panthera > Panthera uncia. Next base: position 10,160,306 of record NC_064807.1, on the reverse strand, counting down.
AAGTTAGTTTAGTTTTTTTTTTTTTCTTAAAACATCTTGGAATTTCTTTTAATGTTTGGTTTTGAGAGCGAGCTCATGCGCGTGAGCGTGGGGGAGGGGCAGAGAGAGAGGAAGGTAGAGGATCTGAAGCAGGCTCCAGCCTCTGTGCCAACAGCAGATAGCCTGAGAAGGGGCTGGAACTCCTGAACCGTGAGATCATGACCTGAGCTAGTCGGAAGCTCAACCGACTGAGCCACCCAGGTGCCCCACAGCTTGGAATTTTTTACTGGGTTAGCCTTCCATCATATAAATGTGAAAGGCTAGAACTTTATTTAGTGAGGGGTGAAAGCTGCCAGTGTGGTCAGGGAATAGTTGCCCTACTCACACGGAGGCAAGCTGTTCCCCTTCTCCCTCTAATATCTAATGTTTAGTGTCTACAAGGGCAGTAGCCTAGTGAAATTCAGTAGATTTTCATGTCCTTGAAGTTTCTTAGTTATCTCCTTTTGGCTCCCAAAAGTGCCAAAGTGAGAGTGGAAAGCACCCAAGAATTATTGCCCATATTATTGGTTGCATTCTAAGGATGCTGTGAAGGAAATTAATTGGGTTCATCACCAAGCTGTTGTTTTCACTTATTGGAGAGCAGACTCCCTCTGAATAGGATCCCGTACCTTAGAGGAAAGTCTCTCCACTCCGTAACCAGAGACTGGCTACCATCTACCAAAGATTCCTAGAATAATGGGGTGGAAACAATTTCTTACTATTATTTTCATCTATGACTGTGGGTATTACCGTGGAAGAAACAGCCTTTTGAAGCATTGCCCTATTCATTGTTTCTTACGCTAGCAGGATCATTTTCAGTGCAATGGCAAAGAAAAAAAAAAGCATTTTTTATTGTAAATAACAGTGAGTTAACCGCAACTATTCAACATTATCTCTGCAGTTTTCCATTTTTAATTTTAGCGTAAAATATGTCTTAGAATTTTTTCTTTTAACGTTTATTCATTTTTGAGAGAGACAGAGTGTGAGCAGGGGAGGGGCAGAGACAGAGGGAGACACAGAATTCGAAGCAGGCTCCAAGCTCTGAGCTGTCAGCACAGAGCCCGATGCGGGGCTGGAACTCACAAATCGTGAGATCATGACCTGAGCTGAAGTCTGACACTTAACCGTCTGAGCCACCCAGGCGCCCCTAGCATAAAATACATCTTAATTTTCAAAATTACCAGTTGACTTTAAAAAGTCTCATACAGGCGTTCTTCCTCTTTAAAATTTGCATTCCTCTTTGTTTTAGTTTTCATTTTATTTTTTTAATGTTTTTTATTTTTGAGAGAGACAGAGTGTGAATGGGGGAGGGGCAGAGAGAGAGAGGGAGACACAGAATCGGAAGCAGGCTCCAGGCTCAGAGCTGTCAGTGCAGAACCTGACCTGGGGCCTGAACCCACGGACCGTGAGATCATGACCTGAGCCGAAGTCGGATGCTTAACCAACTGAGCCACCCAGGAGCCCCTGTTTTATATTCCGCTTGTCCTTCAACTCCTGCGCAGCCAGTCGGAGGCTGTTTCTCGCATGGCTCACGCTGAGGTCTGCGTGGTTCTTGGCCTCTCCTTTTCTGGGCACAGCTGTCAGATGAAGGGTTGCATTGTAGCTCATCTGGCGCATGTGTGTCCTTTGTAAGTAGGGACCTGAATGTTATCGCCCTTGGGGCCCTCCCTTCTGGAGCACCGAGCACTTCCACACACATTCACAGTCACACTCCCTCGCATCAGACCACCTCCTACCGTCTCTGGCCTCCCCCCTGCTGCCGGGCCTCCTGTGGCCTGTGGCCCACTTTCACTCACCTTTCCCCTGTTGGAAGGGTCAGTCAGGTCTGTGTCTGATAATGATGGGCACCCCCCACCGCCTCCAACTTCGCTGCTCTTCCTTCACAGTAATTTCTCACTCGAGCATACACAGGGAGCAAGCACATGCTGGTAGGGGAACACGTTTCATTGTGTGTCTTCTCCGTGCTTTACAAATGGGAAATGTGGAAGTTTGAAAATGGAATCATGTGTCCATGCAGCTCTTACCAGTAAGAACTGTGGCCGATGAATTAACAACAGAAGATACTGAGTTTAGATTTTTTTTTTTTTAAATAAACCTTATTCTTTAGAGCAGTTACAGGTTCACGTCGTGGCGAAGAGGAAGGCACAGGGATTTCCTGTGTGCCCCCGTCCCCACACATGCACAGCCTCCCCTGCCATCAACGTCCCCCACCAGAGCAGGACACTTGGTACAGTTGAACCTGTGTGGACATGTCATTACCCCTGAACTTTGTAGTTTACATGAGGATCCAGGCTTCGTGTTGTGTGTTCTATGGGTTTGGACAAATTTAATGACCCGTCTGTACCCACCATTGTAGTGTCACACAGAATTGTTTCAGTGACCTGAAAACCCTGTGTGGAGTTGTTTAAATTTAAAATAACATTCCAGGGGTACCTGGGTGGCAAGTACCTGACTTCGGCTCCGGTCATGACCTTCTGGCCTGTGAGTTCGAGCCCTGAGTCGGCCAGGGTTAAATTATGTCAGCTATGCTGACAGCTCAGAGCCTGGAGCCTGCTTCAGATTCTGTGTCTCCCTGTCTCTCTGTCCCTTCCCTGCTTGTGATTTCTCTCTCTGTCTCTTTCTTTCTCTCTCTCTGTCTCAAAAATAAATAAACATTTAAAAAATAACATTTCAATTAAAAAATTTTTAATGTTTATTTTTGAGAGAGAGAGAGACAGAGTGCAAGCTGGGGAGGGGCAGAGAGAGGGAGACACAGAATCTGAAGCAGGCTCAAGCTCTGACCTGTTAGCACAGGGCCCAATGTGGGGCTTGAACTCACGAACCATGAGATGACAACCTGAGCCAAAGTCAAACGCTTAACCGACTGAGCCACCCAGGCGCCCTCATTTCAGTTGTTATCTTTGCAGTTTTCCATTATTGTACAGAAGGAAGCACTTCATTTAAATGAATACCCAAAGCATTTCATCTAAACTGCTTTGAAGATTCACTTTTGAGGAATTCTGGCCACTTATATGAGACGAGCTCCATCGATTCTAGACGGAGTTCTCAATTTCTATTAGAATAGAAAATGTAGATACTTGTTTTTAAAAAGACTTTTGATACAAGTATTCCTCAATTTTACTTTCACAGTCAGGGAAATTTCTAGAATGTTGTACAAAACAAAAACTCCTTCACCGAAGCTACAGTTGGAGGTTTGAATACAAAAAAGAAACCCTGAAGAGTCATGGTGCCGATCATCAAGTATCCGTCATTTTAGATCGGCTCTCCCTCGATTTTATTTCTTCCGAGGGAAGTCTTTGCTTGCGTGGCAGACGTGGCAATTAATCGGGCTGATAGAAATTCTCTGTAGATAGTATTTCCGGAGAGTAGTGGCAGTCAACAAGGTACACAGGAGGTAGCCTTCTGGTCTCCCTGTGGCTAAAGAGAAAAGTTAGAAAACATCTAGAGCCACAAAAAAGATAAATGCTAGGTTTCAAGCACAAATTAGTTGTGTAACAGCATTTGCAAAAGACATGAAAACGTTTTGATAGGTTTACATCTTTATCAATCCTTTGTGAAAATGTGATCTTCTGGGCAGGGACTGTATTTTGTTTATCCCTGTGTCCATGTGCACAGCGCAGTACCTGGTTTTACAGTAAGCGGCCATAAACCATTGTTGAGTGAGTGAATGGTGATAGTTAACATTGGAAGTTGTGTTTTAAACACTAGACTAGTTGTTGGCAGGGGGTGGGGGGAGGCAGGTGCCTGGGTGGCATGGTTGGCTAAGCGTCCGTTTCTTGATTTCAGCTCAGGTCATGATGTCAGGGTTTGTGGGATCAAGCCTCACTTTAGGCTCTGTGCTGACAGCATGGTGCCTGCTTGAGATTCTCTCTCTTCCTCTCTCTCTCTGCCCTCCCCCCCGCCATAAAAATAAAAAAATAAAAAGTAAAAAGGTTAAAGCACTAGACTAGTGGCCATGCACCCATCTGCAGATGTCAGGGAGTAAAATCATTGATCAATGTACATTTTTGTTTTGTGATATTCTTAAAATGTATTTGAATTTTTGAAATGCTAAAAAGCCAAACATAATTTAACAACTCAGAGGTGTAATTCATGTACTATATAATTCCTGTATTTAAAATGCACAACTCATTGTTTTTTGGTGAATTCACAGAGTTGTGCAACCATCACCAGACTCTAATTGTGGAACATTTTTGCCTCCTCCTAAAATGAAACTCTGTCCATTAGCAGTCACTACCCTCCTCCCAATCCCCATACCAGCCCTAGGTAACCACTAGTATGTTTTCTGTCCACATAGATTTACCTACTCTGGACATTTTGTGTTTTTGGACACTTCCTGTAAATGAAATCATGTATGTGGCCTTTCGTGTCTGGCTTCTTTCACTTATCCTGATGTTAGCAAAGTTTATCCATGTTGTAGCATGCATTAATTACTAATTTTTAAATTAAAGTTTATTTATTTATTTTGAGAGAGAGAGAGAGCACGCGCAAGCAGGGGAGGGCAGGCAGAGAGAGAGAATCCCAAGCAAGCTCCGTGCCCAGCACGGAGCCTGATGTGGGGCTCGATCTCACAACTGTGAGATGATGACCTAAGCCGAAATTAAGAGTTGGAGGCTCAACTGACTGGCCACCCAGGTGCCCCTTCATTTTTTAAATTAATATTCCATTATATGCATATATCCTATTTTTTTCATCAACTGATGGACATTTGGGTTGCTTACACTTTGTGGCTCTTAGGAGTAATTTTTCTGTAACATTTTTGTACCAGTTTTTGTATGAACGTGCGTTTCATTTTCTTAGGTATGTACCAAGTAGTCCCAATTGCTGAATCATATGGTAACACTATGTTTTTTAACCTTTTAAAGAACTTTTGAGAATGTTTTCCAAAGAGGCTGCATTGTTTTACATTCCCACAAGGACGGTATGAGGGTTCCAGAAAATTCAAACTTAGGTTTTTTTACTGCTTGTTATTTTTTTTAAGTTTATTTATTTTGAGGGAGAGAGAGAGAGGAATGCAAGTGGGGAAGGGGTGGAGAGAGAGGATCCCTAGCAAGCTCTGCAACGTCAGCACAGAGCCTGACCTGGGACTCGAACTCATGAACCATGAGATCGTGACCTGAGTTGAAATCAAGAGTCAGATGCCTAACTGACTGAACCACCCAGGTAGGTGTCCCCAAACTTAAGTTTTTAAAATTTTTTTAATGTTTATTTTTGGGAGAGAGAGAGAGAGGGCAGAGAGAGAGGGAGACACAGAATCTGAAGCAGGCTCCAGGCTCAGAGCTGTCAGCACAGAGCCTCACGTTGAGCTTGAACCCATGAATCCTGAGATCATGACCTGAGCTGAAGTCGGACACTTAACTGACTGAGCTACCCAGGCGCCCCAAGTTTTTTAAAATTAAAAGGTAAGATACCTTCATCCTGGTAAATATTACAGATATAAAACCCAGTGAGAGTCTCCTTGATGACCAGAAGTTTAGATCATGGAGGATTCTCTAGGTTTGCATTTTATTTTCACTGGAAATAGGTTAATATTCAGTCTCTTACAGTGTTTCCTCTTTTACCTCGTTATCACATACAGTTTTTAGTGAAAGGAATGGTGTTTGAGAAGGTACACCACGGAGGACCTGGTGATGGGCTTTCTTTGCCGTATTTTGGCTAACGTAACTCTTCAGACCTTGGGGGACAAGCATTTCCTCAGAACAATGGAGAAAGAATTCTGTTGCCTTAGAAACTTGGCAAGAATAACTTTTATCCTTGGACTTCTGAACATGAAAAACCACCATTGTTTTGGTGGAACCCAAAAGTGAAAAGCTGAGGGTTGGTGAATATGGACCCCTGTCCTCCATATTCCGGTGGGAAAAGGGTATGGTTCATAGACTGTCTTAGAATTTACTGCCAATAGCTGGTCACAGCAGTAGGTGTTGTCATCGTGTGACACAGCCTTGCGTTTTCTGTCATGGGAAACTCTTGCGTGTCCAAAAGCTCACCTGTGTCATCTGTTTCACTTGCCCCCGGAGTCCTTGAACCATGGATTCCTGTTAACTGCTGATTCAAGAATCCTGTCCATTGACCACCCACTCATCACTCACTGTTTTTTGCATCTTGTGGACGCCTTTCCGTACCTCCTGTTGTTTTATGTAACTGACTTTTTAAAAATTTTTATTGCGTCAAAATATACATGGCATAAAATTGACCATTTTGACTCTTGCTGGCGTGCAGTTTAGTGGCCTGCAGCAGTCAGGCTGCTGTGCCGCTGTCCCCACCATTCGTCTCCAGAATTTTTTTCATCTTCCTAAACGGAAAGCCCATCCCCACCAAGCGGTAACTCCCCATTCTCTCCCTCTCATTAACTGTTTTGCTGGCACAGCTTTCTTCAAAGCTTCTCGGTCTTTGAAATCACCTGTAGACTCACATGAGATAAGATGATCCCTTTTTATCTCTGTCCGCATCCTTTCTTTCTCCTCCTCTTCTCCCAGCCCCTCAAGTTCTGCTTTATTGCGGACTTCTCTCTCTGTTTTACACGCTGCGCTAATCCATGGCTCTGGGGTAATGAGGACTGATGTTTCTCCAAGGACTGAGGTTTATAGAGAAAGGGGCACAGGGGAGTGTCTGCTAACACCCCCTTCAAGAGACTATAAATTCTGTACCTCTGGCAGGTGATCTCAACTCCTCCGAGACTTGCAGTGTTCCGTGCGGTGCTGTGAAGCAAGGGGAGAAGGGTAGGGATGCCTGTGGGACCCGTGGCTCCGGCCACCATCCCGTGGGTTCTTGACTTGTCAGGGTCCCTTTTGTCGTTGTCACAGGCAACTCTGTAGTGCAGATCTGTGTTTCTGTTCCAGCCTCTGTCTCTTAGTTTTCAACTTACAAAAAATTCAATGTGACAGCCATTTCGACTCCCCTAAGAAAATTCACATAAATGTTGGTCCCCGTTGGTGAAGCAAATTAAAGTTCAAACCCAGTTTACTGTAGTCTCCTGATGTCTCTTGGTGGACATCACAATCATTAATCTGGTGTTACTGTACAAGCCCACTGAACATGCTTTTCGGGAGAAAAAATGCACAAGAAACTCTTAAAGTATACTATAAATAGCTGGTTTCTTGTCAGAAGAAAATATCGATTCAGTATTCTAGTAATAACAGGGTTTTTGATGTTTATTGGTATTAAGAATTCTTAGATATTGCTTCAACCATCCAAAATCAGTTCATTATATATTAACAGATGACTATTGATCTCAACACTTATAAAACGACTGTTTTTGCACTACCCCTTAACTCTGGTCCTGAGGTTTGAGGTTTATCTAAAATATAGGCTATGAGTAAATTTAGGGAAGCAGATTGCATATATCAAACACTAATATGTTTGCTGAACTGCATTGAATTATCTTGGTTGGTGAGTCTGCTTTCTGAACAAGATTCCCTTCTTTCTTCCCTTTCTTCCTTCTGTTTTTTTTTTTTTTTTAATCTAATTTTTCATTGAGTCAGCAAATGTTCATCATGCGACTTGGGTCAGACCTTTTTCTAGGCATGGGATAGTCAGCAGCACATAAAAAGCGTGTGCCTCACGCGGATCTTACAGATCCAGGAGGGGAGACGGTTTATAAATAAGTACACTAGTAAACACAAGGTATTTTCAGAAAGTGTTCACAGCTATGAAGAAAGACAAAATGATATGATGGTCGTGTCCAAGGGGACAGTGGGTGTTTGATAGGATAGTTCAGGAAAGGGAGCCTCTCTAAGGGGAGTCCATGGGAGCCAGTCCTGAGTGATAGTGAGCCCTTGTGGTCAAGGCCTGGGGCAAGAGACTTCCAGGTGGGGCAGAGAGGTCGCTTGGAATGGGAAGGAGGCCCGTGTGCCAAAAGCAGGGGCTGCCGTCACCGGAGACCACATCTCCGGGGGCCTGACAGGACGGGAGAGAGTCGGGGTTTTATTAGGAGTGCAATGGGAAGTCACTGGAGTGTTGAAGCACTGAGTGACGTGACCTGATTTACTCTCTCCTCAGGTCTCTCTGCTGCTGGGGGCTGCACTCAGAAACAGAAGTGAAGGCTGCAAGTGCCCAGGCGGGGGGAGAGCTGCTCGCACGGGGGCGGGGGGAGTAGAGATGGAAAGAAATGGTGGGACCCGAGGTCTCTTTGGGAGGTCAGTTTAAATGCAACTTTGGGGGATCTCGTGGACGGCACCCCCTGCAGAGAGCGGCTGCCGCATCATTGCCAGTGGTAGGTAGGGTGTCGTGGGCGCCTTACCGGCCTGACAGGTGAAGCGTTGTACGTTGCTGTGGTCGTTAAAGTAATGCCCCCCGAGAAATGCCACACCCCAGCCTGGGACTTGTGAGGATGTCACCTTCGATGGCAGATGTGATGAAGTCAGGCATTTTGGGATGGGGAGGTGGTCCTGGATTTTTCAGGTGGGTCCCTTCTAGTGGTATGAATCCGGAGAACTGGAGGAGCCTTCCAGGCTGCCCCCCCCCCCCCCCCCCGCAATATACCACAGTGGGAGGAGTTACGGAGGGGCGGGGTTTGAAGCAGGAGCCTTGACCTTTGCTGGCTTTGGAGGTGGAAGAAGGGACCCCGAGGCCAAGAGTTCGGGAGGCCTCTAGGAACTTGGGACAGCCCTCAGCTGACAGCCAGCAGGGACAGGGGACCTCAGTCCCCCCACTGCCAGGAACTGAGCTCTGCTGGCACCCTGACTGAGCAAGGCCCCAGACCCTCCCTTGGAGCCTCCAGAAGAGAGTACAGCCCTGTGGATGCCTTGCTTTTAGCCCAGAGAGACCCGCGTTAGACTTTGGGCCCACAGAGCTGGAAGATAATAAATCTGTGTTGCTTTAAGCTGCTAAGTTTGTGGTAATTGTTGTATGGCAGTAGAAAACAAATCTGGTACGTGATCATCTTTTTTCTTGCGTTAGTGAGGTTGAACCTTTTTTCACACGTTTAAGGGCCATTTGTAATTTTTTCCGTGTGTGTCCTTTGCCCGCTTCTCTGCTGAATCCCCCACATCTAGGTGTCCCTCATTCATTATGGAGACTGGTCCTCTGTGGTGTGAGGTGCAGCCCCCAGCTCCCCCATTGCCTGGTGTTTCGAGAGACCAGCTGGTGTTCCGTGAGACCACTTGCGGACAGACTGCAGAGATGAGGGGCCCAAGGCCTGAGCCCTGGTCACCGCACTCCTTGGGGGTCAGGTGGAGAAAGAGGAGCCGAAGCCCGTGGCTCTTCTGGTTCCCCCTGAGCCGGCCGTTAGCCAAGTGAAAACGGACATGGCAGATGGCTAAATCTGTTGTGTCCTTCATATTCTTCCAGCTTCTGCTCCTCAGTTTAACCTTGGGCAGGTCATGTTAATCTAATGGCCCCAATGGCTTAAACCATCTCATGGTCATGTCCAGTGTTGTGGTCTGGCAGGTGCGTACAGGAGGACTATTGGGTGTGTAGTAAACTGGTATGGCGTGACTGGGGAATGGGATGTAGTGTCTAGTCAGATACTCTGCTTACTAGAGAGTAAAATTTCTCTTACCAGTGTTACATGAAACTAGAGTGCACGTTACCATCAAATACTTCAGAGTAATTTTATTGCTTTCTTTAGTTGATGTGGGACATACCCAGGGCCCTGCTTCTCCTGGGGCAGGTTGTTAGTACCACGTGGCTGTGCTGGGTTCCTCCCCGGAAGAAGGACATATGGTAGTAGAAGCTTATTCAGAGGTCTTGGAGATTGAAGGCATCTAGAAAAAGAGTTTGGCTGGTCTCTTGAAACTTCATACCTGGGGAGGAAGCCCCGTGTCATGAAGGAAACCTAAGATCCAGGGGTGCCTGGGTAGCTCAGTTGGTTAAACATCCCGACTTTGGTTCAGGTCATGATCTCACGGTTCATGAGTTTGAGCCCCGTGTTGGGCTCTGTGCTGACAGCTCAGAGCCCGGAGCCTGCTTCGGATTCTGGGTCTCCCTCTCTCTCTGCTCCTCTCCCACTCCTGCGCTGTCTCTGTCTCTCTCTCGAAAATACAAATAAACATTAAAAAATATTTAAAAACAAAAACCTAAGATCCAGAGTCCGAGACCTGGCTGAGGTACCTGCCACCTCTCTGATTTTGAGCACCTGGCTTCACTTCTTTGTCTGTTTCTTCATTTGTGATATGGAGAGAATAATAATGCCTGCCCAGTTTACGGTGCTCCCCTAAGAAGTGTATGTGAAGGGTCTTTGTCAACCCTGACAAAGCACATAAACGTGTTTAGCACTCAAGTCTCAGATACTGATGGGGGGAACGGGACAGTGAGCTTGGGTTCGGTCCGTCCTAAAGCCATGACCTGGTTTCTTGCACAGACAAAGCCACATGAACTGATAGGAAAAGGGTGATGTCCCCGGGTGAAGGTTATGTAGCCTGTCACATTTCCCTCCACCCCACCTGCATCCTGATGGCCAGGAATCTCTGGCGTGCATCTTAAATTTTTATTCAAGTACGATTAACGTACAGTGGTATACCATTTTCAGGTATACAATGTAATGGTTCAGCATTTCTATACATTGTTCGATGCTCCTCATGATTAAGTGTGTTCTTGATCCCCTTTACCTCTTTCACCCATTGCCCACCCCCTGCCAACCACTGGTTTGTTCTCTGTAGTTGAGTCTGTTTTTCTGTCATCTCTTTTTCTTTGTTTTGTTTCTTAAATCCCACATGAGTGCAATCATATGGTATTTGTCTTTCTCTGAATGACTTATTTCACTTACCATTATATTCTCTAGTTGTAGTCATGTCGCTGCAAATGGTAAGATCTTTCTTTTTATGACTGAGTAATATTCTGTTGTGTGATGTACCACATCTTTATCCATTCATCAGTTGATGCACCCTTGGGTTGCTTCCACATCTCGGCTATTGTACGTAATGCTGCAGTAAACATAGAGATGCATATATCTTTTTGATACACGCTAGACTGAAATTGCTGGATCATATGGTAATTCTGTCTTTAATTTTTTGAGGACCCTCCATACTGTTTTCCACAGTGGCTGCACCAGTTTAACATTCCCACCAACAGTGCACGAGGGTTCCTTTTTTTCCACATTCTTGCCAACGCTTGTTGTTTCTTGTGTTTTTGAATTTAGCCATTCTGACAGATGTGAGGTAATATCTCATTGTGGTTTTGATTTACATTCTCCTGATGAGTGATGATTGGCCATCTTTCCATGTGTGTATTGGCCATCTGGATGTCTTCTTTGGAAAAAAAAATCTCTATTGAGGTCTTCTACCCATTTTTAAATAAGATTATTTGGGTTTTTTTTGGTGTTGAGTCACAGAAGTTCTTTACATAATTTGGATATTAACCCCTTATTGGACATATCATTTGCAAATACATTCTCCCACTCAGTAGGTTGGGTTTTTGTTTTCTTGATTGTTTCCTTTGCTCTGCAGAAGTTTTTTATTTGAGGTTTTGTGAATGGTGTAAGAAGGTGGTCCGGTTTTCCCAGCACCATTTATTGAAGAGACTGTCTTTTCTCATTGCATATTCTTTTCTGCTTTGTTGAAGATTGACCATATAATCGTGGGTTTACTTCTGGGCTGTTTTGTTCCATTGATCTATGTGTCTGTTTTTGTACCAGTCCCATACTGTTTTAATTACTATAGTTTTGTAGTATATCTTGAAATCTGGGATTGTGATACCTCTGGCTTTGTTCTCTTTTTTTCTTTTTTTTCAAGATTTCTTTGGCAATTTGGCATCTGCCGTGGTTCTACAAATTTTAGGATTATTTGTTCTAGTCGTGTGAAAAAAGGCTGTTGGTATTCTGATGGGGATTGCATTGAATCTGTAGATTGCTTTGCATAGTATAGACATTTAAAAAATATTGGTTCTTCCAATTCAGGGGTCTTCCTTTTTCTTTTAAAGTTTTTTTAATTTTTTTTTTTTTTTTTTTGAGAGAGAACGAGAACAAGCACGGGGGAGGGGCAGAGAAAGAGGGAGACACAGAATGTGAAGCAGGCTCCAGGCTCTGAGCTGTCAGTAGGGAGCCCGACGTGGGGCTTGAACTCAAGAACTGTGAGATCATGACTTGAGCCGAAGTTGGACGCTTAACCGACTGAGCCACCCAGGGGTCTTCCAATTCAGCATCTTGATGCTTACACACAGGAAATGTATTGTGTCCTCACATTAAAATAGGAGTAAGCTTCTCCCTTTTCTTGGCCTCACTTTTCTTTGTTTTACTAATTTTACTGACCTCTGCCTGTAGTGTTAGCCATCTCTTATCCTTTCTAAGGGTATGGGAATGTTGTGTAGCCACACAAGTACTCAGGGCTCTGAGACAAGGAACTAGCCTTCAGCAAAACAGGTAAAGTCCCATCAGTACCTTGCTGCCCTTGAGGGTTTGGACAGAAGGAGGACATTTTAGAAACCTTTGGCCTTGTGTGTCAGAAGAAAAAGAAGAGAGGGTCGGCACAGACCTGGTGGGGGCGGGGGGGAAGACACTTAGACATCACCACCTTCCAGAAGAAGGGCGCAGAAGCTGAACTAGGTGAGTCTCAACTGTTGCCCAACAAAATGAGGTCTGTCTGGTGGTGAGGATAATGTTTGTGTTTAGTTTTATACGTTTTTATTTTAACGTTTTATTTATTTTTTTAGAGATAGAGACCGAGTGCTTTATTTATTTTTGAGAGAGAGAGAGGGAGAGAGCTCAAGCAAAAGAGGGTCCGTGAGAGAAGGAGACACAGAATCCGAAGTAGGCTCCAGGCTCTGAGCTGTCAGCACAGAGCCTGATGCGGGACTCAAACCCACAAACTGTGAGAGCATGACTTGAGTCAAAGTCAGACGCTTAACTGTCTGAGCAACCCAGGTGCCCCTAGAAGTTTTCATTTTTAATAACACTTCCAAATGTGTGTGGAACATAAACGGTTTTTGAAAACAAAATGTTTGAAAATGAACACCGTCAGATGTTTTTGTGAGGGGCCGAGGGCGTCTCAAGGCCACCGTTCTGATGCACGCACATGCAAGTCCGTGGCTATGGATGGGGAAGGGATGAGTGGAGCCTAGCACACGATTCCTCATTAGCGAGCCTGAGCCTCTCTGGGACCGCCCGGCCAGCCACGCCGGGACTGCTACCTCTGAGAGCCCCGGCCATCCTCTTGAGGAGGGTTCTGTTTGTTTCGCTTATCGCTCTGTGCCTCGGTTTTTATCTGAGCGATGGAATTATGAGTTACAGAAGGAGAGGAGTAAGACGCACATCAAAGAATTTTCTTGTGGCTTCTGAATAAGGGGCCTTACTGGTTGAGGGCTGTTCGCTTTGGGTGTGCTGTTTTCATCGTGAAGCACCTGGGGTTTGTTTTTCTCCAAAAGATGTAGATAATCTAGAGAGAATCCAGGAGAAGGACAACAAAAATGATGTATGGCTTGGAGAGAAGGAGAATAACAGTCTATAAATATTTGAAAGGTAATATAAAAGAAGGAGAGAGATTATTTACAGCAGCGGGGAGGAGTTTGGCAGGGAACACACGCTTGCATCGAGGAGCAGGGGAAAATTGGGTAGAACTGAAAAGACCAAGCATTATAAGGATGATTAAGCAAAGAAATGTAATTCTCACATTAGTTCGTGTTGCCAGGGGCCCGAATGGCAGGAATAAGTAATGTTTCTGAAACAGGATCCACGCACGAGTGTGAATAATGTTTTCCTAATTCTTCCGTGAGAAGGGAGGACAGTGCTTTTGTTCTTTGCCTTCTGAGTGTGTAGTTTAATTCCCAGCTCCTTGACTTTGTGTTTTCAGAGGTGGTAATAATAATTACAGTATTACTAGCTCTGAATTACTGAGGTCTGGCTCATGTCAGGTATGGTCTTAGCTGCTTGGTTATTTATACTCTCATTTAGTCTCTACAGCAACTCTGTAAAATAGGAACTATTTTTTCCACCTGGAAGGAAACTGAGGTCCAGTCACGTGCTCGGGATCACACGTGTATTGAGTGCTGGGGTCGGGATTCCAACCGAGGTCTGGGACTCACAGCTGGTGCCCTGCCCTGTGTTGGGGTCTGTTACCCTGGTCGTGACAGTAGTTGTTTGGGACCCACTGGGGAGCCAGCTTGCTCAGCCACGGAAACTTTGCATCCAGGTGTGAGGTGAGCAAAATCATTGGCTGTCCAGAGCTCCCGTTTTCTTTTCTCTCCTCGTTTTCTTGAGATAAATTTTCCCAGTATCAGTAAGTGCTAGGTTATTATTTTACATTTTCTCATTCCAGATTTCCAGTTATACATAAGCTTTTAGTCATCCTTATATAGTGACCTGTACAATATCACATAGGAAAGGGACATTTTATAAGGCGGGTATTATCCTCAGTCTTTTTCATATAATTTTTTAATGTTTTTATTTATTTTTGAGAGAGAGAGACAGAGCGTGGAAGGGGGGACCGGGAGAGAGAGAGGGAGGCACAGAGTCGGAAGCAGGCTCCAGGCTCTGAGCTGTCAGCACGGAGCCCGACGTGGGGCTTGGACTCAAGAACCGTAAGATCACTGCCTGAGCCGAAGGCTGACATTTAACCGACTGAGCCACCCAGGCGCCCCTATCCTCGATCTCACGTACTTGCTGTACTGGAGGTTCCTAGGCAGCTCGTAGGCAGTGTTCTGTACTCCCTTTGGCTTTCTGGCTCTGCAATTTTGTCGCGTCCGGTGTATTGATGATCACTAAAAAACAAAACAGAACACAGAATTAACTATTCAGAACAAAGGCAGAGAGCTGGATGTCAGGATTTTTATGTGATTGCCAGGGGGGTTCCAAACCTGGAATCAGAAGGCCAGTGTTGGGGTGCCTGGGTGGCTCAGTGGGTTAAGCGTCTGACTTCAGCTCAGGTCATGATCTCGCAGCTCGTGAGTCCGCGCCCCACATCGGGCTCTGTGCTGACAGCCTGGAGCCTGGAGCCTGCTTCGGCTTCTGGGTCTCCCTCTCTCTCTGCCCCTCCCCACTCAAAGCTCTGTCTCTCTCTCTCTCTCTCTCTCTCTCTCTCTCTCTCTCAAAAATAAATAAACATTAAAAAAAAAAAATAGGCCAGTGTTGAATCCAGACTCCAGCTGCTGCTTTGTTCCCTTGTGTGTGGGGGGCCCCTGCTAAACCACCACCAGCTCCTCTCCCCAGGGGGCATCATGCATCATACTTCCTGCTGTCTCCACCCCGCAGCTACTGCAGAGTTCTTGTGGGTAGCAACTGCAAGGATGTACGCAAATGGCGGGATATTCCATGAAATGAAAGGTGATGCTCGCATTAAAAGTTAGCATCATTTGCTTTAGTTCTTTTCTTAGCTCAGCTTTTCTAGAGTTAGTAAGGGTTGAGACTTGCGAGGCAGTTGACATTACTCAAAGGGGGCGGTGTCAGACTTTTACTGGGGGAGAAAGAGCAAGTGTCAAATGAGTTTCAAGGACACTACTGTATGAATACTGCCACGTTGCTTCTTCCTTCCCTTTGTTCACCGCGGCATGTGGTAAAGACCACGCCCAATCTGCTCGCTAGAGGTTGATGGTATAGAAATCCAAAATGTGACTCAAGGCACTGGCAGTTTTCACTTACGCTTTCCACGTTGCCAATCCTGTTTGTTGCTCTACAGAGGAAGTACCTTCCCTCTGGAGTCTTGTGCCTTTTGAAAATAAAGAGCTTTTTGATTTCTGTCTCCATGTTATTCACCTCGTAGTGGTGTCTAGTGAATTTCTCTCTGAAGTCATCCCTAGATTACTTTTACTGTAAACTGTAATGATTTTACCCTGGTCATAATTTCTCCCCAGGTCTCCTATCTCGGTTACTTGTAAGGCTACTCCTCCCCTCTCATGTTCTCTTTGATCTTTTATAATTGGCTTAAAACTCGCCATATTTAATCTGCAGTGACTTTGTTTCTCCTCCCTGTTTTTGCTTTTCCAGTCCCTGAGAATTTAATAATCTGTTGCTTATTATTTCCTTAGTTTTACCTAAGGCGTCCTATTTTCCGTCGCTCAGCTTAATAGCCTTTCTTTTCTCCTTGTCTACGTTTGTCTCAGCCGTTAATGCAAATCTGCATCTGCCTGTATTTTGGCTGGCAATAAATAAGGTCCTACATCTTCTGTGGACTTGATGGGCTTCCTGGTTTCAGACTGAACCCGAAAGCACCTGCAGATGCATATGGTAATGTCACGATAAAGTGACCCTTCGTACCTTGGAGATAAACAGTTGAGCGCTTGGCTGGTATTGAATGAGTGAATGGATGGATGGATGGATGGATGACTCAATCTGAATTGTGAGAGCTTTTTCTTCCAAGTTGACTTCTGTGGGGCAAATGGCTGCGTGACTGCTCAGCTCATATGAAAGAACCACTGTCTTCCCTCGTCCATGGCTCACTTCTTGGTGAATCCTTCCTGTGACAGCCATCTGCTTACAGCTTTGCGGTCTCTTCTCAGGAGAGAGGACTTCTTGGTGCTTTTCGGGTCTATGTCCAGTCCAGGATGAAGGAGCCACCCCCAGGTGGGTCTCCAGGCTCTGCCTGTTCTAGTGTGCCTTCCTCGGGGCTGGGGGGCAATGTACTGTTAAAACTTGTGTGTTTCCAGGAGTGTGTGCTGTTTTGTTGCTGCTCAGATTCTAGCCCTGTCTCATTGTTGAATTAAAAAAAAAAAAAATTCTCTTACTTGTCATTCTAGTCGGTGTTTCTGTGTCAGAAGAAACCTTGGTGGTTGACCCAGCCGCAGGCGATAGCGGGTGCTGCCCAGTTTGCCACAGACATGGCTCCCTTAATGCAGGCCCCTGGGTTAGAGATTGCGCACCCCTCCCTCTGTGCCACGGGCTGTGCATCACTGTAGGGATGTTCCTAGGGGCTGGGTGGGCTTCCTTGGGGCTGGGCCATGAAGCAGTTCTTGATAGTGGAGACCTTTCTGTGAGGTGGAATGTCTGCAAGCGTGTTAGGTTTCTGGTGATCCAGACGGACAGAGATCCATACGACGCAGGTCACTAGGGGAGGAGGATAAAGGGAGATGTGATGCAGCTGTGCCCGGAGGCATGCGAAGCCGTCCAGTCACGTAGCTTGTGTCATGCTGTTTCTTAGCTGCTGTGAGAAAATTCTAGTTGAGTCTTGGTAATGATTTCTTTTGGTTAAGATTCGGCTTCTCTGCTAAGATGTTGACTGATGTACATAGATAGAGATACAGATGTGGGTGTAGATCTGTCCGTGTGTGTGCAGATGTGTGTGTGTGTATACATACGTGTCTAAATACGCACGTACGTATCCCAAGGTGTCAGAGACTTCAGAGCTTTGCAGCTGCTGTCTCTGCTGTTACTAAAAGCCAGAAGCCTCTGGCTCCAGCCGGGAAGAAAGAAGGAAAGAGAGGGCTCTGTCCCAGGGGGAACCGGTCTCATTTGGGCAATCTGATGGGCAAGGCTTGCTTACTGGGTGTCCCAAAGCCTGGGCTGCACCGAGGCTGGGGATCGGAGTCCCGGCCTCCATAGTGGGGAGGCAGGCATGGTCACAGGTATGCCATCTTTTACCGTGCCCTCCTGTCCCCGTGGTTAGTGACACATGCGGGGGAGCAGTTCGCTGTGAGGAGGTCTCAGAGAATCTGGGTGACTTGTGTACACACTTTGAGAACAGGATGGCACAGTTGGATGTGCTGGGAAATGAGGCTGGAGTGAGCTGTCTCGGGGGTGAGTCAGTGGAGCCACAAGTCAAGGGTTTGGGGGCCATTGTGATGCCCTCTGGACCAGATCACCACTCTCAGCCCCTGCCCTGCCTGCCCTGTCCCCTGGTGGCAAGGATGAGGTGCTGACTGTCCAGGTCTCCGTCTTTGGGATCTGAGAACCCTCTTGACCTCTGTGTTTGAGGTCTGATGGGCCTCTGCGAGCCTTTAAACCGTTAGCAGTCATGTAGATGTCATGTAGATTCTTCTCCAGGAAGCCTTTGTTAGGAGCAGCAGCTGTTTTTTAAACTTCGGATGTTCAGTGGTATGTCTGTGCAGCCTCCTTTTCCCTTGATGACACAGCCCCGTGGTGAAGCATAGGATCTTCAGCCCTGTCACGCTGCCAGTGCTCACATGTCCTTCGACTGGCCACTCTCTTCCAGGCGTCAGAACGAGGGGCGGGATTACTTCCCAAGCCTTCCCTGCCGCCAGGCTCCAGGAAAAGCTGTTAGGTTTAATTCTCTGTGGTTCACCTTACCTGACTTTGGTAAAAATGATGCTTGAAAGAGTGGACGAGCGTTTATATTTAGGATTGACTTGTGTTCATTTTAGAGGAGCTTCACTGAAAAGGAAGGAAAGACCGAAGGAGAATAAAGATGGCAAGGGCAGGCCGCTCCGCACATCCAGGAGATTCTGGGGGGCCGTGGCAGCGAGCGGCCACACCACAATTGAGTGGTCTCATTTCTGGCAGTCACTGCCCTTTCAGATTTTGTTGTGAACCGTGTGTGTGCTTAGAGGGGCGTTGCCCACCCCCAGGTTCTGCAAGGAGGCCGTAGTGGGAAAGACACACAAGTGCCGTGGATGGCTGAGCCCTCCAGCACCCAGGCCACGTGCAGCCAGCGATCGCCGTCCCCTCCTCTCTTGCCCCGCTAATGCTGTAAAGTGACTTGCTGGTGTGACTGAATGTCAGTTCTAGAATTCATATTTTAAGCGCACATGGAATCCCCAAATTCCATTTTCATCACTGATGGGGACGTAGCACTTCTTCCCACTCAAAATAACACTAAGTGTGGGAGCGTATATATTGAATTTGAGATTTAAAGTTTTGCCCTCCTTTACCTCCACCTTCTCCCAGTAGCAGTCTTTAAAAAAGCGTGATACAATTAAATAGCCAAGTCAAAGAAAAGGGAGTGTGAAGGGCTCCAGATAATTCCCAGTTTGGGTTACCAGCTCCCACATAATGGAGACTTGATTATGCTTTGTTTTCCTGTTTGCTTGGGCGGAGGTGCATCAGGGAAGAAATCTCAACTGTTCCTGATCACAGAAAAGTGTGCCTGAAAAGAGGCTTTCCATGTCAGCTCCGGAACAGACCCTTCAAAGTGCTAAAGGTCAGAAGGGCTTCATTCACGAATTTCCTAAGATCAGCCGTTAGCTGTAACAGAGTGCAACCCTGGAGGTCACAGACCAAGCCGGGAGAAATAATTATGCATGGTAATGGGCAATTACAGATAATGGGCTTCCGGGGGTGGCAGAAAATACACAGCCCCACAGTCTTGCCTGGAATGAACATTGAATAGCACATTAACTTTATAGCAAGCTAAAAGTTCAGCCTTGGAACAGCAGCAATCCCCCCCCCCCCAAATAAATAAAATCCCCAGCTTACTTAAAGGAAGCACCATAGTAGCTGTGCTTCTCAAGAGCAGAACTGCATGCTGAAAGGGGTGGGGCGGGGGAGGGGGCAGAGAGTCTGGGGAGAGGAAGCAGGGGTCAGTTCTTCTCCACCTGGCCGCATTCGCCTCGCTAAGTGGAAATGGTTTTCAGTCCTGCGGCAGGTACACAGTGAAAAGGTTGTTTGCTTTCCTGGCTCCAGGTTTGTGTTTGACGTTTTAAAATAGCCCTGTCATGATCGCCTTGTGGGAGAAACAGATTGTTCCCGCATTTCCTGATTATGACTTTAGGGAGTGATATCACACCGACTGTACTCAAGGCTACTGTCTGACCTCCGAGAAGGCCAGGAGCAGAGGATTCTGCTCCTTTCCAAGTTCATTCGCCTCTGCCAGGTGCAGCCCTGCCCTCCTGTGGGACCCCTAGGATGAGCTTTTTTTTTTATTTGGTGGCTCTCTTGCTTGATGGCAGAGAATGCCATCACTGTGCTGTGACTGTGATCATAACAATAGCGAACATTTCTCAAGCACTTACCGTGTGTCACAGCCTTCCCCCCCACCCCCGCCCCCCGTGCCCTCTGTGGTGTGTATAGCAGTGTGATCCCCACATTACAGAGAGACACTGGCGCACAGAGCCCTTAAGTGCCTGGATCCAAGGCCATGGGGCAGAAGACGCCTATCAAGCGCTTTGACTTGGGAGCCGGTGCTCTCAACCGGAAGTTCTGCTGCCTGGACGTGTAGTGTGCAGGACTTAGCGTCTGTTTCACTGAAAGAAATGTTTCAGGCTTAAGCACAGAGCCGAGGCGCCCACCTGAGACTTGACTGCTGAATGCTAACTGTGCAGCTTGCTCGGAATGAGACCCTGGACCCCACCTGCCCTGAAATCGGTCTTCTCAGAAAGGGAAGAGCTCATAAGACAGAAGTTTTCAAACCTTTCAGTGGCAAGGACCCCTTCACACTCTTCAAAATCATCAAGGACCTCCAAGAGCTTCTGGGGATATGGATTCTGCCGATCAGCATTTATTGAATCAAAGCCAAAAACTGAGAAATCATACATATATGTTCATTCCTTTAAAATAATAACATCTATCCGTTGTTAGCATAAGTAACATATTTTAATGAGGAAAGAACTATGTTTTTCCAAAACAAAACAGTGACATTGTTTGTACGTTTCTGCTAATCTGTTTTCTGTCTGACTTAGTAGGACATAGCTGGGTTCCCAATTGCTACTTCTTCAGTCTGTCGTTTGAAATACATGCAAATTCAGTTTCACATAGAGAAATATTTGGAAAAGGGAGAGAGGTGTTTGAATAGCTTTTTTCAAAAATTTTTTAATGTTTATTTTTGAGACAGAGAGAGAGAGAGAGAGACAGAGTGTGAGCCAAGGAGGGGCAGAGAGAGAGAGGGAGACACAGAATCTGAAGCAGGCTCCAGGCTCTGAGCTGTCAGCACAGAGCCCGACATGGGGCTTGAACCCACGAACCGTAAGATCATAACCTGAGCTGAAGTCCAGTGCTTAACTGAGCCACCCAGTTGCCCCTGAATAGCTTTTTTTTTTTTTAATTAATATTTATTTTTGAGGGAGAGAGAGAGCATGAGAGGGGGAGAGGCAGAGAGAGAAAGAGGGAGACACAGAGTCCGAAGCAGGCTTGGGGCTCCAAGCTGTCAGCACAGAGCCCGACATGGGGCTCGAACCCACACACAGTGAGGTCATGACCTGAGCCGAAGTCGGAGGCTTAACTGACCGAGCCACCCAGGCCCCCCTTGAATAGCTTTTTGAGACCCTTGTGCCTGTTCTCTGAAACTGGACCAAAACTTGAAAGGTGATAATTTCTTAAAGATTAGTTGCAGGGTGGAGTCCAAAACCACGCCAAAGAGCTTTGTTCTCTATTACATTAAAATCCACTGGTCCATCTTGCACTTCAAATGGATCTTTCACCCATGCATCGTTTTGTAACATCATGAACTGGTCATTTGGAAAATATTAGCTCACTGAGTTGTGCAGGTTTTCCAAAGGTTGTCCTGTTTCATTGCAAACTATCAGGAAAATCCCATTCGTTATTATTACTACAGATCTTGTCAGAAGAGTCTTCAAGTTCGGGAAGCTGTCAAGCCCGTGATGGCAGACTTAAGTTTTCAGAAATTCTGGTTTTTACTTGCAAGCTCGAATTTTGGGCAATAAATCCTATAAGTTTTCCTTGAAGGGATAGGCTCACTTTGTTCTTCTTCAAGGCAACATCTACCAAATATCCAAGCCCCAGTAACCAGAGAGTTTCATCACTCTCTGAGTGTATGGTGTTCCAAAAATAAGTCAAGAAGCTCTTTTTTTTAACATTTATTTATTTTTTAGAGAGAGAGCTAGAGTGTGAGGGTGGGAAGGACAGAGAGAGAGGGAGACACAGAATCCAAAGAAAGCTCCAGGCTCTGAGCCATCAGCCCAGAGCCTGACGCGGGGCTCGAACTCACGGACCGCGAGATCGTGACCTGGCTGAAGTCGGACGCTTAACCGACTGCGCCACCCAGGCGCCCCTGGGATCTTATTTTTAAAAGCAAGTTCCAAAAGCAGGATCTGACAGCCTTGTGTTGAGCACCCTTCGTGGCCAAGCAGAAGACCCCTATGGTTGCAGCCCCTGCATTTTAAGTTGTCCGAACACAATTCAAAGCAGAGCTTTTCTGTGGGGACCTAAATTCTATGTTCACAGTCAGTCCGAGATGCCCCTGACCTGAGGTTTTCTCCGTGCGAGGGGTCCTAAGAAGAGTGGGGAAGGGATTCCCTCCCCGTAAGGTCGCCTTTGGAACAGAGCACTGGCCGTCCTTCCTCTCTTCTCTGGTCCCCTCCCGAACCCGGGCCTGGCCACTGGCCTGTTGGCGGCCCCACGACTCCTCCAGGCCGCTGGCCGTGTTGACGGAGTCTCAGATTGTCTCTGGCATCTCACCAACGATAGGGAATTACGAGCTGGCCTAAGGACAGAAAACGTTCTTGGCCATGAGATAGGCTTTCACGGCCACCAGACATTCTCTAGCAAAGTCAGAGAAATGGCATCTTTTCCATATCAGACTCCCTCTGCAGGCCAACCGTGTTCCTCGGTGCCCCCCCCCCCAGGAATCCTGAGGCTCACACAGATGGGGTGCAGAAGGGGGAACACACAGGGAGAGCAGAAACCCGGGAATAGGAACACGGGTAGGTGCGTGGGTGTGGGAGGTCGGGGTGGTGAGTGCCAGTCTTTCCAGATCCAGTTAGGATTTTTCCTGGGGTGAGTCTGAAGTCCAACCTCCTGTGCCGGCAGTACCCTCGTTCTCGTCCTGCTGGGAAGATAGACATACACGTGTTTTGTTTTGCTTTTTAGAGACTCTTCGATGGAAACCTTTTCTGATGCCTTGATTTGTCCTTGGGGCTCTTCATCAGCAGAGAGTAAGCTCTTTGAGGGCAGGGATTGCCCTTTGCTCATTGTCGACATTCCAGGAGATGGGAGCCGGCAGGGGTGGGACAGCACATGGCTCCGAGGGGCCCAAACAAACTAGGTGTGGACACTCGCCGTGGACAGAAGTCCACAGGCAGAGAGACAGTGGTGATGAAACAGGAGTTTATTTCAGTGAGGCTAACACCAGGAAGACAGTGGACCAGCGTCTCAAACACTGTCTCCAGAAGTGCTGGAAGTACTTCCAGGTTTATCGAAGGAACGAAGGAAAGTGTTGGACAGAGACGGATGGGTCTGTGCAGGTGGGCTATGAAGGTCAAGTCCATCATTGTCTTGAGGTCAGTGCCTCTGGGTCTTACCGGCTCAGGGCTGTCCTTGTTGCTTCAGGGGGGCATGTCATTCCCCATCGGGGTTGGTTTGTCCACAGGGTCTTTTGCCTGAGTTAAGAGATAAACTAGAAAGAAGAACTTAATCATTTAGAAGTTTGAGGTCAAAATGTAGGTAGTTGAAGCCTTCTTTCAGGAATTGCTGCACACAATGGACGTGTTTGTGGCTCACTGGGCTTTTCAGTGGCCCCAGGGCGGCCTGTTTCAAATCTTGGCTGGGTCCCTTGGAAGGCCCGTATTTGCCTTTCCCGCTTTGTATTTTCTCCATTTCCGCCATATGTCCTGCTTGGTCTGTTTGATGCGGTCATGCTTGGCAATCAAGATATTCCTCCCCTCCTCTGTCTCTGTCTCCCCCTCCCTCTCCAGATCCCTTTGCCTCCCACATTAATATTTTACACACCTTTGAACCAAAAACCTGCATCTGGCTTGCAAGACCAACTTCAGGTTCATTGTTCTGGAAAGCCTTCACCCTGAGAAACCTGAACTTGGCGGGACCGAATTACACTTAGCAAAATTCCTTGGGCAAAAGGCGACATTGGCTCTAACACATTCCATGCTTTGTGTACAAGAGTGACGTTAGTGAGCCAACACCAGCAGAACTTGTACTTGGAAGGCTGGAGTTGGTCTCGCCCTCCCTTCCCGCAGCCTTTGTGTTTTCTCACAGCCTTGGTCTGTCCTTCTGTGTGTTTGTTCGGAGCCTCCCCTATGAGTCCTGCCGCGTCAAGGACTACGGCCTTGGTCTGTGCCCCAAAGTCCCAGACAGGTTGCCTCGTACACAGCACGTTTCCTGTGTGGGATATGAATTGCGTCCCCATCAGGGGAAGGTGACAGTGGCGGTGACAAGTCCCTCGTTCATTCCTTGCTGTCAGCATTCAGGGAACAGTAGGCACACTGCCAACTGTGTAATTGGGCCTCTCCCTGTGCCAACTCTGCTTCCCTCTGAAACCCGACCCGTTCCCTTGTCAGGATGATGAGCTTGTCTTGGGATCATATGAGTGCTTAGAGGGTCCAGGGACGGCTCACAGGACGATGTTCTCTCTCCCCGTGTCTCTCTCCAGGCTCTCACCCTTGTGGGAGAGGAGTCCTGAAGCATCTCTCTGGGTTTCTCCATTACTCCTAAATCTAGGAAATGCCAGGAGCTATTACTCTGGACATTGGGTGACCTCGCAGAGAAGAAAGCTAAAAGCAGTTAGCCGAGCCAAGCCTTCTTGTCCCAGGGAGGTACCCCTGCTATCCTGATTCCATCATCATGTCAATCATTGAGCATAATCTTGAGACCTCGGTTTTCCTTTAAAAAAAAAAAAAAAAAAAACAAGAATAGAGAAAATGACTTACACTTTCTCTGTACCCTCCTAACACTCAGCATAACATGTTAGGTAGATAATTTTGAGATCTCAGACTTAGGAGTGAACAATTTTGCCTGGTGGGTAACTCTTAAAACTAGAAACTAATTATGACAGGAACTAAGCAAGGCATGGGATTACAAAGAAAAATAAAACCTGGTGATGAACGGATAAAGAAGACGTGGTTTATATATACAGTGGAATACTACTTGGCAATGAGAAAGAATGAAATCCTGCCATTTGCAGCAACATGGATGGAACTGGAGGGTATTAATGCTAAGTGAGATAAGTCGGTCAGAGAAAGACACGTATCATCTGTTTTCATTCATACATGGAACTTGAGAAACTTAAGACCATGGGGGAAGGGACAGGGAAAAAATAGTTTCAAACAAACGGAGGCAAACCATAAGAGACTCTTTTTTTTTTTTTAAATTTTTTTTTAACGTTTATTTATTTTTGAGACAGAGAGAGACAGAGCATGAACGGGGGAGGGGCAGAGAGAGAGGGAGACACAGAATCGGAAACAGGCTCCGGGCTCTGAGCCATCAGCCCAGAGCCGGACGCGGGGCTCGAACTCACGGACCGCGAGATCGTGACCTGAGCCGAAGTCGGACGCTTAACCGACTGAGCCACCCAGGCGCCCCAATAAGAGACTCTTAAATACCAAGAACAAACAGGGTTGATTGGAGGTGGAGGGGAAAATGGGTGCTGGGCAGTGAGGAGGACACTTGTTGGGATGAGCACTGGGTATTGTATGTACACAATGAATCATGGGAATCTACCCCCAAAACCAAGAGCACACTTTACACACTGTGTGTTAGCCAACTTGACAATAAATTATATTAAGAAAAAAAAAAAAAACTTGGTATATGCCAGTTAAGTCAAGGATCACTCACGGTGAATCATAAATAGCCTTGTTGTTTGTAAATTATAAATTCTGGTTTTCTATGTGATCTTTCATACAGGAAACTGTGGGGTTTGGTTTTGTCATTGAAAAGGGAGTAGACTCTTGGTTTGACTGTGAAGGACTCAAAGTGCAACAGCTCTGGGGATCTTGACACTAGAGGAAGAGCAGGGAAAAAAAGCCTTCACATACCTTAAAATGAATTACTGGTTAACTACTATTAATATGCCACGGGCCCAGAGACCAGCATATAACACTGCAGGATCGATATGGGTATTTATCATGTGTGGGTATTGATCCTTCATGAAGGAGTGAATCATATTTCACGCTGCATATGTTAGTGGGAAAAAAAAGTAGCAGAGGGATTGGGAAGCCTTATCCCAGAACTGGATGTGCGGAAGGTAAACGTATAGAGCCACAAATAGGAGTTTCGGAATAAGAGGGATCAAGTCTGTGGGCAATACCTCTGTACAGACGTCTTTGCTCAGACAAATGCCGTTGGTCATTTTTTCCAGATACAGGCATACTCTTAGTTGTTGAATCCAGTCCTGCTGACCTTTTTTTTCCTTCTAGCACAAATTAATGCTAACCCAGTCATAAGTACCAGCACTTAGAACGTCTGGCTTCACTCTTCCATTGGCATCTTGGCAGAGGACCTACAGGTTGATAATTCTTACATGGGACTGCTGGTTAAGAAAGCGACCACACTCTCGGGACGCCTGGCTGGCTCAGTCCAAAGAGCATGTGACTCTTGGTCTCGGGATTGTGAGCTCGAGCCCCACATTGGGTGTAGAGATTACTTAAATAAAACTTTAAAAATGCACATTAAAAAAAGAAAGAAAGCTACCACATTCTCTTGAGAAAGCCTGTTCTGTTGTGCTTTCTATTATTACTAATACCATCACGAAGTCATCTGGGCCAGTGTTTAGCCTAGAAAAATAAACCATGAGATCCAGCTTCAGAATTTTCAGCAAACTCATTAAGATGTTTCCGCTGTCTTTGTGCTTCGTCATGTTGGCCGTGCAGTTAAAATGTCCCTGTCACAGTGTGTGTCAGGCGTGGGGGGAGCAGGAGGAATTCATAGCGGGCAGCTCAGGTTTGTAGAACCAGCTGTCAGTATTTGCTTTTTTTTTTTTTTTTTACCCTGTGACTCAGACAAGGGTTAAGAGTAGCCCAGTAAGAGTTTGGTGCGTGGGAAATGGCTTCTTGAATTTATACCTACATATTCATTTCAAGTTTTGTATGGTTAGTTGATCTGTTTTGTGGCTTATGAGTTGTAAATCTTACCTTTGGGTTTATTGCCAATCAGTGACACTTTGCCTGACTTCCCAGCTTTGGTGACGTCCCAGCGTTCAAGGGAATGTCTCTAGTTACTCTTTGGGAACTCTGCTGTAGCAGAGGTCGGAGAGGGGGCATGTGCGGCTTCTGTTCTCACTCTCCCTCAGCCTGGGTGAGAGCTCTGTGTGCCTTTCCAGGCTGGAGTGTCGCATGGTCACTCAGCAATTCAGCAAGTGTCTGATAAGGGAGCTCGGTGGCTTCCCGGCGTCCTGGGTGACAGGTATCAGCAGTGTAACTTGGTCATTTGGAGGGAATGCCCGGAACAAGACATGCCAGTGATTTTCATGCATTTTTCCCCCCATTACTACAACCTCCCTAGATACGCTCATAATTACGTCTTCAGGCCTGGAGTATGTAAAGAGCCTAGTATAGGGGTGCCGGGGTGGTTCAGTCGGTTTAGCGTCCGACTATGTTTCAGCTCTGGTCCTGGTCTTGCAGTTTGGTGGGTTCAAGCCCCGTGTCAGGCTCTGCACTGACAGCACAGAGACTGCTTGGGATTCTTTTCTTTCCTTCTCTCTCTGCCCCTCCTCTCTCTCTCTCTCAAAATAAATTAAAAAATTAAAAAAGAAACTAACGAGCCTAGTGTATACTAGCCTATAGACCATATATGCATATACAGAATAGACTATTCTAGAGTAGTCTATACTCCTACCTCCTTAGTCTCTTAGATCTGTCTCTGGTGCTTCGATCAATTCTCCTAAAACATTTTTATTGTTACTTGCTTCCTCTGAAAACCTTCATTGACTCCCTGTAGCTTGAGGAGAAACCCGAAGTCCTTGACTGGCATCCCCATTCGAGGCCTTCCACAATTTTAACCAAGGTCGCTTCCCATTCTCATTACCTGTGGGCCCTTGACGTGAACTGTGTACTGTGGCCAGGCCAATCTGGTCACTGTCCCTGCCACAGGACTTGTGTTTCTCCTCCTTCATGATCCTGTTGGTATCATTCTCTTTCGAGTGTGTCCGCACACCATCATCTCTAAATCCCCTCCACCCTGGCTCCCATCTCCACTGCTTTTGTTGATGGTGACATCTACCTATACTGTCATTGTGGCAATGAGATGATTGCTTTGTAAGTGTCTCAGCTGGGCTGACAGCTCAGAGCCTGGAGCTTGCTTTGGATTCTCTCTCCCTCTCTCCCTTCCCCTCTCCTGTTCATGCTCGCTCTCTCTCTCTCTCTTTCTCTCTCTCTCAAAAATAAATAAACATTTTTAAAAAATTTTAAAGAGAAGAAATGAAACATTGTGAATATTTCTTTGTGCCTTTTATATCTAAAGCAAAGCTTTGGACATAGTTGTTCTAGGATAACCAACGAATGAGCCAAATACAAATACAAAAATACAACTTGAGATCAAGAATAAATTATTCTTACTATGAAAAATTATATGCCAACAAACAGGACAACCTGGAAGAAATGGACAAATTCCTAAGCACCCACCCACTTCCAAAACCCAAACAGGAAGAAATAGAAAACTTGAACAGACCCATAACCAGTGAAGAAATTGAATCAGTTATCAAAAATCTCCCAACAAATAAGAGTCCAGGACCAGATGGCTTCCCAGGGGAATTCTACCAGACATTTAAAGCAGAGATAATACCTATCCTTCTCAAGCTTTTCCAGAAGTTAGAAAGGGAAGGAAAACTTCCAGACTCATTCTATGAAGCCAGCATTACTTTGGTTCCCAAACCAGACAGAGACCCAGCAAAAAAAGAGAACTACAGACCAATATCCCTGATGAATATGGATGCAGAAATTTTCAACAAGATACTAGCAAATCAAATTCAACAGCATATAAAAAGAATTATTCACCATGATCAAGTGGGATTCATTCCTGGGCTTCAGGACTGGTTCAACATCGCAAATCAACCAAAGTGATACATCACATTAATAAAAGAAAAGATAAGAACCATATGATCCTGTCAGTCGATGCAGAAAAAGCATTGGACAAAATTCAGCATCCTTTCTTAATAAAAACGCTTGAGAAAGTCGGGATAGAAGGAACACACTTAAACATCATAAAAGCCATTTATGAAAAGCCCACAGCTAATATCCTCAATGGGGAAAAACTGAGAGCTTTCCCCCCTGAGATCAGGAACATGACAGGGATGTCCACTCTCACTGCTGTTGTTTAACATAGTGTTGGAAGTTCTAGCATCAGCAATCAGGCAACAAAAGGAAATCAAAGGCATCAAAATTGGCAAAGATGAAGTTAAGCTTTCACTTTTTGCGGATGACATGATATTATACATGGAAAATCCGATAGACTCCACCAAAAGTCTGCTAGAACTGATACATGAATTCAGCAAAGTTGCAGGATACAAAATCAATGTACAGAAATCAGTTGCATTCTTATACACTAATAATGAAGCAACAGAAAGACAAATAAAGAAACTGATCCCATTCACAATTGCACCAAGAAGTATAAAATACCTAGGAATAAATCTTAACCAAAGATGTACGAGATCTATATGCTGAAAACTATAGAAAGCTTATGAAGGAAATTGAAGAAGATATAAAGAAATGGAAAAACATTCCGTGCTCATGGGTTGGAAGAATAAATATGGTTGAAATGTCAATACTACCCAAAGCTATCTACACATTCAGTGCAATCCCAATCAGAATTGCACCAGCATTCTTCTTGAAGCTAGAACGAGCAATCCTAAAATTTGTATGGAACCACAAAAGACCCCGAACAAAGTAATTTTGAAGAAGAAGACCAAAGCGGGAGGCATCACAATCCCAGACTTTAGCCTCTACTACAAAGCTGTAATCATCAAAACAGCATGGTATTGGCACAAAAACAGACACATAGACCAATGGTATAGAATAGAGACGCCAGAATTGGACCCACAAAAGTATGGCCAACTAATCTTTGACAAAGCAGGAAAGAATATCCAATGGAAAAAAAGACAGTCTCTTTAACAAATGGTGCTGGGAGAACTGGACAGCAACATGCAGAAGATTGAAACTAGACCACTTTCTTACACCATACACAAAAATAAACTCAAAGTGGATAAAGGACCTGAATGTGAGATAGGAAACCATCAAAACCCTAGAGGAGAAAGCAATAAAAAACCTCTCTGACCTCAGCTGCAGCAGTTTCTTACTCAACACATCTCCAAAGGCAAGGGAATTAAAAGCAAAAATGAACTATTGGGACCTCATGGAGATAAAAAGCTTCTGCACTGCAAAGGAAACAATCAACAAAACTAAAAGGCAACCAACAGAATGGGAAAAGATATTTGCAAATGACTTATCGGACAAAGGGCTAGTATCCAAAATCTATAAAGAACTCCCCAAACTCCACAGCCGAAAAACAAATAATCCCATGAAGAAATGGGCAGAAGACATGAATAGACACTTCTCTAAAGAAGACATCCGGATGGCCAACAGGCACATGAAAAGATGCTCAACGTCACTCCTCATCAGGGAAATAGAAATGAAAACCGCACTGAGATATCACCTCATGCCAGTCAGAGTAGCAAAAATGAACACATCAGGAGACTATAGATGCTGGAGAGGATGTGGAGAAATGGGAACCCTCTTGCACTGTTGGTGGGAATGCAAACTGGTGCAGCCGCTCTGGAAAACAGTGTGGAGGTTCCTCAAAAAATTAAAAATAGATCTACCCTAAGACCCAGCAATAGCGCTGCTAGGAATTTACCCAAGGGATACAGAAGGGCTGATGCATAGGGGCACTTGTACCCCAATGTTTATAGCAGCCCTTTCAACAATAGCCAAATTATGGAAAGAGCCTAAATATCCTTCAATTGACGAATGGATAAAGAAATTGTGGTTTATATACACAATGGAATACTACTTGGCAATGAGAAAGAATGAAATATGGACTTTTGTAGCAACGTGGATGGAACTGGAGACTGTCATGCTAAGTGAAATAAGTCATACAGAGAAAGACTGATACCATATGTTTTCACTCTTATGTGGATCCTGAGAAACTTTAACCGAAGACCATGGGGGAGGGGAAGGTAAAAAAAAAAAAAAGGTTAGGGAGGGAGCCAAAGCATAAGAGACTCTTAAAAACTGAGAACAAACTGAGGGTTGATGGGGGATGGAAGGGAAAGGAGGGTGGGTGATGGGCATTGAGGAGGGCACCTGTTGGGATGAGCACTGGGTGTTGTATGGAAACCAATTTGACAATAAATTTCATATTAAAAAAAAGAATAAATGTCCTTTGCATTACCCGCTCCTCTTGGTTTTCCAGAAGCCCTGTGTGGAATATTTCAGTTTTTCGAAGGGAAAAAGCACTTAAATAAATTAAACTTTTGTGGTTAGAGCAAATGAAGAAAGCCTGGGTGTGGCCCGTGAGCGTCCAAACGGTTAGGCAGCAGTATGCACACCACTTGTGATCCGAGCTCTGCCGTGATTTTGGAGGAGGTGGTATTTATCTGCATGCTCTTGTGGGATAGCCAGGCAGGAGTGTCACAGCAGTGCGGTCAGGGGTCACGTTTTTGGGGATAGCTTCTGAAGCACTTGTTTGCAATCTTCCAGGTAGACCGGTGAGTTTCGATCTGTGAGTGCATCAGAGCCTTCTGAGGACTTTGTTAAACTCAGGACTGCTGGGCCCACCCACCCCTCAGAGTTTCTGATTCAGTGGGTGTGGTGGGGTCCAAGAGGGTGTGCTTTTGCAAGTTCCCAGGGGGGGCTGATGCTGCCCATTCAAGGGCCACACTGAGAACTCCACTGGATGAGACACCTGTCAACTGATGGATGCTTATTTCGACCTCGGGAAATTTCCACGTATCAGTGGCATGCACGTAGAGGCTGGGGCTCATAAACCTGTTTTGAACATGGACCAAGAGTTTTGATGTGAACTTTAACATACAATTTGAGGTTTACAAAATACAGGGTGTGGCAGTTCCACAGGTCCCTAGAGCTTTTTAAAATGTCACTTTTCAAGAGTGCTTAAACATCTTAGGATTGTAAAATCCTTAGGCACCTACTCTTAGAAAGCTCAAAGAGTTTTTATTATTTAAATACTGGTAGGAAACAGAACTTTTCCAGTGTGTTTCTTAATTTATTCTTCAAGGTCAATATAATCTGAAAGAGGAAATAAAATACCGAGTAAGTGGGAAAGTGATGGCATCAGTAGCTGATTGATTATACTCAGCTGTAGCAAAACCAGTCCTCGCTCTGACCTGACCTAGAGGCTCCCTATGCAGTTTGTTGAAGCCATCCTCTTGTTACCTTGAGAATTATTACTGACATCATATTGCTGGATAAAACGGAGGCCTGATAAAAGGTCCTGAGTAGGGGTGTGATTCGGAAATTCACAAACCTGTGTCCTAATCTGAGAATCCTGGTGTCCTTGGGTTTCTTCCTCTTCTTCTTCTTCTTGTTTTTAATTTATTTGAGAGAGAGAGAGTGCAAACAGGGGAGAGGGGCAGAGAGAGATTGAGAGAGAGAGAGAGAGAGACAGAGAGAGAGAGAGAGAGAGAGAGAGAGAGAATCCTAAGCAGCCTCCATGCCCAGTGTGGAGCCCGACACCAGGCTCCATCCCACAACCCTGGGATCATGACCTGAGGGGAAATCAGGAGTCAGGCGTTCAACTGACTGGAGCCACCCAGCTGCCTCCCTTGGCCTTCTATTTAATTCTTTACCTACTAATGTATATTTTTTTTAATTGAGGACCTTGCTTTTGAAGGGCAGGTCCGAAGGGGTATCTGTTTTTTCCCCGCTGCAAGGACAGAGATAAGCATCGGAAATGCCTTCCTCAATGTCTGTGAGATTACACGTGGATGTCCCACCAATGCTTGTGACTGAGTGGTGAAGCCCGTGTCATTCCTTCCTTCCCTGATTTAGACACCCGTATAATTCGTCATTTTCACAAAATTTGTATTGCTTAAGTAATGAGGAAAACAGTGAAGAGACAACATTAAACACAAAAGAATTCGCTATTGGAAACCACCTGTTATGCACGAAATTGGTGTTTAAAATAAGAAAAAGCTGGAGAGTTCAAGAGGCGAGGAGGGCAGGTGCCTTCTCCACATGCGGTGTGGAGTAATGGAACTGGAATGTCTCATCTCATTAGCTGGGAAGAGGAGAGAAGGAAGGAAAGAAATATAATGAAATAGTGGCTTGACAACGTTGGGAGGGCACCAAGGTGGATGGATTTGGTATCCTTTCAGAGAGAGGACACTTTAGCACTGACATTAAGGTGGGGCTGTGAAAGTCCCTTCCACAGCTTGCCGCCTGCATATCTTCTCTTTTCCTCCCATATTCGGCCAGTGGACACACGGAGCACCTGCTCTGGGCCACGTGTTGACTCTGCAGGGAATTTCCGTCGACCGGCTTCCCCCCACCTATGCGTGCTCAACCCCTGTCTGTGGGTTAAAAATGAAATGACACTTTCTTGCTCCGGGGAGCTTCTGTTTCTTCCTCACATTTATTTTGAGGCCTGGCTACTTGGAAAACCGGGACTTGTCGATCTGTTCGGGCACATAATTGACCACCGCGTGTCCCGCGGTGTGCTAGGTTCGGGGATGCACCAGTGAGCCCGGAGCCCCGGTGCCTGCTTTTGCTCCATCTACGTTCTGGCGAAGAGAAGGCTCTTGTGCCCAGCTGGTCTGTTTCCTCGTTGCTTACTCGCTCCTCCCTCTCCTGCAAAACCCTCCAGGCCCTGAAGACCTAGCCCTCTGTTGGTTTTTTTCTAGAACTGATTTGCTTGATCCCTTGGCAGCAGTTGACAAGGCATGCTGGACCTTCCAGGAGCCACATCAACTTTGGCCTGTGTGATGTTGTGTTCTCTCCTTGGTTCTCCCCAGCTCCACTCCTGGCTCCCTTTTCTTCTCCCAGAACTCGCTCTTTGGTAACAACTGCCTCCCCCTCTCCCCGGAGGCTGGTAGAACCCCTCCCAGGTCTCCTCCAGCCTCTTCTCTGCCGAGTGCACTTGCCGGTTCCCACCTTCGCTCATCGCCTATAAGTGTCTCCAGCGTGTGGATGCGACAGAACTCATCGCCTCCCTCTCCTACCACACCAGACTCCCCACTCTCCCCCAGGTCGGCCACGTGCCTCCTCCGGCATTCTCCTTCCCTTCCAGATGGAAGTCCAGCCAGCCCCTCCACTTCTGCTGAGTCCTGCGCCCCTGCCCGTAGCTCAGGCCCCTCGCTGCTTTCACAGACTTGAGGTCTCTCTTCCCTTCGCTTGTCCTAAGCTTGCCCTCAGGTCACTCACTCTGGAACTCAGTGCTGACCCTCTGCTCCTGGCCCAGAAATCGTCACGTGCTGCAGGGTCTGGAGGGCTGGCTGGAGGCTTCCCCGCCCCTTGCTCCAGCTCAGCCTCTCATTCCCTTTCGGGCGCCCAGTTCTTCAGCTTCGCTGCGCTGCCCTGTCCAGCTCTCGCTGGCACGCCCTCCTCCCGCTTTCCCGCTCCCATGCCTTTGTCCTCCTTGTCCTTTTCTCCACACTTTCTTTATTTTTCACCTTTCTCTGCTCCTCCCTTACACTTCAGCTTGGATGCAGTGTTTTTTTCCTGAAGGTCTCTGTGGTCCTTTCTAGGCTCCAAGTCCTCTCTCCAGCCTTTGGATTTCCATAAAAGTCTATGGCTATTCCTGTGTGATAATCCTTGTTGGTATTTGTAATCCCATCACATGTCTCACCCCAGACTGTAGAATCCCCGGGCAGCGGCATCCTGACACCTTGCAGCCATCTCAGGCTCCTGGACCCCCTCTTAGAACATGGCGTGATGGATGTCCATGGGAGAGAGGACTTAGGAGTCTGCTTGTTTATGAATCGACACAGTTTAAAATCTAGACATGGGGTTGACAAAACTACAGCCTTTAGGCTGCTTCGGCCCACTGCTTGGCTTTGTGAATAAAGTTTTATTGTAACATGACCACTCAGCAATCTGGGCATTCTGCAGTTGAATGGCCTGAAATCGTTACTAACCTTTTACAGAAGAAGTTTGTCTACCCCTGGTCTATACCATTGTCCAGACTTGTGAAGAGTCCAGTGTCAGGTGTGGGAGGAAATTAAAGAAATAATGTGTGCTTAAACTCTTAGCCTTTTGCTTTGGCTCTTTGATATATCGATGTGGCTACCATAGTTTGAGCATTGGGATTTTATTACTTCGTTGAAAGTGAAGTACAATTCATTTTGTTGTAAAAATGATGCCGACGGCCAAGTTAACTAGATTTGATCTCCAGTTTCCTAACATTGGGGTAGAATTTTCTGGGTCGAAGTTAGGCCTGCCCAGGCTTTATGTCACTAAAATGTTTTTGGTATTCTCAGTGAAAATAAGTCATCTGCAGGGGGCTACCAGCTGTGTCCCCAGTTTTGCCAGCCTTAGAGACGTGTCCCTTGTTTTGGCTGTGGGAGGAAGCAGCGTGTTCCAGAGCCTTGCTCTGTAGCTTTGCAGATGAGGAAGGCCGTACGTTGCCAGGGTTGAGAGGTAGAGTTTTGTGCACCCCCATGTGAATACCGTGTGGTCTTTTCCTTTCCAGAGGGACGCATGGTCATCCAGGATATTCCTGCCGTCACCAGCAGAGGGCACATGGAGAACACACCTGATCTGGTTTCTGACTCCACCTACTACAGCAGCTTTTACCAGCCTTCTCTGTTCCCTTACTACAACAATCTGTACAACTACCCGCAGTACTCCATGGCCTTGGCCGCGGATTCCTCTTCCGGGGACGTGGGAAACCCCCTCGGGGGGTCCCCTGTGAAGAACAGCCTGCGGAGCCTCCCGGCACCCTACGTGCCCAGTCAGCCGGGAAACCAGTGGCAGGTAAGACGTGGCCCAGAGTGACTGGATCTGTCAAGAACACACACACGCACACACAACGACCAGCTCAGCACACATGTGTGCACGTTATGCCAGAGGTGTTAAAAAAAAAAAAAAGTTCCCTCTCCCGGGTCGGCTGCGGGAATTGTAACGTGTGAAGGGATCACACTTGTGTGTGTTTGCACTTCTCTCATTTTTGCACTATCATTTTGCACAAATACCCAGTTGGCCGGAGGCAGATTCACGAGGGGCTCACTGTGTGAGGTCTCACCTCCTCCTGTAGCCTCGTCCCCACTTTCTTTGAGCAGCTTAGAAAATGCTGGGTGCGGCCTTCTGGGTGGCAGTAATCTTAGTGATGAATTTGCACCCTGGAAGGGACGAGTGGTATCACCTGTGTGCTCACGTGGAAGCAAGGTAAGAAAACGAATTAGGTCCCTGTCGTTCTGGGCCAAATTGGGTGCTTTTTTTAGCTGGGAATGAAGGTCATCTTTCATATGCTTAAGTGTGCGATCAAGAGCTTGTAGATTAACACGGGGGTAAAACAAAACATTTTGCATTGTCAGGAAGGAGTGTTTTTCTAGAGCTGTTCTGCTTCCTCAGCTGTAACCGTTTCCTCGGATTTCAAGGCACTGAAAACGTCCACGAGCTGGGTTACCACGCCGCGGGGAGTGTGGCTGCATGAGAGCCAGCACTCCCCACCTGCAAGCCTCCGGCAGCCATAGATGTTACAATTCAGGGAGAACGGTTCTTATTTGGGGTACATTTACCTCGCAGGCTTTCTCAACTGGGCTTTGATTCCAACACAATGGGACATACATATCTGGGAGTTCGGGGCAAAACTTTGACCTTCTTATGCCCATTTTTTAAAAATGTAAGCTGAAATTTTCCTCTGAGCGATTCTATCCCGTTTTGTATTTTTTAGGTGTGAGGAAATAGTTAATTTTCAAGCTCCCCCGCTTTTTGGGTTCTCTCACTCCCCTTAGGAGTCAGACTTCTTCAGCCTGTTAATACATCCACCCTAGTCCCCTGGGATACACATTTTTGTAAGTTTGCCACACATTTTATTTTCAGAACCATGCTTGTTAAAAAGAGGGCCTCACAGGGGCGCCTGGGTGGCTCAGTCGGTTGAGCCTGTGAATTCAGCTCAGATCATGATCCCCACCGTTCATGAGTTCAAGCCCTGTGTCAGGCTCGAACTGACAGCTTAGAGCCTGGAACCTGCTTTGAATTCTGTGTCTGCCCCTCCCCTGCTCATGTTTTCTCTCTCTCAAAAATAAATAAGCTTTTAAAAAAAAAAAAAAAAAAGAGGCCTTCACGCATATGGGTGTGAGAACTCAGAGGTAATGTGAGTGTAAAGGAATGTAATGACTTACAGATCTTCAACCAGGACCCCTACAGGCCTTTCAAAGTGCCAACTGGATTTAATTCTTGGGGGCGGGTTTTGGGCTGATTTCCATCAGAAGCTCTCCTCTCTGCAAGGAAGAAGAAGTATCTTGCAGTTCTGAAAACACCAGTGCATCCTGTAGATTCCCACAAGGCAGGGACTAGCGCTGGAGCGTCCTGATTTTCTGGCTACTTCTAGGCTTTAAGGATAAAAGTAGGACAGCTCTGTGAACCTGTTGGCCTATGAGAAAAAGGATGAGGGGGGAAAAAAAACTTAACTGTTTCCTGAGAGAAAGGCAGGCAACTCTTGGTGAGCTTTCCGGTAAAGTCAGACGTCTCCTTGTCAGAATCCTTGAGCTGGCATATGAGACAGCAGACCAGCATCACTGCCTGGTCTTGGACAGATGTCTCAGGTGCTGTGTGTAAGGAGAGAGTCTCCGGAGGGCAGGTTCCCACACCTGGAGGAAAAATCGTGGCCAGACTTTCTTAGTCCTGGGGGACAGGCAGTTTTGATGCTGTTCATGCTGTCTTTAGCACTGCCACTTACGGAGAGAGGTAGAGACGCCCGCCGAGGCATCATTTAACATATAGTTTGTCTTCCTGGAAGGCTGAGCTTAAGACCTTTTATTTCCAGTCACTGTTGGTAATATATTCTCATGGAACAAATTATTTTGCAGAAATAGATCCTTCTCTGCTACTGTGGTTGATGCCCCTTCCTCTTAGTTAGTAATGGCACCAGTCATGACAGCCAGCATTTGCTGAGCGGTGAGTCTTCCTCCAAGGCCCAGGAGGCAGATTGTGTTGCCTGCTTTTTACATGTGAGGACACTGAGACCCAGAGGGCTGACTTGTCCATGGTCACACAGCCACCGCACAAGAGAGCTGGAGTTTGAATGTGGATCTGTCTGGTTCCACGGTGTTTCTCAGCAGTGTTTGGTTATCACTGGGTCGGGCCATGGAAACTGCCATCAATATAAATACCAAGGTCCTCTCTAGTTCTTTAGGGCTTAGAATTCCTACCTAAGTGCTTTGCTGTACATTGAGGGTCTCCTTGGAATCGTCTTCCGGTTTTCTTTCCTCCCTTGTGGAGGTTGGAAATATGCAGAAACTTCTGGAACAGTGCTGACGTGTGGTTACTTCGGATGGCTGAGAATGGGGCCTCCGAAGCTTTCCTGAAATATGCCATCTTGGCAATAGCATTTAAAATATGCTGAATTCCCTGCTATCTGAAAGTTGCTTTTGGAATCTGCCTGCAAATCTCCTGTGAATGTGCTTCTCAGGAAAGCATATCTAGACACACCTGCAGTGTTCGTGTAACCTGGAAAATGATCCTAACAGTTGAGATGAGGGGCTTGACCGCGTGGCGTCTCCATCCCTCCTCAGTCTGACGCTGTGTTAGTCTATGGATTAACCTCGTAACCAGATACAAACACAAGCTGGACTTACAGCCCTGTTGTTATTCCCACAAAAATTAGTTCTCTTGGAAATAAACTCCTAAGTGCAAGACCCAACGTAGGTATATAAGCCATCACTTTGCAGAATGGCAGGTGACCATCAGTCTAGTGGCGATCAGAGCCGCAGTGGGTCTTGGGAAGCTCCAGTTCACCCCATCCTGGTGCAGGGAGAACGGAGGTCTGAAGCTGAAGGGGTTTACTCCGCACCCACAGATAGTTGATGGCAGAGCCTGGACTAGAAACCAGGTCTGTTGGTTTAGGAGAACACTGGAAGATCCATATTCACTTCTGACTTGGCATTTAAATGTTTGTGAAGCCTGGGGCAAAACGCAAAATTGTCTCTGCGTCTCCCTGTTTTGGTCTGTAAAGTGGGCACGGTACCACCTTCAGAGAATTGTTGCCTGCATACATCTGGCAGTGTAACAGCTAGAGTGAGGTGATTAGTGCCTGTAGACGTTTCTGGGCACACCAGCAAGTGCTATGCCCATGTTGACTGCGGTTATTTCTTTTCGCTAATGATCATTTGTTAGATCTATCTAATTTTCAGCCTTCCGCTGCTATGTATTTTAGTTAGCGATCTCAGATCCCCTTTGTGACAAGATAGGGTATACGTAGGGTGCATTTTAGTATTAAAAGACTGTGACGTGTGAGTATGGACCAAATATGAACGTACGTGGAATAATTTTTTCAGGGTTGGGGAAAAACGTGTTCTGTTCAGCAGATGGAAAACCAGAAGCACAGACAGAAATCATAATGGTGCAACACATGTTTATGATGTGTGTGTTATGAAGAAGTATTAGTTAAATGGTGAATGCCTACACATAATACTTACAACTAGTAAGCGCTATTGCTCTTACTAAGGAACAAAACGGCTCGCTTTTTTTTAAACATTTTTTTTAACGTTAGTTTATTTTTGTGAGAGACAGAGTATGAGTGGGGGAAGGGCAGAGAGAGAGAAGGAGACACAGAATCCAAAGCAGGCTCCAGGCTCCGAGCTGTCAGCACAGAGCCTGACACAGGGCTCAAGCTCATGGACGGTGAGATCATGACCTGAGCTGAAGTCAGAGCCTTAACCTATTGAGCCACCCAGGCACCCCTAGAGGGCTCACTTTTTAACCACGTTGTTAGGGCAGAAACGTCTGGAACAGCCATCTGGGCCCCAGCCCCCCTGTTTTGGGAGGGTGCTCTGGTTCTGCTCTTGTGCTCCCTCCTGCTGGAAGCTTCCCAGGGGAGGACGGCATGGGGGTGCCCCCTTGATTGTGACCCTGCTTTTCATCTCCTTTGTGGAAGGTGTGCCAGACTGTGCTAGTCCCTCCTGACTGCCTCCTCCCTTGGTCTGACCCTGGCACATCTCCTCCAGAGACTGTCTTGACTTCCTTCCTCACTCCTCACTGGATCAAGACCCCATTCTGTTAGTTCTCCCCCTCCCCTTACTGTGGGGTATATCCATGTGTGGGGGGGTGGGGGTGGGGGAACAGCGGGAATGTTCTTCAACCAAGAGCTCCTTTCTGATTCCTAGAAAAACTGATGGAAGTGGGGATAATCCTAATTTTTTAAAGGTAATAGGGAGGGTATTGAATTATTTGCCAAGAAGTAGCCATTGAGTTTATTGTAAAGGTGAGACTTCCGGTAAGTGTCCCTATAAAATCAAGCAAGCCACAGATAATTACAGAGCACCTACTAAGTGCGAAATCTATTAAAGGAAATAGAAGAGCGTGCTGGGTCCGCATCCCAGAAGCTCAGGACTCCTTCGTGTTAATGCCCTGCATGCGGAGAACTGCTTTAATCGCTTTTGGTCTGCCTCCAGCCTCTGGAGATTTGTGGCCCAATCATAGATTCCTGTCCTGTTGTGAAACAGGAATAACATTTGTGACACTGGAACAGACTCACGATGAATGGCTGGTTCCACTGACCAGCAGCTCAATTTCACTTCTGCATTTAATTGCCTGCAAAAGCTGTTTATTGCCTTGTGCACTCCTCCACGGCAACATTATCTCTTAAATAAACATGTTGTACCAGGTTGACAAGGGAGAGGTGCATATCAAGGGAGCAGAAATAAATACGGGAGGACTCGAAGCTGTACCTGGGATCTCCTTTCAGCCCCTCTGGCTGGCAACCTCTCGATGGCCTTTCAGAAGCTGGTGCCTCCAGATGTGTAGACTCCCGTGCTGCTCACGGTTCGGGTGTGGTCAAAATGACAACATAGGTGATTTCGTTCCTTCTGGTAGTGATTTTGGGCTCAGTCTGAGATGTCTTGTTTTAGGGTTGCCCACTTATGATTACGTGCCTAGTGGGATGCATTTGTTTTTTAAATAAACACTCATGGGCATTCTGCTATGTGTTAGGGACCTACCACTGAACCAGCGGACAAAAATGGGAAAAGCAGGTCTTGGGGGAAGGCTGCTGTTACCACCTGGAAAATGAGGCAGAAAGTTGGGGATCCTCTCCGTAACCCTGGATTTGAAACTGAGCTCCAGGCAGGAAGGAAACCAGATCCTGGGATCTGGACTTGGAGTACAGAGAAGGCGCCCCCTTGTGAGCGTTCCTGGGATGGCGCTCTAGTACATTTGATTGGCTGGGGCCAAAGCATCAGGCAGGGTCTTACAAAAGCCCCTGCCAGTTCAAGCCACCATATAATATTCTCTGTCCCACAGCGAGCAGCCTGATGGGGCCCCTGTTTCCACACTGCTTCCTCTTTTCATTAGCGTTGCTCAGCATGAGAACAACCTGTTAGCCAAAAGGTTGAGAGGAAGTGACTTCTGGAGCATGTGCTGTGTGGGGGACAGCAGCCCTGGAGGGTCCTGGAGGGGCTGCAGGTGGCTCAGACCTGGCTCTTGTTCCCAGGGAGACAATTATAAGTAATAGTAATTATTTTAAGATACTTCTAAATTTAAAAAACATATCAGAGAGAAGGCAGTAGAATGCAAAATCCATTTCAGTTTTTTCTAAGTGTATTTATTTATTTTGAGAGAGAGAGGGAAGGAGGGGCAAAGAGAGAGGAAGAGAGAGAATCCCAAGCATGCTTCGTGCTGTCAGCACAGAGCCTGACGCAGGACTCAAACTCCCGAACCGTGAGATCATGACCTTAACTGAAATCAAGAGTCTGACGCTTAACCGATTGAGCCACCCAGGCACCACCATTTTGGTTTTTAAGATGAAGCAGACTTCAGATAAGTTTCTGGGTTTGCTTCGACCACCAAGCTGTACTGTCAGGGACCCCAGGATGATGTGCATCAGGGTACCTCAGATTCCTGGATAATTGTGAGCTGCGAAAGTTGAAGTGATTGAGGAACACAGCTGGTTATAGGAGAGCCAGACCCCAGCCGGGCTGTCTGCCTTTGCTCACGTGCTCTCTCTACAGAGCCTTGTGATCAAGGCTGTCTGCTCCAAACTGTCATCCAAACGTGCCAGCAGGTTAATCTCGCCTAGGCTTCCCTGTTGCGAGCAAGATGGTTATTGGCCGCTGTCTGTTGGTGGATGGACACTAACTGCCTTTTTTCTCTGGGAAGAAAAATTGACAAAGTTTGCAAGCAGACACAAGAGTCTATAAGAACAAATATAGTTTAAAATATTTAAAGTAATTTCTTACCTTAGGAAAAGGTAATTAAAATAGATACGGTAATGGCCTTGGCCTGTAAACGCTAACACCCTTTATTAGGTTTCTTAAAGGGGAATTAGAAAGATGTAAGCTTATGTTGACTGAACGTGTTAATGGGTTCAGGGCGCCTGGGCGGCTCAGTCTGTTAAGTCATCCCACTCTTGATTTCAGCTCAGGTTGTGATCTCACGGGTTGTGAGATCGAGCCTTGTGTCGGGCTCTGACCTGACAGCATGGAGCCTGCTTGGGATTCTCTGTCTCCCTCTCTCTGCCCCTCCCCCACGCATGTGCATGTTTTCTCCCATGCATGCGTGCATCCTCTCTCAAAATACGAATAAATAAGTTAAACTAAAACTTAGAAAGTGTTACAGGTTCCATTGCTATGATGGGGTATACTTATTTTGTATCTGGCCACTTTTGTGATCTCTGTAATTCTAATAATTTTCTAGTTGCTTATTTTGGGGTATCTGGGTCAGATACAGAAGAATATTGGTACTGCCGTTTTCCCCTGTATACCTCCAGTTCTGATACATGTCGTTGGCATGATACTCAGTTTGGATACTAGCCGTGGATGTTGGTGTCCTCTTGTTCCTCATTTTACTGGGAATGTGTCTAGCGGTTCACTATCATCTGTGCAGGATGTTACCTGTGCTGGTTTTACAGAGGAATGAGGAAAATAAGGACGGACAAGTGAGTTTTTTTTTTTTTTAATGTTTATTATTTTGAGAGCAAGAGAGAAAGAGAGACAGAGCATGAGCGGGAAAAGGGGCCAGCGAGAGAGGGAGACACATAATCCAAAGCAGGTTCCGGGCTCTGAGCTCTTAGCATAGAGCCTGACGGGGGCTCGCACCCACGGACTATGAGATCATGACCTGAGCCAAAGTCGGATTCTTACCAACTGAGCCATACAGGTGCCCCAGGCCAAGTGAGTTTTTCTTAAAGCTCAGCTATTCAATTTAAAAAATTGCTCTTAGGGACACCTGACTGGCTCAGGCAGAAGAGCATGCAGGGTTGTGAGTTCAAGTCCCATATTGGGTGCAGAGCTTACTTTAAAAAAATTGTTTTTATTGCGACTGCTCTTCTAACATTTTGTAAAAATAAAATCCTATTAGGCGGCAGGATTTCTTTTTGTGCAAATGCCCTCACTTAGCAGCACCGTCCCTACCCCTCCCCGTCTCTTTCCCTTTTACATCATGCCAGTCTCTGCAGTCCAGACAGAGTCTGGAAACGTCTGTCACTGTGTCACCATGACAACAGCAAAGTTCCCCGGGGTCTTCATCTGCTTCGTTTAGCGATTGTGTCGACTTAATGCTCAGCTTGACTCTTTACAGGGAGAGTGCTTTGGTCTTTTTCTTCCTTTTTACAGCAGTCCTGTGAATGCCCAGCATTCTGTGGGACCCCTTCCCATGCACCCCAAGTAGGCCCTGCTGTCTGTCCACTGGAGTGAGGACTCCATTGGGTTGGAGGGCCGGTCTTGGAGAATCTTCTGTTTCAGAAAACATACAAGTCTACTACGTACCTCAGAAAGTTTGGATTTTATTTGTTAATGTTTATTTTTGAGAAGGAGGGGGAGGGGCAGAGAGAAAGGGAGACACAGAACATGAAGCAGCCTCCAGGCTCCAAGCTGTCAGCACAGAGCCCAACATGGGGCTCGAACTCATGAACTATAAAATCATGACCTGAGCCGAAGTCAGAGGCTTAACTGACTGAGCCACCCAGGCGCCCCACACCTCAGAAAGTTTAAAGCCGGTGAAAGGAAGGTGTGCGGCTTCTCCAGGTTTGGAGCCCACATGACCCACATGGCCTCTACTATGAACTTTCCCTTAAGTGGCCTGTCACACCTTGGCCGTATTTATAACTTCCTCCTGTGCGGCACACTTCTTCCTGAGATTCTTCTCTTTCAAGGAGAAATAATGACTCCAGTGCTCTTTGCCTTTACAACACGCCCCCAATCCTGAGGGGAGCAAGCTTCTGTTGGCCACCAGCACTGAGGGCGGCAGCAGCAGTTGGGGGGGTGCTCCTGAGACTCCCCAGAGCTCTGCAGCCTGGATGAGGGCAGTCCTGTCTCCCGGCCTCTAAACCGCCACCTTGCTCACACGCACTTTCACAAAGGAGCTGCTGTTTGGTCTCGTTTTAGACGATTACAAGCGATGGTTCTGACGACCATCAGCTGGTGTCGATTACATCCTTACTCGAAGAATCGGTTTTGTTTGACAGATGATGAACGTTTGATGGCTTGCTTGCTTTGGATCCCTCCGCGAGGGCATTCATTTGTAGGAATTGGGGCCACAGTGACAGTACTGCTGGGGGGCCCTGGGTCTGGGACAGAACTGAGGGAGGTGGTGGGCATTCTAGATGCTGAAGCCAGACAGATGGCAAGAGGTAAGCTGAGGAATCTCTCCTAACTTCAGCAGGGCACGGGCCAGGCCCTTTTGAGCATTTGGGTTGAAAATGTGTAATTGACAGAAGAAAGCAGAATTGGGCTCTGGAAACCTGCGCCCCGAGGCAGACG
This sequence comes from Panthera uncia, assembly GCF_023721935.1. Classification (NCBI taxonomy): domain Eukaryota; kingdom Metazoa; phylum Chordata; class Mammalia; order Carnivora; family Felidae; genus Panthera; species Panthera uncia. The sequence continues at coordinate 10,115,982 of NC_064807.1, read as the reverse complement.
GCTCTGACTCTGAGAATATCTTGGGCCAGGGTTGGTCCTGAACATCCTGATGGGTTGTTTCTCAGCCTGGCTGGAGCGGTCCAGTGGCATCCAGACAATCCAGCTGGAGTGTCATCTCGGGTTTTAGGAGCCCTGGGGTGCAACATTTCTGTTATAAGTTCAGTCTGGTCCGGACTGAGTTGGAGAACTTTGCAATGGACTGGCATACCCGGGGACTACTCCCTATTCAGTCGGAGGCAGAAAGAAATACATGATCAGTCTGTTGCGAGATTGTTACACAACCTGATCTCTGACACAGTGGCATCAAGTTAGTAAATAATACATCATTTGGGGATTCTGTAATCTGCTTGAAAACCAGATAATTAGATCACAGTTTTTGAAAGCTTTCAGATTTGATTTGGTTGGGCCAGTGGCCAAAATCTTATCTGTTGATGTTTTCCCTGGTAGCTTTGATTTTTTTTTTTTTCCCCGAAGCAGATGTGAATGTGAGACAAATTTTGTACATGGCTGGTTAAGTGTCCCTCATTAATTGAATAAAGACCAAAATCAGGGGAATGCATAACAGAGGCTGGTTTGCCCTATTTTTTAAAAAAACCATATTAGGAATATGGCAGTAGAAGGGTCAAAAGACTAAGGTTTTGAAAACTCTCTAGGGCACCTGGTTGGCCGGCTCAGTTGGTAAAGCATGGCGACTTTTGATCTTGGGGTCATGTGTTTGAACCCAACGTTGGGTGTAGAGATTATCTAAAAATAAAATCTTAAAAAAATTACCATCGAGAAATCTCCATCATGTTACAGAGCATGTAGGAGAAATTCATTCACTCATTCGTTACAATTCATGTATTGAATACTAGCTCCGCCCCCGGAGCTGTGTGCTGTGCTAGACTCCCTCACCCCCCAGGTACTAGCACGCAGGGAACTAGGATACACGCAATTCTCTGATGGCTGCTGTGATGGAGTCTGGAGGAGTCTGGGGAGGGCTGTGATGTGGTCCCCGGGCAGTGGTGTGCCGGGGGCAGGGTGGGGTGAGGCCAGGATTTCATCACTGCTGTTGTTCGGAATTGCCATCGGATAGTGACAGTTCAGAGCAGATTGACTTAGTGAGTTTCATTGTGTGCGGACCCCTTTGTGGGGCTTGAACTCACAACCCTGTGATCAAGACCTGAGCTGAGATGAAGAGTCGGATGTTTAACTGACTGAGCGGCCCCGGCACCCCAGAGTTTCATTACTTTTTAAACATCCTCTGCAGAGAGGAGACCCCCTCACTGCCTGCGCTCGGGACAGGCTGCTCCCCGTACTCTGTGGACATCACCCTGGCCATCCACACCCTCCGGGAAGGGGGGTTCACAGGAAGATTGAGAAACAGGGCAAAAGGGTTGACCTCCTTGTTTTGTTTTTCACACCTTTTCATCACCTTCCTTCTCACAAGCGTTATCTTGGGCAGTTAGTAGTTCTTATCAGCCAATCCCGGGAGAATGAAGGGAAGACACATAATCTCCTGTCTTGAGTAATGGTCTAAACTCTAAAAACCTGAAGGAACATTCTTTGTTCTCTTTTTCTCTCACTCTGTATGTAACAGTGGCTATGTAGGAAACAGGTAGATTTTCAACTTTTTAAGATTTGAAAAGTAGAAAAAATTGAGAGAATGGAGTTTTCTTTTGAATACCGAGCAAAAGTTTTATGTACTTAAGATACTTAAGTATGTCATCCGGGGGTGTGTCTGTCTCCCTCTTTGTGACCACGTCCCTGGCATACCTGTGAAAGGGCTCAAGGTTACTTGGTAGCATCCCAAAAGTGGGGTCCTTGAGTGTGACCACCACTGTCCCACCGATGCTCCCACAGAGGGACGCCCCCTTGGGGGAAGGGAGGGTGTAGGCGTGACAGGACAGATGTCACAGGGACAGCTTTCATATCTTCTGTCCCGCTTAACCCTTAACATAGCCTGCAGGGATTGCTTCTGCTTTTGTGGATGAGGAAATGGAACGGACATTCCGGGAGACAAGTCACTTGCTGGTGTCACACAGCTGCTAAGCGGGGGAAAGCGGGTTGAGTTTGAACTGGGGTTTACCTGACTGTAGAGGCACGTCCGCTCCCATTGTATCTCTGCCTTCCTAGCGGGCAATATGCATTTCTTGGTTTCCCTTGCAAGAAGCCTTGAGAGCTGTTCAGTGTTTTCTTAACGTCTTATGATAGGTCTCATGAGACCTCATTGGTTATAGCGTATCTTAAATAGTATTTTCAGAGTCTTGACATTAGAGAAAGTGGACACTCCTTTGTCTTCACAGTATTAACCAAATCGAAATGACTAAACATCTGGTCCTTAAGCATGGTTTTATGGCTCCGCATCCTGTCCTATCCTGCCACCCCTCCCCCACCTTCTGTGTGCTTTAGGGAAACAGATTTTTGGTCCTTCTTGTGTCATTTTGGTTACTTAGAGGTGGGCTCTCCATCATACTTCCGGAGGGGCCGTCCTGTGCCACTAACCCCCGTGAGTTGGGTATGCCCCTCAACCGTCACCAGCCTGCGTTTGAATTTCTAATACCACCTCCGGCAGAGTATGTGAGTATATGTGCGTGCTTACACGTAGCAGGTGGCCCCAGACGGTCTCCCCTTGCCCTCCAAGCCGTCTATCATGTTCAGCACTCATAAGATACCCTTCACACTGCTGATTTATGCTAAAAGTATCCTAATGTTTCTGACAGCTCATGTGTGACATGAATAGAATCCATATTTCCTAGAGCAGCTAATCCAAGTGGCTTATTTCCCGATACTGCTGATAGGGCTATATCTCTTGGTGTCACCGCTGTTGAGATTCTGATGGTAACATATTGTTTGTGGGTCACCAGTTTTGTCTAAAACAGTAGGTTGGAACACAGTAGCAAAGGTTAATTAAGTTTGTCCATCAAATGGGAACAGATATGGACGCTTCTACTGCTTCCGTCCTAAAATCGAAGTTCCTGAATGTGTGGTTATAGGCATGTTTTCTTATTTTCAGACTCCCTCCTTAAAAAAAGTGTATTTGATCTTGGAGCAGTGAAAACAGGAAGAACGGGTAAAAGGCAAAGGCAGTGAGTGAGTAGATCTTCATAATCAGCAGACATCTTAATTTAAAGTGGGAAAAGCAAGCGAGGTTTAGTGTAGAAGCTTCCAGGGCGGATTTGCTTTGTTTGGATCCTGCTTCTCTGTTTAATCCCTTTATGAGTGGAAACGAGTTACTTGATCCCTCTGAGCAGTTAGTTCTTATGCTAATGATTATTTTACTTTGAGGACTCAGGAGAAAACAGGACAGGTCTCTGTAGTATCTCTCAATAAATTTACTTTCTTCCTCTGAAAGTCCATTAGTTCTGTGGCCAAGAAGCAACATTTTCTCAAGAAAGTTACTTGAAGAATATCACTATCACAGGCCCCCAGTTCTTTTCTTAAGCAGTGTTGTTAACGCTTCCAGAGACTTGACATGTTAGAGAAGACAGAGAGTCCTCTTTCTGGCTGGTTATCAGCCCCGAAATAAAAATACAGACCTTTTCCTGCCCTTTTCCACCAGCTACTTTACTGAAGCTGTATTTTCTATCAGCTTTTATGTAAATGATGCATTTCTGTCTGGCTTTGTAGGACTTCACTTGGAAAGTCAAGGTTTGTGTTTTAGATTTGTGAATCAAAGTGGATGTAAGTGTTGACTCAGGAACTAGATAATCCTGCATAGATGTGTAGTTTGGGAAAATGAGGGAAGCACTGGGCTCATTGTGGCCAGAGACTATCTGCAAACAGACCTCTCCTCTCTGTTTTCTGAGTCCCCTTAAATGCATCTGAATTTTTCCAGGTTGTAGGAAAAGGAACCATTTTTTAAATTGGGCTTTTACTTATATGTACGTATTTTTTTTTTAATGCTTATTTATTTTTGAGACACAGCGTGAGCAGGGGAAGAGCAGAGAGAGACACACACACAGAACCTGAAGCAGGCTCCAGGCTCTGAGCTGTCAGCACAGAGCAGGACGTGGGGCTCAAACTTGGAAGCTGTGAGACCAGTGACCTGAGCCAAAGTCGGACACTTAACCAACCGAGCCCCCCAGGGGCCCCCGGGTACCTAGTTTTGAAAGTCCTTGCTTCCTTTCACCAGGTTTATATACCAATCAATGCCTTTCAAGCATTTTAGGTGGAGACCCACAGTAAGAAATGTTTTACGTTGGGACCCAGTATATGTTTACACAGACATGTAAACACAAAATGAAACTTTTCATACAGCACCTCTTATTCATACTGTGCACAGTGAATTGCCAGATTTCTGTTCTACTCTGTTTCATTCCATTCATTTCCATACTATTATTTTTAAAAAGTGCTGCTTGCAACCTGCTGAATTATTTGGGGGCCCACAGATGGTCAGAGTGCTGCATTTTGGAAAATACTCTCCAAGGGGTAAACTTTGTTCTATCGGCACCCAGACGCAGATGGTGAAAACAAGCAATTGAAAAAACTAAAATAAAATGAAAAGAAAACAACCAATTGAACAACACAAGTTTAAAAGATTTAATTTTTTTTTTCTGTCTTAATTGTTTTGTATAATCAGGACAAGCATAATGGACCACTGATAAACGCACTTGTGATCCTAATATCCTGTCAGGTGTCCACCCCTTAAAGTTTCTACAAGAGTGGTGTGAATCTTCCGTGCCCTCGCCAGGACCTCCTGGGAGTCGGGAGAAGCTTGCTTTCTCTTCTTGTGATCAGTTTTGGTTCTGTGTTTCCAAACACAGAAGACTTGCTTCCCTGGTGCATCTTATGGCTGTTGCTCATGTGTCTGAAATCTACTCTGGTGTTAATCCAGACATTGAGCTCTGCTCCTTCCGTTCTTTTTGAGAAAGCCCACTTACACAAGCTTCGTTGGCTTCTGCCTGTGTCACGGACCTTCTGGAGCTGTGGGAATCGTGGGGTTCACAGCTTCAAGCATCTCAGATGTATCCTTTCTTAACCCACCTGTCCGCTCTGCCATACTGCATGGTCACCCTATTCTGTCTTCTCTCCTCCCTCCTCTCTGAGGAATGAACATTCCTTCCATTTTTGGAGGAACAGCTCTAGCTAGTTTCTTCAGCCTCTTAAGTGCTGACCCTCAAACTCTGCCCATTCCCCCTCAGTTTACCGGAGGGGTCCACCCAGGCTTGGCGGGAATCTCTTACAGAGGCCTGAGTGTGCTCAAGGCCAATCTCCACCTGCTGTCCCCTTGTCTTCCTCCTGCTGGGGAGGGGTGAAGGGCATTCCGAATGAGCCCTGAGGAGAGAAGGCAAGGTGGATTCAGTGGAGGAAGTTAAGGAAGGCAGGCGAGAGAAGACAAAGCCCTAGAGGACAGGAGGGACCAGGAGGGAAGAGGGGAGGATGGGCTGTAGCCGGAGGGAGTCTGCCGTGTCATGAGTCCGTCAGCATTTGCCATGTTAACGTTTCAGTAATCTCGGAAATGGGTGCATAAGAGCGATCACTTTCAGCCCGTATGTTAAGAATAATTCTTGCCACCTGTGATGCGTGGCATGGCAGAGGATGAATGAGGTGCATTTTAGGAAGTGAACGGGCACTTGCCCTTGGGGTCAAGCACCCGTGCAGGTAAGGTCTGTGAACGAGGAGGGCTCACAGTGTGCCATCACGTGAGCCTGGAAACAGCCATCCCTTCTGGATGGTTTGAAAAGAAGCTTATACTAAAACTGGAGAGGGGCGCCTGGGTGGCTCAATGAGTTAAGCGTCTGACTTTGGCTCAGGTCATGAACTCACAGTTCGTGGGTTCGAGCCCCGCGTCGGGCTCTGTGCTGACAGCTCAGAGCCTGGAGCCTGTTTAGGATTCTGGGTCTTCCTCTCTCTCTCTCTCTCTCTCTCTGTCCCTCCCCTGCTCACGCTCTGTCTCTCTCTCTCTTTCTCAAAAATAAGTTAACATTAAAAAAAGTTTTTAAAAAATAATAAAGAAATCCTTTAATGAGGGCAAAAGTCACCCCCCAGCTTTCACTCTTAGCATCACCAGGAGACCTGCAGTTCCACAGTGTGTGAAGAACCCTGACTTTTTTCATAAAAACGTTTCTGTTCGTAAAACCAGACGTCCATCCCACATGTGGCTTTTGCAACTTAAAAGGCTGCAAGCCACACGTCACTGCCAAGGGCATCCTCTCATTATTGGCTTAATATCGGAGCTTGTGCTTAGGAATTTGATCCCGTACGGTTCTCGAGAAGTCTGTTCGCTTTCGTGGCCAGCTCTGCTTTGCCGCTGAGCCACGCTCCGTGAACAGCTAGACCGCAGTCTGGTCTTCATGAACCTCTTCCAGCCGTTGCCTGGATGGAGTGTTTGGCTCGGGGTAAGACCAGACTCTTCCTGGCTGACGTGCTCCCGGACAACCGGCGCGTGCTGTTGAGGAATTTTATTTTTTTTTTACAGGAAGTAGGGTCTAATATTTTTACGTTTTGTTGGGATTTTATTGTTTCTATAAAAAAGGGGCGACTAAGGTATATAAAAAGGAAACCTGTGGTTCAGATTTACTGCGCTGCGTGTCCTCCACGGTTTAATAAAATAAAACCCAAAGCTCTTAGGTTTTCCTCCGGGGTTAATACTAGCATCATGCACGTTCCCCGCCAGCCCAGCTCCTATCTGTAGGTCACACTCTGGTTCAGAGACTTGGGGTGGGTAATAAGATTATAAAACATGCCTCTTGCTGGCCAGCTAGCACATGCTAATAATCATGGGAGTCGTAATTCACCGGAATACTGGGGTTTTAGGTTTTCCTTGGTTTGCGTGTTTAAAGGAATAAAAAATAAAACCTTGAGAAGAAACAAGGTAGCACTGCATGAAGCGGAAAAAATTATATCCTTTAAGCAGAACTGAACGCTTCCTTTCGTTTGTGTGCAACTTGTACAACTTCTATCCCTCGGTAGAACTTTGCTGTTTCAGCTGGAGGTGAGGGAAGGGCAGGGAGGGCGGGGACTAGGCTAGTCTGAAGCGGGTTTTCTCACCCTTGGCCCTCCGTGAAATGTGGGGCTGGATAATTCTTGTTGTGCGGGGCTGGCCTGTGTATCGCAGCACCCTGTCTCTCCTCACCAGATGCCACAGCACACCCTTCTCCTCGCCACCCCCCCAGCTGTGACTCTCAAGTGTCTCCCCACTTTGCCAGGTGTCCCCTGGAGGACAGATTGCCCCCAGTTGATATTACCGGCTTAAAGTAAAGCAGGTTTCCCAAACATTTCCTTCTTTACCCATTTGTCTAATCTGAAGGCAGCCAAGGTTGTGGTGGTTGTTTGTTTGTTTGTTTGTTTTTGAGTTAGAAGGGAACTAGAGTTTTAATTTATTTTTAGGTTTATATATTTTGAGACAGAGAGTATGTGAGTGAGGGAGGGGGAGAAAGAGAGACCCAAGCAGGCCCCGCACTCTCAGCGCAGAGCCCAGCATGGGGCTAGAACCCATGAACCACGAGATCATGACCTGAGCCGAAGTCAGACGCCCAACCGAGCCACCCAGGCGCCCCTCCTTGTGTTTTCTTAATAGCATTTTCTTTCTCCTAGCTTTCTTCATTCTAAGAATACAGTTTATGTGTATTAATTTGCTATTTATGTTATGGGTAGGACTTCCAGTGAACAGTAAGCTATTTAGTAGTTAAATTTGGGGACAGTAAGAAGTTATATGTGGATTTTCAACTGCACAGGGAGTTGGCACCCCTAACCCGCTGTCCTGTTCAAGAGCCAGCTGTACATACAAGTCTACAGCCTTATGTCCAGAGATCACACGGATGGTTATTTGTGGATTGTTCTTCATGTTGGATGTGGCTGAAGTGATAAATGGCTTCAGAAAATTCACATTTTAATAACCTCAAATGGAGTCTGACCCTTTGTATCTTTCTCTTTTCCTCACAGTCTTTTATAGCTCAGTGATCTTGGGATTCATTAGGAAAATCGAATGTTTGAGATCAAATCAGTCCTTTTCTCTTTCCAAATATTCCTTGTTATCAGGTGCTTTCTAAAAACAGAAGAGGCATTAAAGGAAAACAGACATGCATGGGTTTGAAATGTGTTTATCTTTCGGTAAGCTCTTTTTGAAAGAAGAAAAACACTCTACAGTTTATTTGAATTTCTTTTCAAATAATATGCAACTTGAAATTGGCAGCAGTTGACCTATCTATCAGACTTAACCTTTTGCCTTTTTTACTTAATACTGGAGATGTTGGGGTTTCATACTTGGGGGCGTAGGAAATATGTCAGTACATCTAGGACACTGCTTCTCTCTTTTTTTTTTTTTTTAAATGTTTATTTATTTTTGAGAGAGAGAGAGAGAGAGCAGGGGAAGAGCAGAGAGAGGGAGACGCAGAATCCGAAGCAGGCTCCAGGCTCCGAGCTGTCAGCACAGAGCCCGATATGGGGCTCGAACCCATACACCGCGAGATCATGACCTGAGCCGGAAGTCAGACGCTCAACTGACTGAGCCACCCAGGCGCCCCTAAGACACTGCTTCTCAATCTTGGTGTTACATTAGAATTACCTGGGGAGCTTTGAAATAGGCCAAGGCCGGGCCACCTCCCAGATCACTGAAATCAGACACTCTAGGGGTGGAGCCCAGGCATCAGTGCTAGGTGATCTCCTCCCTCTCCTCCAGTGGGAGTGAAGGTTGTGACCCAGGCGTGCCTTTTTATGAATAAAGTTTTATTGGAACATAGCCACGTTCATTCATTTACCAGTTGTCTAGGGACCATGCGGTTTGCAAAGCCTAAAATATTTCCTGTTTGGCCATTTACCAAAAAAAAAAAAAAAAAAAAAAAAAAAAAGGCATGCTGATCCCTGCTGTAGACTCACAGTGAACATTTTTCAAACGTTTTGAAAAGAGGCTTTATACAAATTCCCAGTAGAAGAAAAAAAAAAAAAACCAGCATTTTGCAGAGCCAGCAGGTTCAAGTACTGTCAGTTTACTTGGTACACTGGGAAAATTGAAAAGCATTTTTCTTGAAGAACTGACCTGCAGATGTTGTTACACCGGGAGGAGATGTCACCAGCTCCGTGCCTGGAGTGGGTGGCGAGGAGGCTTCATCGTGTGTATGATGGCGCTTTGTGCTCTAAAGCTGACCCCTGGCTTCCCATTCAGTGTTCGTTACTTAGACTGTGTAATTGACTTGAGGGAAGTCTGTAGAGGCAGAAACGGCTGTTTGAGGGTTTGAAGATCGTTTGAGGTCGTTCCCACCACTGCAGCGATTCTAGACGGCGGCAGACCCCCGAAAAGATTCCTTTCACGCCGAGGAATCTCACGTATGAAAAGAAAAACAGTGAAAAGTTAAAGTCCTCTTTACTTCGTTTCCATCCTCCCTCAGCTCAAGCGGAAATTTGATGGTTGTAAACCGTGTTGGTCGCTGGCCTCTTACAGGTGTGAAGTAGGAGAGAATGTATCATTTGCTCTAGTCCCTGGTCACCAAAGTGAGAGTTTTGAGCCGGCAGAATCAGCATCTCCTGGGACTGTGCCAGACTGAGGCCCCGCCCCATATTTACTGAATCAGGATCCACTTAGCCTCAGGCCATTTGCATGCCCAGTAAGAGAGCCCTGGGATGCACTGGTTTAACTGATAACTGGGTGCTGTGCAGTTAGGTGACTGCTGATTGTCACCACCCTCCTAAATGATTTCATGGCCCCTTAATTGCTCTCCTGATGTGGGCTGCTCATTAAGGGCAGCCAATTTTTCCCCTTTGCCTATTTCCAAGTATGGCTTGCTTGCCCTCTTAGTAAGGACTTAGGTGAAGGTAGAAGATGAAAATTGGGTGACTGAGCTACGAGAGATACCGTTTCATATGCTTCAGGGAAACAAACTGGAAAGAGTAAAGGGAACTTCCCAGAAAACTTCAGTTGAAAGAAATTAACCAACCAGAATAGAGTCTTCTGGGCTTCTCCAAGAAGTAAGGTGCCCATCAGAGCATTCATTTGTGCTGGGGGCGGGGGGGGGGCACTTGGGAGGGGCAAAAATGAGTCCCTTGAGCTTCTCAAATCAGCAGACAGAAGGTTAGGAACTCTGGCCTTTCCGTGTCAAACATTCAAAGTACACGTAGGCCTGTAGTAATTGGAAAACTGTCCAAAATTTAACATTCATAGATAATCTTGAGGAACCCTGCCAGCCTCTGTCATGTTAGTATGATTTATTTGATTGAAAGACATGATTTTGAAATTACCCTTTAATCCTTGGACAGTATTGATTTTTCCTGAACGTTCCCTTAAATTGACTTTTAAATAAAGTTAATGTCACCTAAATTTAATTTTTTTGTTTATTGTTGAGATAGCCTGTGAGCAGGGGAGTGGCAGGGAGCAAGGGAGACAGAGGATCTGAAGCGGGCTCTGTGCTGACAGAGAGCGCGCCTGATGCGGGGCTTGAACTCCTAGGCCATGAGATCATGACCTGAGCTGAAGTCGAAAGCTTAACTGACTTGAGCCACCCAGGTGCCCCTAAGTTTAATTTTTTAAATGCAGTATAAATCATTGAAGTCTAGCTGTTCTTGCTGGGGAGATACCGATCACATGTGTAAAGCTCAGTGTCTGTTCCAGGGGCCATGCGGGAAACAGAACAGGTCTCCATGTTTGTGGAAATGGCCAGGAAGTGCTGAGAAAGCAGAAGGGAGGCCCCTTTTAAGTCTTTGAGTGAGAGGTCAGAAAGCGATGGGGTGCTGCTCCTTAGTTAAAAGCTGCCTCACTGTCCCAAAGACAGAGTCCGATTGCCATACAGACACATGACCGCCGAGGCTGGCTGCCACCGCTGCTGGAGGGGACGGCACGTGCCTGCCTTCTGCCCTCCACGTCTCACTGCATGTCTGGTTTGCAGAATCCGCATCACCTTCAGAACCCTGGTGACAGGAGGGTCTGGGAAGCGGAGATCCCACACTTGGGTTTCTTGCTGCAGGAAGAGCATGGAACAGGGTGGGAACAGACGTTGAGGACAGTATCCAGCACATCACCATCGTAATGACAACAGCTTACCCTTACACATGGTTTGTGTGTTGTCTTTTTAAAAATATTCTCTTAAAAAATATTTTTACTTATTTTTGAGAGAGAGAGAGAGAGAGAGAGAGACAGTGCACGAGCAGGGGAGGGGCAGAGAGAGGGAGACACAGAATCCAAAGCAGGCTCCAGCTCCTAAACCGTGAGATCATGACCTGAGCCACCCGGGCGCCTCTAAAATATTCTTTTTCTCTGAATACCGTGAGCTAACGCAAGGTAAGATGCCAGGTTTACACATGAGGCTCCTGGCCAAATAAGTTAGACGGAGTTACAGCGACGAGCCAGCTCCTACGCCGTGCTGTCTCCTCTCTATTGCTGTGTGTTCCGTAGTGCTGGTTAATTGAGTATCATGTGACTAAGTAGGGCTTTAGGGGAGCTCTAGTAGGGACCCCAAGATAGAAGAGGCTCTGTGAGGATGCACACATCCTTAGTATAGCTGGGGTCCATGCTCTGTTCATGGTTGAGGATACTTCCAGCATCAGTGGGCTATTCCCCTTACAGGCAGGTCTTGTAATAATTGTAAAATGCAGCTTTGGGCTCCACGTCGCCTTTCTTTTTTTCTCAAGCAGATGAAGAACTCGGAGAACCGCCACGCAATGAGCTCCCAGTACAGAATGCATTCTTACTACCCGCCTCCCTCCTACCTGGGCCAGAGCGTGTCCCAGATCTTCACTTTCGAGGACGGCCCCTCTTACTCGGAAGCCAAAGCGAGCGGTAGGTGCCCGGTTGTGCAGAGCCTGCATTGGGGTGGAGGGAGGCCGAGCGTCCAAGGCCGGCTCTCTAGGCCTCTCCGAGGGCTTGCCAGTCAGGAGCCCTTGGAAGATCACTGTGCCTCCTCTGTGAGTATCCTTTACAGCTTTTAGTTGTGGGATGTTTTTGCTTCTCTAAATTAATACCACATGATTCTTTTCTGAATGCCTGGAGTGCCAAGAATACAGTGAGAGCCTCCCTCCCATCAGAAGCTAACAAATATATTTTCAGGAGTATCAATATGAAATACAAACTCAGAGGAAACCGTGGTTCAAATCCTGATCATTTTTGGCGAAGTGTTTCTGTGTACTGAATACCTGTTTTCCAAAACTTTTCCATTCTCAAATTGAAGGCGTATTCATCTTTTGGGGGAGCAAATAGAATAATAAAACATTTTTGAATACCATAGGCCTCAGAGTTTATGCAGTAGCAATGCAAATAACTCTGATATAAAGGCTTTAAAATAAAAATGACTTTAATGAGCCAAAGCACTTTGAAATACACAGTTCCTCAACTTCAGTTTTAACCTTCTCCCCGGTATTTACACTGTTGAAGATGGGCAGGTCTCTTATGGCGGCTGTGTTTCCAGACCCCATTTTTAAGATCTTTATATTTAAGCTTTATCTTTTGACCTAGGAAAGGGAGACGCGTATACATTCAAGGCAGAAGTAGAAATCAGGGCAGTAGCAAGTGGTGTGGTAGTAAATCGACTCTTGGAACCCACCCTGTACTACATAAAAAGAGAGGTTTTCAAAATAACTTGACCGTCTACAAAATAACTTGACTCTCTTGGTAAAGCAAGCGTTTAGGGAAGGAGAATCAGAACCATGCTTTGATTTCCAAGTTCAAAACAAGTCTAAAAAAGGTGGGCAATTTATACTTTATTTGCCATACCAAGATGAAATAGAGGACTTCATTAATATTGAATATAGAGTACAAGGGAACTGATCACTTTGAACTATAGACGGATGGAAGTACACGTTGATTTTTTTTTTTTTACTTTGACTCTTCTTGTCAGGAGTGTACAAACACAACTCTGTGTTATAAATGCTTATACCATAGAACGTATGCCCATATGGTCCTTCTTTCTTACTGTCTCTGATTCTATGTATTTGTCTGGATTTTAAGCTCTTTGGGGACAGAGAACACATGTTACATACCTTTTTACCTGCTATGATGCCTTTTATTTGTTGTTGATTGGTTGAGCCAGTGGATGAATGAATGAATAAATGAATCAGGTATTATTTTTTAAGTGAGCTCGCTCTGTAAAGAAATACCAGCCTAAAGGATCCTAATTCTTTGTCTGATGGAGTCAGTGCAGAATTTAGCGATGAAGCAGTTAAAGAAACGTTCGTTCGTACAGAAAATTAGGAGCGAAACCTGCTTCCAGGAAGAAATTGCCTGAGCTTCTTCTTGCTCCTGGAATAATGGAATATTTTCAGAAGCCACTCACACTCTTGAGAGAAAGGTGTAAATTCAGAGCAGGGCAGGAAGATAAAAAGATAAGAGGAAATTTATTAGAGCGGAGAGGGACAGCTCTGAGGAGGAGCAGGGGGTTTTGGAATTTATGGCAGCAAAGGCAGAGGCTCAGAAGGAGAGAGGTTACAGTCCAGGACCGGAAGGACCAGCGCTCAGAGGGAAAGACTGTGTGAATAACCTCGAGGACTGGTTACAACTTCGCTGGTGATACTTGGGCTTGAAAGTGAGAGGAGACCTCAGACTTGCACTTCTGGCGCCCCGCCCACTCACCACTAATTAATCAGGAGGGTGGAGCTTCCCACAGAAGGGGCTTAGCTGGGAAGGGCCACAGTGAAACTCAGTAACCTCTGCTTTCCAGTTGCCATGGAGCAGGAGAATGTGAATTCATAGAAAATCTACATGTCAGCTAATTTTTTAAAGACGTGCGGCTTCATGACTTCCAAACGCCTGGTATTTGGGGCTTCTGCGTTGCAGGCAGTGTTTACAGAGCAGGTGGAAGGGAAGAGGAAGTTGTGTTTGGGGGCCACCAAGGGCACCCTAGGCGTTCTCTCTTGGAACGATGGATCCTCAGTTTTACCGTCAGCACTGACACAAGTAGGAAGCACTTGGGGCAACGTAGGCCCTTTTGCCAAGTGGGGCTGAGGCTGGCGGCAGGGTGCAGTGGGCGGGGGTAGGGGCAGCAGTGTGTTCACTTGTGACAAGGTGGCAGAGGCTGGCCATCAGCCAGTTGCGTTTCTCACTCCTGTCAGGTTTGAGTTGAGATCCTTTGATCGGTTGAGTTAGTAAGATATGATTGGAAGATCTAAGTGGGGACTTGTAAGTAATTAGAAAAGTTGGCTGGTTTGCAGTAGGTTTAATGTTTAAAGTATACATTTGTCCATTAAATTAAATTTTTCTTCAGTTTCTTTTTTTTTTAAATGTGTATTTTTGAGGGGTGCCTGGGTGGCTCAGTTGGCTAAGTGTCCGACTTCAGCTTAGGTCATGATCTTGTGGTTTGTGAGTTCGAGCCCCGTGTCGGGCTCTGTGCTGACAGCTCAGAGCCCGGAGCCTGCTTCACATTCTGTGTCTTCCGCCCTGTCTGGCCCTCCCCCTCTCAAACTCTGTCTGTCTGTCTGTCTCTCTCTCTCTCTCTCTCTCAAAAAGTAAATAAACATTAAAAAAAAAAAATTAAAAAAAAAAAAACAACCTGCGAGTTCTGTGCCTCAGTGTTCCTTGAAGCCAGTGTGATGAAAGCCCCCAGGGAAGCGAGTGTAGACAGAGCAGAACGAATGATGGAAGTTGGAGCCCCAGGGCCCTCCAGTCTCCGCAGGTGGGTTGCACATGAAGAGGACCAGTGAAGGAGATCGTGGCAGGAGCAGCCCGTGGGGTGGGGGGAGAGCTCGCGGGGATGCTATCTTGGAAGCCATGCGAAGACAACGGTGCATTGAGTAGAGCCACGGAAGTTGGTGGGTCAGATGAGGGCTGGGATCGACCACTGGCTGTTGGGAGGTAGAAATGATGGGGGACCGAGGCCAGCGGGGCTGGAGGTGGGAACCAAAGCCGGACTGCATTCGGGAGTGCGTGGGAGAGAAGGTTGGGGGCCCCCCAGGCTGGGCACAGACCGGTCTTCAGGGAGTTCTGCTGGGAGGGCAGAAGTGACATGGGCTAGCTGCGGGAGGGGAGCGGAGTTCAAGGAAGATCTTTCTGTCTTTTTCGAAGAAAGGAGACGGGTTTGTGAGCTGACGGGAGTGATCTCGTGGAGGGAAGTTTGCTGGTACAGGGTGTGTGGGGCAGGGCCACCGCCAGCAGGTTCCGTGGCAGGGTGTTGAGTCAGCAAGACCAGATGGGATCCTGGGGGCGGGGGTGGGGGGGGGGGGTTGTGAGTGCTGAGTTACTGGTGTAAGGAGAGGTAAGCAAAGGACCTAAAAGCAAACAAAAACTTAGTTTGACATGGCGATTTTATGTCTGTTGACTCTCACTTGAAACTTGGGGCTTGAATTTTTTTGTCTTTCCTTTTTCTAGGAATTCGTTTGTTTGTTTTGGAAGCGCAATCCACCTGTCATAAAATTAACGATTCACCATTTCGAAGTATACAATTAAGTGGTGCTTAGGACCTTTGCAGTGTTCAGCAGCCATGACCTTTATTTAGTTCAAAGGCATCTTTATCTCCCCAGAAGGAAATCCCATACCCGCTAAGTGGTCTTCCCTTACTCAACCCTGCTCCCCGCACCTCCAGCGCCCTGGCAACCACGAATTTGCTTTCTGTCTTAATGGACTTGCCTATTCTGGAAGGTTCATGGGAATCGTACAACACGTGGTATTTTGTGACTGGCTTCTTTCCCTTAGCGTAACATTTTCAGGGTTCTTCCACGCTGTGACAGGTAGTAAGTCCTTCAGTCCTTTTTATGGCCTACTGAGAGTCCATTGTGTGACTAAGCCACATCGTCTTCTGTTCATCAGTCGGTGGACATTTGGGTTGTTAGTACCTTTTACTGGCTATTGTGAAGAGCACCGCCGGGAATCTTCATGTTCTTTATTTGAAGACCCGTTTTCAGCTCTTCTGAGTACATCCTCAGCAGCGGAATTGCTAGATCGTATAAGTCTGTGTTTAACTTTTTGAGGACCTGTCAAACTCCTCTGCCACGCCGTTGCACGTTCCCACCAGTGTATGAGGGTTCCGGTTTCTCCAGCCAGCTCTTGTTACTTTCCATCTTTTTATTATGATCTTAGTAATTCATTTTTGTTGTATCTTATTAAAGCATCAGACCGTGGTGGATTGTAAAATGTTCATAGTAACAGATGCAGGTGGTTCCCGAAATGGTGGCAGGACCACCCTGAAACTAATGCTTCCTGGCTCCCAGTAAAGAGGTGCCCTCCACAGCCGTGTCTCTGGTTAACAGATACACCCGTGCTTATGGGCGGGCGACATTTCATGTCCGTAAGCAGGCATCTTTCTGTACGTGTTGGATTCTTGTGTATAGGTTCTTGGAGTATACTTGACTGGCCAACCCCTGCGAAACGGTTTCAGTTCACAATGAGGAAGATGAACACACTTTGATTTTTTTGTCTGTTTATTTTGCAGTCTCAGTGTAAAGTTAGAGCTGGTACGTTTCGGTTTCTTCTGGTTCTTTGGTGCCTTCCGGTGCAGACCCAAGTGGCAGGCCCCCTGTGCAAACACCCTTCCTTTACATTCAACCTCTGCTCTTTCCGGGAGAAGGAAACACTCATTTGAGATGCTTCTTACATATTATGAGCTCTTCTTGTATTATTCATTTTGCACCCATAGGATGTCAGCAGCTCCATGAAGCAAGATACAAAGCATTTACGTTTTCCCCCAAAGGTCAGATGGCCAAGGACAGTGGAAGGGCCTCTCTGAGTTGAAGGCCCTGTTCTCCTTCTGTGATGTCTGGGAAGCTTGCAGGAGCCTAGGCGTTCCCAGACATGACTCTTTTAATCCATTCGGCATTAGCAATGTTGTAGCTGAGTGACTCTAGAGGTGCCTGATTTCACTGATGGCATCGGCTCCCTCCCCCACTGTTGTCATGACCACACGCAAAGTGGTTAAGCTTTCACCCCGTGGAGTGGTTTTGCTTCCTGCCGCATGTTGGATTTTAGCAAAAGACCATCCATCTCATTTCTCAGGTGAGAACACTGACGCGGCGCTGCCTGTTGGAAGCACCCTCAGGTCTCCCCCTGCTCACGATCTGGGATGTCACCACCGCCCTTTCGGGAGGGGATGTGAGCTTCTGCCACGGCCCCTGGGTGGGGTGCTGGAAACATTCTGTGCTTAGCATCTCAGTGGAGCCACCACTAACCAGCTGTGTAGCCTTGGGAGTACCAGACTCTCCTCCTGGACTCCTGCTTCCCTCACCCCTTAACAGAAGGCGAGGGGGTGGGATGTGTCAAACCCACACAGGTGTTATGAGGATGAAATCATGTCGCCTATGGAAACAAGCTCTGTAAATCACAAAATGCAGCAAGAGATGGCGAAATACTGTACAAACTTCCACCATTCCTTTCTGCAAGGGGTGTGTTGACATTTCAGGCAGTTCTTCTTGTCAGGGAGAAAGATGTTCTGGAAATGTTTTAGAGTCCTGCTCAGACAGGAAGGAGGGGAGGCCAAGGCATCCGAGGACTGCTTTTCTTGTGTATATTCTGCTGTGAAGTGTATGGCAAGGCTGCAGGGGAGAAAAACATTGACCCTTTTCTTTCTCTGCTTTAAGGAAAGCTGAGTATGTTTTATGCAACATTTATAAAATGTTAAGTTTAAACTTATCTCTTTAGGAAATGACTTACCATTTGCTAAATTTTAAAGAAAAGCACTTGACTAGTAAACCTGTCTTTATGTAACCATTTTATTTTCAGCTCCAGCTTTGCACAGAAAAGTATGTGGGGCATTCGTTGGCAATGACCGTAGAGGCCAGTGTGTGCAAGGCAATGGATCCCACCCCAGGAGAGGAGATCTGGCTCAGATCCCTAGCTCTGGGCCTGATTGTGCCATGCTCCTTTAATCTCTTCCAGCCTTACTTCCCTCATCTGGAAAGTTGAAAAATGTAATAACAGCTTTACCTATTCTATATGGGCCACATAAACAGTTATGTTAAAAAGGCATGGAGGAAGTTGTCAACTCCCTTATTCCCATATGAAGACCTGTCACCATGTCTTAAATATCTTCTATTCCTGCAGGTGACTGGCAGTGGACTGTGCAAATAAAAGTCATTACAATCTAAGGAGGGCCTGTTGTTTAGCCCTACGGGGGCCCTGTTTGAAACTAACCACATGTGTATCGTGATACTTGAAATTAGTTAGTCATTGTGGTATTCTGAGTAAGGAAGATGAAGCATAATAATTTAATAAGCATATAATAAACATTTAGAACTAGCAGCTTTGGAGGCTTATTTTTAATGTATCACAAGTGATGTGTTTGCTAAGAAAAGCAGAGGGAACAACCAAGGAAGAGGGGTATGGAAGGACACCAGCAGGTTTCTTTGTAGCTAAAGAATATCCCTGAAAGCGAACTGAAGTGCCGTTTGATGCGGGCACACTGATTTCCATTGTTTCTTCAAACCTCTTTTTCTTCCAACTTGAAAAGAGCCCCCTACAAGGCAAACTGTGGGAAAGATTGAGAACTGAGGGGCCTCCAGCATGTCTTCTGTGTAAAACACTGCCCCCTGACCAGGCCAGCACCAGTCTAGAAAGAACAGGCACTTCCTAAGGACCTACCTGAGGAAGGTCAGACTCACATAAGAAGTTCACTCACTGTAGCCCTTTCTGCAAGAGTTATCAGAGTGTGGCCTCACGCAGGGAGCACAGCTATCGTGCTCATTCAGGTTTGCGCTTTGCCAGGGGGCCTCACATCATGCCCTGTTCTCAAAGGGCTCCTGGGGTCGTTCGTAGGTTCTTGGATGAATAAGAAACCGACCTCTGGATCCTTCCTGCTGGTGCCTCACCAGCCTGGAGTCAGGTGTTCTGGTGAACCAGTCAGTGAAATAAAGCAGACATGGGCAAACGTAGGGTACAACCTCCAGGCTACAACGTATCCTGGATTCATGTCACGTAGACTATTCCCCATATTCCCTTTGGAAAACTCAAACTTAAAAGACTTATTTCTTTGCATATATTGCATATATTGTTATTTTGATGAATAACACAGCCCTGCGAGTGAGGTCAAGAGGGGCTTCCTCACTAACCATACTTAAGAGAGGCCAGGTGGGGGTGGGGCACTGTGACATCTCTGGCCTTGTCTTCAGTGTTGAGGAACAGGAGCCAGCATAGGAACTCAGGTCTCTGAAGCACTCCTCCGGGCGTTCCTTCTGCTAGGATATCTTATGGTTTCTCTTCCCACCCTTCCCTTACAGTTAGATAGCTCTTCCAACGTCTGTAAGACAAAGTTCTGTGTGCTCGGTGGGGATAGCTCATTTAATTCTTTTTTTTTTCCCTGAGAGAGAGAGAGAGCACATGCAAACAGGGTAGAGGCAGGTAGAGAGAGAGAAAATCTTAAGCAGGCTCTATGCTCAGTGTAGAGCCCGACATGGGCTCGATCTCCTGACCTGAACTGAAATCAGGAGTTGAACACTTAACTGACCGAGCCACCCAGGTGCCCCTCATTTAATTTTTTTAAAGTTTATTTCATTATTTGTTTTGTGAGAGAGAGAGAGCATGTACACATGAGCTGGGGAAGGGCAGAGAGAGAGAGAATCCCAAGCAGGCTCTGCACTGTCAGCACGGAGGCCGATGCAGGGCTTGAACTCACATACCATGAGATCACGACCAGAGCTGAAATCAAGAGTCAGACGCTTAACTGATTAAGCCATTCAGGCGCCCCCAATTCTTACAGTAGTATTATTACCCCCATAGTATGGATGAGGACAATGAGGCACAGAGACAGTGAGAGGAGAAGAGGTCCTCATTTCCAAGTGGCAGATAGAGAAACTGAGGAACAGTGATGACTGACTTAGCTTGTCTAAGGCCTCACTGAGCAACAGTCTGGCATTCTCATGTGTGAAAAACTTTCATGGAAATGGTGGCTGTCATTGGGGGTTGGAAATGTTCTATCTGCTGAGATCAAAGATACGTATGCAATAGTAATACTTTTTCTGTAACAATAAAACTCTGGAACCTACTCTTTCATCATATGCATCATGCAGGAATAACCCTTCTAGGGATGTCTTTCTATAGCATGTGGTTATCACAGAAAACAAAAACAAAAACAACAACAACGCTGTAAAGTAGACTTACAAAACCCACCAGCGTATCAGGTATAATATTTACATTGCTCTCCCCAAAGCTAACTGTAAACTATAGAATGTCTCTTTGACTTAGCACAGTAAAGCCAACTTTTAATTTTGTGGTTATATATGTATTTTCTTTGTATTTAACAGGACAGACTGTTGATATTTGATGAAGGCAGACATAATAAAATTAAACAACTAGTTATCAGATTTGAAATTATAAATGTAAATAGAAACACAATCAACTACTTTTCTATAGTAATTTTTATTTTCTGTGGCTATTCTGTGTTATTTTAAAATTAGGGTGAATAAGGGTCGCCTGGGTGGCTCAGTCGGTTAAGCATCCGACTTCAGCTCAGATCGTGATCTCATGGCTTGTGGGTTCGAGTTCCACGTTGGGCTCTGTGCTGACAGCTCGGAGCCTGGATCCTGCTTCAGATTCTGTGTCTACCTTTCTCTCTCCTCCTTCTCTGCTCATTCTCTCTCTGTCTCTCACTTTCTCTCTCAAAAATAAATAAACATTAAAAAGAAATTAGGGTGAATTGAAGGCTTGTCTGTTTTCCCCAGATACTTTTTGAGAAAGGCAGTATTTTACATTCTCCCTAGTCTGTCCGTAGCTTATTATGAGGCTGCTTTTTACATCTTTAATCTATTTATTCTCTTAAAACTCTAAGTTCAGTATACAGGGCCCCCTTTGCAGGGGTTTTTCTTTGGGCTAAAGAAGATGGGTCTAGAACAGGGCACAGAGGGTGAGCTCTGGAAACTATGCTTTTAGGAACTCCTGCGTGTCCTGACATAACTAGACTGAACATAATTAACTAGAAGACCGTGCGTGCCCATGTCGTCTGTGCTGATTTTACGTTAATGGAGTTCAAGTGAGATGTCTGGTCCCCTGCCTGCCTGATCATGCAGGGAGCCCAGCCCTCTGTGGGCACATCACACATCACTGAGTTTGCCGATTCTGTTGCTCATTCAGTGACCATTTCTACTTAAAAATCCTGAAGAGGTAGCATCCCCCTGGGCACAGACTTGGGGGATACATGAGCCACTCTGGCTAGAGCATCCGATGTCCTCTGACATTTCATCTCCGTCTGACCTGAATGCACTGGGCCTCAGTGATGCTTTCCCGGCCTGGTGCGGAGTAACTCGGGAGTTTATTTCCCCCCCCTCGGCTCCTCAGAGGCACGGCCCAGGCCAAGTACAACTTGAATAACCTTCAGGAGAGCTGTGCTGTCCTTCTGTCGGCCGCTGTCTTTGAAAATTGCCTCCAGAGTTAGTGAGCAGGAACAGTTAAGATTTACAAACAATGATGAAGCTTGTCAAGCATCTTTCACCATCCATCATCCAGGTGCCGTGCCTGGGCGGTGAAGTGTTCTTCATAAAAACCAGCTCAGTGTGAAATACACCTCGCTGCAATGTTTACTGCTCTGAAGCTCGTCAGCGGCCCTTTATAGTAAATCCAGATTGCGATGTGACATTACAGTATATCATTGCCCGGCGCGGTGGGGTTTACACTGCGAATGAGTGCACTGCACACCAGATGAGGTGTCCAAATTGAGTTATGTCAGAATTTGGCTGTTATATGGGGATAGCTTTTGTTTTCCGAACACTGAAAGTTAGCTTTATATGTATTTATATATAGGCATATACTTCCCATCTTGCGCATATACACGGGTATACAATATAGGCTGAGGTCAGCTTCCAACTGGGCTTCTGCTGTAAAGAATGGTGGCCAGCGTTTATGTGCCTTCCAACCGTTGTTCACTGAGACTGGCATAACTTTATGGAATCTTCGCGGGGGACTAGGGTAGATGGTTACTTCACTGCGGAAGTGGGGTTGCCTCTGTCCTGCCTGCACTGGTCATTTTCACCGTCCTTTCTTACAAAGCCAAGGAACCCTTTCTCCCGGGATTATTGCAATATGCGGGAATGATCCCTGTGATGAGGGGCAAAGCGAAGAAACCCCACAGGACCGCTCCGCCTGCCGTGGAGCGCTGCACCTGTCAGCTGAGCACATGCACTTGGGGAGGTCTCTGTGAAGGCAGTTGCTTATTTATGGTTTTTCTAGTGGGTATCAAAATCCTAGTGCTGCCTCTGTTATCTTGAAAGATGCTGCTTCCAAGAAAAGATTTATGGTGTTTTAGCTTAAATCTGCAAAATAAAAGAGCACACTGAATTTATTGCATGATCGGGTTTATTTACATTCACCCTAAAAGTGCTGATATTAAAAATGAGCTCCATAAAAAAATAATATTCAGGCCCTGCAGCCCCAGGATCATCTTCTTAACACATATATTTTTAAATTCTGTCTTCAGTGTAGCAGGGAACCCATCAGGAGAACCGTCTTGCGGTCTTTTCGTATCTGGCGCCACAGTGAATCCGGAGCTCCCGGTGTCGCTACAGTGAATCTGGGGCTCCTGGTGTACACCCAGCCTAGGGTGGGGGTCCTCCCCCCTCCTTTAAACGCAGTGGTAAGCCCCCCACCTCCCCCTGCCCTCTGCTCTTCTTCTGGCCGTTCTCTCTGAGTCGCAATGTCTTCTTACTGGAGATTGATTAACGGTGCCACTTCTGAGCTTCCTCAAGCGGCACAGGACACAATTGCGGGAATGCGGTGCTGGCCTCTAGAGGTGGGACAGGGGCCAGAAGCCGTCCGTTGGCTCCGGCGCCAGGGGAGGGAGAGAACAGCCCCCATGTCCGCCCAACGCATTCTGTCCCTCGGGGGCTTTGCCATCAAACGCAGGATGGCCAGTTAAAGTCAAATTTCAGATTGAACCACAAAAAATGATTTTAATATAATCATGTCCACAACACTTTATTATGCTAGAAGTTCTCTATTTTGTCTGAAATTTAAATTTAATTCAGTGTCCCGTGTTTTTATTTGTTAAATCTAGCCATCTTCATGCTCCATTCAAGTCTTAAGCACCGATTTAGGGCGCTGGGGTAAAAGGCAGAAATGAAACGTGGACACAGGCCAGCGATGCTTTCTGGAAGCATCTTCAGCAGTTGTAAGAGTCGCTTCATTTATATTTCTATAAAAAATAGTACAAGAGGCAGCGCTGACCATGCTTGGGGATGGTCTCTTTTGGTGAAAGCCGTTTGTGGGTTTCTCAGTGTTCCACTAATACAGCAGCGAATAAAAATTACTCCGCTGGCCGCTCAGCATCGGAATGGAAATGTACACGGTCTGTGTGTTTGGTTCAGTTGTATCCGTGTGCAGTTTTGCCAGGCACAACAACAACTCTTGAAATTCTCAGCAGGACCAGTTTCTCTCTGTCTCCCCCCGCCCGCCACCAGCATACACGCGGGCAGCTCGGTCCGTACCCGAGTAATAAACTCTAGGAGTGCAGTGACCTGGCCTCGTGCCTGGGATGTGAACCATGGTGGAGAGGACGGGACAGGGACCCTTTCATGTCAGCAGATCTCGGGAACACATGCCCTTCCCTTCCTGTCCACAGAAGAACAGCTTTGCCTCATCAAAGCCTTGCGGGGCGGGGCGGTGGAGGGGAGTTGCCACGTGCCCAGCCGTCTTGCTCTTATTCGGGACTTGGTTGAGGTCTCTCTGTAACCTAAGGGGGAGGTTTTGCTTCCTCAGTTAGAAACCGGGATCACAACCGAACTTTATGGACGAAGGTTCCAAATACGTAGCCCTGCCCGGGCATGTTTGCCTTTGTTACTAACGCAGTTAAGAGGTGGCCTGGGGCTTGATTGATTGATTTGTTTGCTTATAACAGCTTTATTGATACATAGTTCACACACCATAAAATTCACCTCCTTAAAGCGTACAGTTCAGTGGTTTTTAGTGTGTTGACAAAATTGTGCCACCATCACTACAATCTAATCCCAGAATGTTTCCATCACCCCAAAAGGTTCCCCATATGCAGTCGCCCCTCATTTCTGCCTCCCTCCCAGCCCCTGGAAGAAGCTACTGTTCTATTTTCTGTCTGTGGATTTGCCTATCCTAGATGTTTCCTATAAATAGAATGCTAGAAGATGTGACCTTTAGCGCATGGCTTTTTTTCACTTAGTATTATGTGTCCAAAGTTTGTCCACGTGGTACCCATGTGACAGCGCTTTGTTCCTTGTCGTGGCCGAACAGTATTCCATTATGTGGAAGGGCTTGGTTGGTTTTGAGTTCAGAAACTATTGCAGGGCCCAGCAAAACTATTAAACCACAAGATTCTCAAGGTGAAATACGTGTTTAATCTCATTTTAGTAAATCTCTAGCTCTTTCAACTCAACACATGAATGCCTGTAATGAGTAGAACCCTACTACAGGAAATGAGAGGAGCAGGTGTATACGGACGTTGAACAAAGCAAGGCTGTGTTATTTTCTTGTTTTCTGCTAATACCATTTATGTTCTTCTGCCAGGCCGCCATAGGAAACTCACACAGATGGGTGGGTTAAATAACAACTTTATGTCCTCACAGCTCTGGAGGTTAGAAGTCCTGGGTCAAGGTGTGGTTGGGGTTATGGCCGGCCGCCTCACTGTGTCCTTCTCACGTGGCCTTTTCTCGCTGTGTGCTCAGAGAGCCAGAAAGAAAAAGAGCTCTGATCTCTTATTCTTAGAAGAATACTAGTCCTGTCCAACCGGGGCCCCACCCATATGACCCCATTTAACCTCAGTTAACTGTCTCCCTGAAGGCCCAATTTCCAATACAGTCTTACTGGGGTCTAGGGATTCCACATAGGAATTTGGGGCAACACAGTGGAGTCAGTAACACTGTTGAAGAATTCAGTGTCTCTAAACATCTCCTCCTCTTGATGAGGTTCTTGGGACATAGGAGAAGGACGGCGAGGCCTGGTGAACCAGTGTGTTCCTGGTCCCGTGCTAATGTCTGGAATTTGCTGACCACTCACTCGCCTTCCAAACTCTCTGACATGCCGATTAGCCCACGGCAAACCCTGGTCTCATGGTCAAATCCCCAAAGCAGGGTTTTTTTCCAGAGATGGAGTCTTCCACAGTCGAGCACACTCCAGTCACCAGGAGTACTTCCCTTCCAGGTTGTTGCTCTTCTTTCCTGCATTCCCCGCCCCCCCCCCCCCCCCCCACGAGAGTTTGGTAACTTTCTTTTTTTCCCATTTCTGATTTTGGGAGAAGGATTTCTAATTTGTCATCACTGCCCTTGTAGTGCGCTGCATAACTTTAAACAATTCACGCCAACGTAGTGCTACAAATTAGTCTTTGCTTATTTTCCCGGCCATGGTGGCAGAGATTTAGGGCCTTCACACACAGGGAAATGAATGAGACACCAACACGTTGTTTCCAGATGTTATTATGAACCAGTGCAAAGGTTACTTACGGTGAACTTATCACAGCACTCGTGGCCCAGCTAACGTCCCTTACAGATCAGCCAAATACTAAAAATGATCTCTTACTCCAGAGAAGCTCTTTGACATACATCATTTTGTTTAATCCTTTTTATTTTATTTTATTTTATTTTATTTTATTTTATTTTATTTTACTTTACTTTATTTTATTTTTTATTTTTAAGGAGGCTCCGCCCCCAATGTGGGCCTTGAACTCACAACCCTGAAGATCAAAGAGTCATATGCTATACCAACTGAACCAACCAGATGCCCTCATTTTGTTTGATCCTAACACCAGTCTTGTCAGGTAGTGGGAGGAGTTTTCCTTCTGACACCACTGGGTGTCCTGCGGTTAAATTCAGTTCTGACACTAACTACCCGAAGTTAGCCCAGATCCCATAGGTTAAGAGCCCAATCCCCCAAGACTGTCCCCACTATAGACGCCAGCCAGAAATGGGGTTTCCAGGCTACCCACATTTTTGCCTGGCCTACTACAATTTGGGGGGTTCCCACAACTCCTCCACAGGTTTGATAAATCAGTAGAATGACTCAAAGAACTCAGGAAAGTACTTTACATATTATTACTGGCTTAATATAGAGGATAGAACTCAGTAATAGCCAAATGGAAGAGATGTATAGGGCATGGAATGGGGACAGGGTGGAGGGCTTCCGTGCCCTTTTCTCACCACCCTCCCAGCACTTCAATGTGTTCACTAACCCAGAAGCTCTCTGAACCCTGTCATTAAGGGGGTTTTATGGAGGGTTCATCATTAGACATGGTTGATTGAATCATTGGCCATTGATGGTTAACTCAATCCCAGCCCCTCTCCCACCCCTGGATGTTGATGGGGTAGGGCTAGAACTTCCAAGCTTCTAACTAAGCCTGGGTCTTTTTGGCACTCGACCCCTATCCTAAAGCTGTCTAGGGGCCCACTAAGTGCCACCTTATCAAAATCAAAGAGGCTTCTATCTCCCTTATCACTCAGGAAATTCCAAGGGTTTTAGGAGCTCTATGTGAGGAACCAAGGACGAAGATCAAGTATCTTTCTTTGAATCCATGGGTAAGTGGAGATAAAATCATTGACCCTATTTTAGAGCAGAGCAAACTTCTGAATAGAGGGAATAAGTGGCACAGCTTGGAATGGACTGTCTCCTGACTCCATGTTTCTCTTCCCAACCTCAGACTGTCAGCCTTGCAGCTCTCCTCTTCAGTCTGCTATCTTTGGCCTGCACCATCAAATACAGGAGCTTCTATAGACAGGAGCTTCTGTCTTCTATAGACAAATAGGAGCTTCTATAGACAAATAGGGCTATTTTAATTTAAGTGAATTAAAATTTAAAATCGAATTCTGTCACACTAGCCACATTCTAGTGCCCAGCAACCACATGTGGCTAGTGGCCACCATATTGGATAATGCAGAAATAAGACATGTCCATTATCACAGGCGTTCTATTGGATGGTGGTTCCATCTTAGACAAGTGGGAGCTACTTTCTTATGGAAGAGGCTCATGATCTTTAAACTTGAGACAGAGGAGTCACTCAAATAACACAAGTTCAACAAACGTTATTTTAAAAGTCTAACTTTTGGGACGCCTGGCTGGCTCAGTTGGGAGAACGTGTGACTCTTGATCATGGGGTTGTGAGTTCAAGGCCCACACTGGGTGTAGAGATTAAAGAAAGAAAGAAGGAAAGATTCAGCAACATATAATAAAAGTCTGACTTTTGTGGGAGTATCGGCCCTTCTTCAAATAACATGTGGGGTTGAGGAGGACTTTTTAGGGAAAAGTGATTGAATGATTAAAGGGAACAGTAGCCTAACCCATCTTTGGACCTGACCCGTGTTGTACACTTTTGCTTTTAAATAGCAGATGGAAGTGAGTAAACTAGAACTTGGTTAATCCCAGTCCAAGAATGGGTAGAAAATGTGTCTTCTGGCCATGGCGAGGCATGTGAGCTTTGGGGACTTACCAGGGCTTGCTTGCATTAAAACCTAGAGGAGAAAAGTGGCATGGATCACCTGTCAGAGGGACCACTTGCAAATATGGTTTCCCATTCTGTGAATTTCACTCTGGATTATGTTGTATCCTTTGATACACACAGACATGTTTAATTGTGATGAAATCCAAGCTGTCTTTTCTCTTCTGTTGCCTATGCATTTGAGGTTGTATCCAAGAAGCCATTTCCAAATCTAACATCATGAAGCTTCCTTCCCCCATGTTTTCTTCCAAGTGTTCTATACTTTAAGCTCTAACATTTAGGTCTTTGATCCATCTTGAGTTCATTTTTCTGTAAGGTAAGGGTCCAATTTCATTCTTTTTTTTAATGTTTATGAGAGGGAGAGAGAGTGATCAGGGGAGGGGCAGAGAGAGAGGGAGACACAGAATATGAACCAGGTTCCAGGCTCTGAGCTATCAGCACAGAGCCCGACATGGGGCTCAAACCCATGAACCTACGATCATGACCCGAGCCAAAGTCGGACGCTCAACTGACTGAGCCACCCAGGTGCCCCCAACTTCACCCTTTTTTGCATGTAGATATGCAGTTTTCTCAGAACCATTTATTGAAGGCTCCTTTCCCTTTTGAATGGTCTTGGCACCAAGAGGGAAAAGGGGCAGAAGGGTTAACGTTTGACACTCATCTGTGGCCTTTTTCTGTGATTATCAGAGAACACTAGGCATTGTGGGTCAGATTCCACAGTACAAGCCTATAAAGTTGCCAGTTGGAGATTCCCATGGATATCATTGGTGAATAGATCGTCTTGGTTATTTTTTTTTTACTTTTGTTTACTTGTCTCTCCCTGCTATCTCAACTGTACTTTTTTTCTTCCCCTTACAGTTGTGAAATAAAGGAGAATAGAATAAAGAAGGGAACGGGGGGCACCTGGGTGGCTCAATCAGTTAAGTGTCTGACTTTGGCTCAGGCCATGATCTCACATTATGTGAGTTCCAGCCCCACATTGGGCTCTGTGCTGACAGCTCAGAGCCTGGAGCCTGCTTCTGATTCTGTGTCTCCCTCTCTCTCTGCCCCTCCCCTGCTCACACTCTGTCTCTCTGTCTCTCTGTCTCTCTCTCTCTCTCTCTCTCAAAAATAAATAAACATTTTAAAAAAAGGGGGGTGAGGGACTCCTTCCAACATCAGGATCATAGTAGAGCAGTGAGAATAGTAGTGTGGGTAAAAGACTGACTGATTTTCCAATTTTCTAATTGGAAATGGAACAGTGACAAATACTAAATTTTAAAATGCCCAGTTTTTTAAGGTGATCTGAAGCTGTTTATATGTAAGAGATAATAGACTCTCCTTAGGTGAGCTCCGGGGGGGAAAGCCCTGAAATCCTTCAGTGTTCTATAGGAATATTCCAAAGCAAACAGACTAGGGAACAGAGAGCAGATCAGCAAGAGAGGGGGATGATAATGCCTGGCTGGCTGCAGCCTGAAGTTGTCAATCACCCCTTAATGTTTACAGAAGCAAAAAGTCAATGTGTAGTTGTTTTAATTTGACACACTCTTGGGTTGAGAGAGTGTAATCGCTGGAGGGGATAGTTAAGTGGCTGTCTGGGTCTGACTCCTGTGCTAAGCGCTTTTCTGATGAGCAATAGATTGCGTTAAATACCGGCGTAATTGCTCGCTTCCACATACCAGCCTCGCACAGCCTTGTACGACATTTCTGTTGCCTGAGGCTGTTGGGGTTTATGCTGCAAAGAGAGTCCGTATGTTCATTTTCATGAATCAATGTCGGTTTTTGAAAAGCAGTTGTTACAGCGCTAAGTGGACTGAAATAAATTACAACCCCTCCAGGCCCATTGGAGTAAATCAGAACTGCTTATATCCATCTGAGTGGTCTTTTGAGTATAAATGACTTTTTGTTTACTTATCAAACCAAATGTTTGTCTCCAGGAAATGGAGGCAAATGATTTGCTCATTTTTTAATCCTGCAAATAGCACTTTGCTGCTGTTAAACCAGAGAGGTTTATTGTGTATTGTTCTGGGCATTGATAGGTAGAAAAGTGTCCCCATGCAGTAAGTGACATTATCCCCAAATCGTTTTCAAGGCCGGGAACACTTTATTGTAATTACAGCAAATGTGAGTGTCACCTCGTCTCCAGCCACTACCAATAAGGGCAGTAGTGCACTGGGCTCTAGAAGGAGAGCATGCTATGCTGTCTCGCCCCAGAACTTTCTTAGCAGAGGAACTACATGTTGAGAGATGGATTTCTCTCCTTGTGTTTGGCTCTGCTTTTCTAGGAAAGGTGTGTGCTACCTGATACTTCGGGTGTTGAGAGAAAACTGCTAAAGTGGCTGCATTCGTTCCTTTTGCAAATTCAGGTGACAGGAGGTCTGACTCTTCGTAGTTGGGACTCAGATACTGCCGATTTGATCGTGCTGGCTCTGTTACCGGGAAATATCTGGTACACGTTTTTTTAATGTGTATTTTATTTTTGAGAAAGGGAGACAATTTGAGCAGGGGTGGGGCAGAGAGAGAAGGAGACACAGAATCTGAAGCAGGATCCGGGCTGTAAGCGGTCAGCACAGAGCCTGACGCGGGGCTGGAACCCACGAGCAGTGAGACCATGACCTGAGCCGAAGTCCAACTCTTCACTGACCGAGCCACCCAGGCGCCACTCTGGCGCATTTAATAGTAGGTGGGAGAACAATCTCATGATTTCCTTTTCTTCATTTCTTTATCTTCTGTTTTCTTTTCGGTCAGGCCATTGTCTTCTTCCACTTACCTGTTCCAGTCCACAGAGCTTGCTGGGTCATGTTAGTAACATCTTTCACAGTGAAGCACTAATAATTTTTGGTTTTTTTGAGAGAGAGAGAGAGAGAGAGAGAGAGAGCGAGCGTGCAAAGGGGGAGGGGCAAAGGAGAGAGAGAGAATCCTAAGCTGGCTCCATGCTCAGTGCAGAGCCCAGTACAGGGCTCGATCCCACAACCCTGGCATCGTGGCCTCAGCTGAAATCAAGAGTCAGATGCTCAACCAACTGAGCTACCCAGCACCCCTCATTTATTTTCAATTATACTTTTTCTTCGATGCTAAATATATATAACATAAAAATGGGCATTTTAAAGTGTATAGTTTAGTGGCATTAAATACATTCCGAGGGTTGTGTAACAGTCCAAGGTTAGGCTAAGGTCAGTGGCAATCCTTGATCTGGGAGAGGCAAGGTGGTGGGGTTTTCAACTCCCGGGTGGCCTCCTGGCACTACACCTGTGGCTGTATCCACTTTCTCATGTTTGATGCTTTTCTCTTTACTTACTTATTTTCTTGGGCTCATGGTCAAATTTTCTAAGGTTTTCACTGGTTTTATTGGTCATTTCATAGCAGCACCATACAAGTTCATGTGTAGATTTTGGTTGACATAACTTAAGTTCTTGAAGAGATTTTTGAAATTACTTCCAGATTTTTCTTTCAATCCCAGCAACAACAACAA
The DNA here is from genome assembly GCF_023721935.1 of Panthera uncia. Taxonomy (NCBI): domain Eukaryota; kingdom Metazoa; phylum Chordata; class Mammalia; order Carnivora; family Felidae; genus Panthera; species Panthera uncia. The sequence continues at coordinate 10,085,331 of NC_064807.1, read as the reverse complement.
CAGCAACAACAAAAAGTGTGGGTGTTTGTGGTAATAAAGCCACTGTCTTCACGAAGTCACTTTCCCAAAGAATGTGACCACTAAATGGCAGAGCTGGGATTCAAAGTCAGATCTGTCTTTCAAGCTCACATCCCCACCCCATCAACACTCTGTTATTAGACAACTTGGTGGGATATAACGAAAGCCTGTCTCCGCTTGGGTTCTGCTGAAAAGCAGAGCTCAAGACAAGGACTGCTGTGCTGTGGTACGGTCGGTGGTAGTTCCAAGGAGGAAGAGTGAAGGAAGGAGGAAAGGCCAGCGTAAAGCTGTGTTATGATCTGAGTCACTGAGGACAGCAACAGGCGTTAGATCTGGAACCTTCTGAAGAGCTCCTGGAAACCTCTCAAAGTTGTCTACCTGGGGGTAAAGCAGGGGAAGCATCTATCCATAGGCTCCCATCCCCCACCGGCTAAGGCATCAAGCCCCTCACTCTGATTTGCACACGTGTGCCGGAAGAACTGTGGTATCCGTGGCATCAGAGAAGCCCTGGGACAGGAAGTCAGAGACCCACGGTCTGCTCTGGATGCAGGATGCTGTTGCAGGGATGTGAGTTCAAGCTCGCGTGGAGGTGTTGCCTCTAGGGTGTAAGTCAAACACCACGGGCACCTAGTGCTGTTTGCTTATTGGAGCAACTCCAATCATTTCAACTCACATATGACAGTGAATTTACCCAGCTCTGTTTTCCATGAAAGTAACACATAGCTGCCTGACACTTATGTCCTGGATTCCGGGTAGTGTGAATTATTTTTATTTCCTTAAATTCCAAAAGTCATTGGGATGGGGGGATACACGGCCAGTTGCCAAGTGGATTTCCTTTCCATCTGGAAACATCAGCCAGGGAAAGGAACTGGAAAGACTGGTGGAAATTAGCCCGTTGGAGATGTGCAGGTTCTGATTTACTGATGAAGTACCCCATTCTAGAGATGATTTACTGAGGTAAGAAAGAAAAGATACCATGGTAAAGAAATTATTTTTACCTTTCTTAACCAAAATATATGGATTTAACAAAAGATTAAAGGTATGAGTGAGCCGGGCGCCTGGGTGGCTCGGTTGGTTGAGCATCTGACTCTTGATTTTGGCTCAGGTCACTATCTCAGGGTCACGGGATCGAGCCCCGAGTCGGGCTTCATGCTGACAGTGTGGAGCCTGCTTGAGGTTCTCTCTTCTCTTCTCTGCTCTTCTCCCCAGCTCACGTGCTCTTTCTAAAATAAATGACGTGAAAAAAAAGCAACCCTTCAGAGAATGTGGTTGGTTTGGGGGGTTAAACAGTGATTCATGGTCAAATGACTCTCTTTTCTTTGTAACTTTTGAGGGGAGGGGTGAGACACGATTGAATAGTGGAGCATTGAGTTGGGTGTGTCTCAGACGTGGGTTGTCGCGTAGTGCCACGTGACCCTGAACTTTAGTTTTCATACCTGTAAGTTGGAGGTAAGAGTATGCATTTCGTTGTGTTAGTGTGAATCAAGTGAAGTAATGTATGAAAAGGAATTAGGATTGCATATGGCACATGGTTAGTGTTCAATAAACTGTAGCACCTGTTACTGGTTTTCTGGTGATTCCATGATCTCCATTGAAAGTTCCGGATTGAATTTATGCCTGCCAAAATTATTAGATTACAGTTGAAGGTGTTGAAGGAACCAAATCCAGGAAAGAAATGAAGGGATTAGTAGGGTTGATTATGATCATCCTTTCCAACTTCTTCACGCAGTAAGGACACACATGTCTAGGACTTTCTCTTATTTTCGGTATTCTGGCCCCCCTCTTTTGAGAGAGAATGATCTGGTAAATAACATGGTAAAATAATATTGGTTTTATGTCTTCGTCCTGATTATTTGCATTTTAAAAAGACATCCGTGTTTATTCTGAAGAGTCTTTCATAGTAGAATTTCAGATATTTAGGTCTGCGGGTAGCAGGTGTATTTTGAGGACAGAATCTCTTGTCCCCTGGATCTCAAATCACTTGTTCATAAGTAACCCTCTTTTTTGTGTGCATGGAGCCAAGCCTGATGCAAGCATCTGGGTTTTTGACTTGCTTTAAATTTGGCTTTATTCCAAACATTTATAAGCATATTATCATATCACACATTTATAACAACAGGCTATGCGTTGTAAGGTATTACTCTTCTACAATGTTTCAGAGACATCATAGTATATTTTTATTCTAGTTCTTTGCTTTGCGAGGTGTTTGAAGTTGTATTTTAGAAGGTTATTAACAAGATAATTTGGTGAATCTCGTTGCCTAAAGCACACATTGCAAAGTGACCAGCTTAACCATAGGATTGTTCAGACCTCTGTTGGATAAAGACCTGCTGTATCACAACAAATTGGCGGTATTAATGAAATGCATTGCAAATTTTATCAGCAAATTAGACCTTCTATGAAGTAGCATTTTCAAAAATCAAAATAGTTTACAGTGGTCCCTGTGAACAATATAACTAGGCTGTAGTTAATTTTTTCTTCCTACTAGTTTGCAGTCAGGAATTCCATGCTTCCATCAAGAAGAAACTTGCTGTGTACAGCTATGTTTTGTGCCGTATTCACCTCAAAAGTACCTTTTTAAGTCGTATTTAAGAGCAGTTAAAAATAATTTTGGAAAACTGGTTTCTCAGAACATGTTTCTGAGTGAACAGTTAAAATAACTCTTTTTTCCTAAATTTTTTTAGTGTTTATTCTTGAGAGAGACACAGTGCAAGTGGGGGAGGGGCAGAGAGAGAGAGAGAGAGAGAGAGAGAGAGAGAGAGAGAATGAATATGAAGCAGGCTCCAGGCTGCAAGCTGTCAGCACAGAGCCCATCGTGGAGCTGGAACTTCCAGACCTCAAGATCATGACCTGAGCCGAAGTCAGATGGCTCAACCAACTGAGCCACCCAGGCATCCCTAACTTTATTTTTTCTTAGATGAACAGAACACTGCTGTTTTTATTTTCTTTGTAATTCCTGATTTGTCTTTTTTTTTTAATACACATACATTTTTTTGTTGTTTTTAAAGTTTACTTAAAAAAATTTTTTTTAATGTTCATTTATTTTTGAGAGACAGAGAGTGGAGGGGTGGGGGCAGAGAGAGAAGGAGACACAGAATCTGAAGGAGGCTCTAGGCTCTGAGCTCTCAGCACAGAGCCCGATGTGGGGCTCGAACTCACAGACCATGAGATCATGACCTGAGCCGAAGTCAGGAGCCCAACTGACTGAGCTACCCAGGTGCCCCTAAAGTTTACTTTTATTCAAGCAGTCTCTACACCCAATGTGGGGCTTGAGCTCATGACCCCGAGATCAAGAGTCACGCACTCTCCTTACTGACCCAGCCAGGCACCCTACACACATATTTTTTAACCAGTGTAATTTTGCTGGGCATACTGTGCTGTGGTCTTTTCCCTCATTTATTTAATTTAATTTATTTTATTTTACTTATTTTATTTATTTTATTTTACCTATTTTTAAAATGTATTTTTTTCAGTTTATTCCTTTATTTTGAGAGAGAGAGTGCGAGAGTGGGCGAGCATGAATGGGGGAGGGGGAGAGAGAGAGGGAGACACAGAATCTGAAGCAGGTTCCAGGCTCTGAACTGTCAGCACAGAGCCCAACACGGGGTTTGAATCCATGAACCATGAGATCAGGACCTGAGCTGAAATCAAGAGTTGGACGCTTAACTGACTGAGCCACCCAGCCACCTCTAAAACGGTTTTAACATTTATTTATTTTTGAGAGACAGAGCACAAGTGGGGGAAGGACAGAGAGAAGGAGACACAGAGGCCAAAGAGTCCTGAGCTGTCAGCACAGAGCCCGAAGCAGGGCTTAAAACCACGAACCTTGAGATCATGACCTGAGCTGAAGTCAGGACGCTTACCTCACTGAGCCATCCAAGCATCCCCCCCCCCCCATTTATTTTAACAGTTACCTCAAGAGCTAAATTCTTAATTTATCATCTTAGACTTTTTGCTATGAAGTCACACAGATACATGTTTCTGTAGAAATACATAGTTTTCTTGGCTTTTTAATATAAATGCAGTTGTAACAAACATATCGTTGCTCACATACAGTTTTTTCAGATAACATTTGGTCTTAGAGATCTTTCGTGTTGGTTTATTCTTTCTCACTGGCTCCTACTGTTGTACAGTTTGGATGGACCACAGTTTATTGGTTCATTGTACGAATGCGCACTCTATATACATGTTTTTCTGGGGAGACACTAAGAAGGGGCATTCCGAAGAAAGCCTGTGTCTCAGATTGTATTAAATGTCACCCCATTAACTGCCACGCTGAGCTATACTGGTTCACTAAGCAACACTGTGTGAAAGTACCACTTTCCCCAATCTTTTGCTAGCATGATTCTATTGAACATCTAGATTTTTGTCAATCTGGTGGATGGAGAATGGAGTCTGGGGGTCCCTTTCATTTCCTTCGGAGCCAGAGCACCTCTTAAATGGCCTGGCAGGAAGGGAGGCGCCCTTGTCTAGCATCCGGGCAGTGCCTGAGGTACCGAGTGACTGGACCATTTTGTCCACCACCGCTTCCTCCTGTCCCTGCAGGAAAAGTACAACAGCAGGTGACAGGTCACAGGCCTAGTCCCCCAGCATGGTCCACCTGTGCCTAACATACAGCTTGTACTGAATCCCAGTCCGTGTCCAGCTCTGGTACCGGCAGAGGTGCTCTTAAAGACCCGAGCGATTCTTCTCTCTCGTAGCTGCTTTCTTGTCACTAGAGGATCTGGTCTAACAGGAGGCAGTTCAAAATACAGGAAGCGGGAGGCGATCCCACTTGCTTTCTGGCTGATACGGTGTAGAGACAACTGTGTTTTCGGGGCATTTAAAAATGTGCTGTCCCCTTTGTGGGAAAGGCTGGGGGTGTGTCCTCTCTACACTAAGGGGTGTAGGGGGGTGTGTCCAGGTCTAAGAGGTCATGCGGATACCGGTTGAAATTCACACAAAAGAGCAGTAGTTGATGATCCACCAACACTGAGCCCATCAAGATTGCAGAGAATCAGTCGAGTTAGGAGATTCCTTGTGAGAAATCTGCCAATCTGGTTTCCACCAAGTCATCGTCACGTGATCAGCGTTTGATTCTTTTTTCTTTAAATGTTTGTTTTTATTTTTGACAGAGAGAGCTTGAGCAGGGTAGGGGCAGAGAGGGGGGCACAGAGGATCTGAAGCAGGCCCTATGCTGAGAGCAGCTAAACCGACAGCAGGCTCGAACTCAGGAACTGTGAGGTCATGACCTGAGCCAGAGTCCTGCGTGCCACCGACTGAGCCACCCAGGTGCCCCTGATCACTGTTTGGTTCTGAAGCAGAAGCTGTCACATGTCACCTGAAGCTACTTTCTATAGCAGCATAAAGAGAGATTCAACCTCCCATTTAGTGGCCGAATCCCAGTGATTGGAAGGAGCTTTTACTTAGATAGTCAGTTATTGACAGAAAATGTTAATGCCTCTATTAGGGAAGAAAAGGCCTTAATTTCTTGCTTCAGAACTAATCACTTGATGTTAAACTTCCCGACTCTGCTTTGTTCTGCTTTGTACTCTGTTAACTCTGACTTTGAGCTGGCACTTAAACGTTTAGAGCCTAAAAGAAATGGAGATTTAAGGAATCAGAACATGAGAATCAGAACACAGAATTTTAGTTCTGGAAGAGAAATTATAAGTCATTGAGCTCAGACCCTGAGCTGTAAAGATGTGGAAACTGAGGTCCTGAAGATAACTTGCCCAAGAGGCAGGATGGTCTTTTTTTTTTTTTTTTTTAATGTTTTTTAATGTTTATTCATTTTTGAGAGAGAGAGAGAGAGACAGAGCATGGGTGGGGGCGGGGCTGAGAGAGAGGGAGACACAGAATCTAGAGCAGACTCCAGGCTCTCAGCTGTCAGCACAGAGCCTGACGCACGGCTCAAACTACCGAACTGTGAGATCATGACCTGAGCCAAAGTCGGACACTTAACCGACTGAGCCACCCAGGCGCCCCAAGAGACAGGATAGTCTTAAAGACAATACTGCCTGAATCCAGGAGTTAATTATTGTACTGTGAGCCATTTCCTGCCGCGGCGGCTTCAGATTTGAGCAGGACCCGGACTCTGTGTTAGTTTCATTGATTGATAGGTTCTTCCTGCCGGTGGCCGCGGTCAGGCGCCGCGGCATTTCTGTTAGATGTATCAGGAGCCCTTGATACTGCTGACCGTGAGGTGCTGGAGCCTGCTGGGGTGAATTGGTTCATTTTTCATCGTCTCCATCCTGACTTCATGAAAGGTCACAAGAGGTGGAATTGGATAATTACTTAGCTACGCTGAAAACTCACCTATATGGATGTGCCCAGAAGTGGGCGGTCTCGTGCCTCTCTGTGCTCTGGATGCGTGCCGGGACTGTGAGGTCTGTCACCTCGGTGCCCACCTGCCCCTGCTTCCTCAGCCCCCGCTCTTGTCGCCCTGTCACGGGTGAGCTTTGCTGAACCGTCTTCATTCTCTCAGATTGGAGGAGGGGAAAAGCAAAGCTCTGACACGGGAAGGAAGGGAAAAGCAAAGCTCTGACACTGGGAAGGGTCTTGTCTTGCCTTCCTCTCCTCTCCTGAGACTCCTGCAACCTGGAAGCAAAAGCTCTCTCGGACGCGTCCGTGCGTGCTAGCGCTCAGATTCCCAGATCCCGTGGTTCTGTTTCTGACGCTCCTGCCAAGTGCTCAGGAGTCTGTGGTGGAAATCCGCGCTCTGTCCCTGCTGGCCCAGGACGGACTGTCCTCTCCCCTGTGCTCTGCTGCTTTGGGGCTCACGAGGCTCTGCAGCGGAGGCTGCTCTTGAAGAGAATGCAGGCTTCTGCAAAGTGACTCCTACTTTATTTTCTTGAACCGCCCAGAATCTGACAATCAGCGGCAAACACATAAGTTGCTCCCAACCCTTCCCTCCACTGAATCACGTGACGGATTCCTCACGTCTCTTTGGCGTGGAAGACAGATTTAAAAGATGTGAGAATGGGGGGCCCTTGTGCAGCTGGTGATGCTTAAACTTGAAAGCTGTCTCTTTGAGCACAACCATGGCTTTCTGGAGGGGATCTCAGGCAGCAACTTGGTGAATGGGAGGAAGACGAGAGCTGGGTGCAGAGGGCTCCCTGGAAGGAGGGGGGTGTCTGCAGGAGGCAGGGGGAGACAGCAGACTGGTGGTTCTGCACTGTGGCCTTGTGGTGGACAGTCCGGTTCAAGGCCACTCAGGCACAGATTCTGGCTCTGACACTCTGCGCTTGTGTGACCTTGGATGTTAATCACCACCTCTGGGCCTCAGTTTGTAAAATCTGCCAAATGAGGTTATTAATACCCACCTCCCCAAAGGGTTTTTTTTTTTTTTTTTTTTTTTTTTTTTGTGAAGGTAATAAGCAAAGTGCAGCCTGGAACACAATAGGGCTTCAATGAATGATAGTGATTATTATTAATAATTATGCTAATAAATAATGTGGGCTGAGGCTCATTTCACCAGCCTGCTTACCTAGGTCAGCACTTAGCTCCTGCCTGAGGCTGGGAGGTCCAGCCTTCCTAAGAATCCCTGTTTCATCTGCCAGTGTCCACGCCTGCCCTCATTAAAGAGCTGACTCCTACAGTTCCAGAGGGGGAGCTGGGTTTCCAGCATGGCCTGTGTTTTCTTTGATTTCCTTTTATCCTTCCTTTCTGCCATTTTCTATCACTTTTTTTATTACTACAAAAGAATACATGTTTATTAAAGCAAAGTAAATCCTTTGGTATATGATAGTTGATTTTGACACAGAAAGTTCTAAGTACTTCTACTATAAATGGATGACCTTGGTTTAGCATGATAAATTCCCCCCACCTTCGCTCCCAAGCACATGGTTAGCTAATGCTAATATTTGTGTCTTTGCTTTTTCTCTCAATTTTACCTGGTTTAGTGTGAACGCTAGCAATATTTCCTAACAAAAATAATTAAAAGCTCATTCTATTCACTGCTCTGACAAATACGTCATGAGGATTCTGGAGCCTCAGTGAAGTGCTAGAAAACAGGAGAGTTACCGTTAGCGGGGAAATAATTGTCTTGTGACTTTGATTCTTTAAATACCAGTGGTTTTCTGGTCCGCCCTAGAATTGCATTCTAATGAAGCTCCAGGAAGGGAAGCTGATTATCAGCTGGAGAGTCTCTCACTAGATTGATTGATTGATTGATTGATTTATTATTTGAGAGAGAGGGAGAGAGTGCAAGAATCTTAAGCAGGCTCCACGCTGAGCTTGGAGCCCGATGCAGGACTTGATCCCATGACCCTGGTCATGACCTGAGCCAAAATCAAGAGTCGGAAGTTCAACCAACTGAGCCACCCAGGCGCCCCCCGGGGGTAGATGCTTTGAAAGGCTGGGACTTTGGCCTGGGATGGGAATGCAGACTGTGCATGGACCAGAACCTCACTCAGCAGGAGCGTGTCTTTGCTGTACATTACAAAAACTTGACCTCGTCAAAGCGAATCTCAGGATGTACCTGCTTAATAGCGGTACGGTCTGCATACCGTGTGGTACAGGCAATACTTTGGAAATTTTCCCCGCCCCCAGACGACTAGTCTGAAATGCCTAGAAGCCACCTCCTTGAAATGAACACATCCACGAGAGGGTCAAAGCGTGAAGCCTGCATTTACCTTGTGAATTAGTTTAATTGGATGCTTTTCATCAAGAGCTTCAAGGGGTTACTTGAAAGAATAGAATTCTGGAATGGGCTGAGGGGCAGGGGAAGGTGTAATTTGGCAGAGGGAGGACCAGGGACCACAGATTCTGAAGAACAGAAAAGAAGTGCAAAGAGGTGAAGAAGACACAAAGGCAGGCAAACAAAGAATTGAGAAAAAACACCACCTTCCTCCTGATTTTGCTTCCGATGGTCCCTGGGGTACTGATTATCTGCTCCCGTATTACGGAAAGGAACAAGCAGAGGAAGAGACTAGTGTTGATCGAATATTCAGTGTATTTTATTTTTAATTGCAACAGCCTTTAATCTTACTGTTTTTTTTTTATTTTTTTAATGTTTATTTAATTTTGAGAGAGAAAGAGACAGAGAGACAGAACATGAGTGGGGGAGGGGCGGAGACAGAGAGGGAGACACAGAATCTGAAACAGGCTCCAGGCTCTGAGCTGTCAGCACAGAGCCCGACGTGGAGCTCGAATTCTGGAACTGGGAACGATGAGATCACCACCTGAGCCGACAAGTTGGATGCTTAACGGGCTGAGCCCACCCAGCTGCCCCTGTTGTTTTCCGTTAATAGATCATGAAGAGAAGTTCAGAGCTGTGAAAATATTCCTAATGTCACATCACCAGTAAGTGACCTGGCCAGAATCCGTTCCCAGGTGTTGGTGATTACAGGTGTCCCTGGTGTTTCCTTATGAGAACGGAGACTTGTTTTACTCACAGCTCTATTTCCTGTGGCTACAGTAGGCCTTGCAGGGCACAGAGCAGATGCTTAATAAGTATTCTAAGAGTTAATAATCAGTTTGTACCACACTGCCTTTTTTTATGCCTAAGAAGAGTTTTAGGTCATTCTGGAGGTAGAGGAGGAGAGTAAAAGGGACCAGTGCTAGTATTCGTGTTCCTAATCCTCAGCTCCCTAACAGGCCTCTTCCCACACGTTGGATATGAAATAAAGCACGTTCTGAAGTTTATGCTTTAAAGATGATGGTGTGAGCAAAAGGCCAGGCAGCACATAAACTTGACGGTTTATGCAATTTAAATAACATTTCTGATTCCCAGGAAGCTTGCCAGTTAACTGTGGAAAGCACTTCCACTTGTAAATTGGCCACTTTTGAGAGGAGCCGGTACCTTCTGAAATTAGCAGATTACTTAAGCTTGAAGGAGCTAAGGTCACCATTTGTTATTTGATTGCTCTTTGCTCTAAGCTTCGAGGGCAGCCAATAATGCAGAGTGCTGGACCTTCACTCTTGTTTTCAAATTAAAGATTTAATTACAGTCTTCACTGAAGATGAACCATGTGTGAAAATACCTGGTCTGCTTGGAATGGGGGATCGAGGAGGAGTGTGTGGGTTGGAGTCAGTGCCTGGGCATTTAAATACTTTCAACAGTAGCATTGAGGGTGAAATCAATTATATTGTGACCAAATGCTGGCCTGCTGCTTAGTCAGAGTCGGTGATATTTATATTCTTCTTGTTTGTCTTTTGTTTTTTAAAGCTGAAAGGTCTATTTCTTAGTAGTGATAAGACTACTTCTTATAGACTACAGACTTGAATGTCCAAGGCTTCAAAGGTTTGGAAGATACGTATCTCTGAAATATGTAGAGGCTTGCTTTGCAGACAAGTCCGTGGCCATTGTGTATTATGTGTCAGGGGTGCTTGTGAAGAGGATTGAGGCCGGAGTTCTCTGTACGTCTGTTGAATTAAGTCTGTTTATTATGGTGTTCTCATTCTCAATCAATAATAGGAAGCAGTCTTTGCAAAACCTATGTGATGGCGTCACATTACCTACCTTTTTCAGGGAGTAGTTTTAATAAGGTTCTTTCATTGGAGGAAAAAAAGTGCCTACGTACCTTTCAGTCTTACGATTTCACATCTAACATTTCTGTTAGTGTCTAGAGTGAAATTACATCATCCAAGGACTGAGTTTGGTTTTTTTTTAATGTTTATTTTAAGAGAGAGTGTGAGTGTGTGTGCGAGCAGAGAGGGGCAGAGAGAGAGTCCCCAGCAGGTTCCACGCTATCAGTACAGAGCCTGATGTGGGGTTCGATCTCACGAACCCATGAGATCATGATCTTTGCTGAAACCAAGAGTCGAGGCAGACTTTCAACGAACTGAGCCACCCAGGCGCCCCGAGGACTGAGTTTAAGAGAAGATTCATGGTGCCTCATTAACTCTTGGTCACTGAGAAATTAGCGATTTCACATAAATGAATTCCCCAAATGACTGATCATTTCCCCTGCTGTCGCCAGAGTTTCCTGCCTCCCAGCCTCAGACAGCAGGGAGGTTCATAAGTGGATCCTTGCCTTCAGCTTGCTGAACCTTTCTGGAGGATTCAGATTCACTGTCACGTGTCGTCATGGCTCTGTTGGCTCTCTCACCCCTTCCTGGATGTGGGACTGGCAGCCATGCCTCTCCCTTTCACTCCAGCTGCCTCCCCGCCATTGTTCTTGTGGGAGCTCACGTAGTGTGTGGCTCAGGGTGGGTTGGGGTCTAGGAAACAGATCCGCTTGCTTTGACCAGTGAGTCCTATCTCTCATTCGTTCTTCAACTAGTATGTGTTGAGTGCTTACCAGACAGCAGGCTTTTAACTGGTGGCCACCAAAGGGCCCCAAAGACAAATATGACATGGATCCTCCCCTGTTCTGTGGGGAGAGTTGTTAGGTCAGTGATGGGAGAGGCGGAGAGGCAGGGCTAGGGAGGTGGGAGTGAGCACCACAAGAAAGGCAGAGGCAAAATACTCTGGGCCTTTGAGGAGGGAGAGGAAAGTAGCTTTGAGCTGGGTTTCGACCTGGGGAGACTGGGGGACAGTGAGACCAGCACGAGAACGTGTCAAAGGCCAGGATCCTGGGTCTGAGCTGGGGGTGGGGAGAGCAGGATGAGTCAAGTGCAGGGGAGATGTGGGCAAACCAGTTGCTGCTCCTCAGATGAGTCTGGGCTTTTCCAGATGCCACCAGAGGTGCTGATTGAGGGGAGATGTTTCTCTGGAAGTAGGGTGGCCGTTGTGGGGAAGGTGAAGGAGAGATAGAGAAGACAGAGCAGGACAACCAGATTCTGGTAGGTTAGGTACAGGTAATGAGGGTGGGATCCAGTCTGGGGCATGGAGGGACGGAGTGAAATGGGAAGGAGAGATCTGAGGAAGAGCCCCATGGGGTTCACAGGAGCAGGACTTTGCCAGTGCTGAGAGGTAGGGGAGAGGTGAAGGGAGAAGTTCCCTAAGAGAATCCTGAGGCTTAGAGGCTGAGCCAGTGACATGGGCGTGCTCCGGACCCAAGAGAAGAGGGTCGTATTTACTCTGCGGGGAATTCACACAGTGAATTTACATTGCAGGAAGCAGCTGAGGGAAGACCGGAGCAGCCGTGGGCTGTGGGGATCTGAAAGTCGTGGGGGACCTGGAGGAAACCTGTCTGGGAATAAGACAGCCACCAGTTGGCCGGGCCTAACCCAGCGAATGGGCCGTGAGGCCTACTCTTCAGTTAAATTCTGTGGTAGTGAAATGGAGATAGCACACTAAGGGTAAAGAAGGGCAGGGAGAAATTGAGGCAAGGGTTAATAGGAAAAGACCTATTAGGACCTGTTAGGATGGCTGTAATTTAAACAAACAAGAGAATAAGTGTTCGCAAGGTTGTGGAGAAATTGCAACCCTGTGTGTTGCTGGTGGGAATGTAAAATGGTATAGCTACTCTGAAAAACCGTAACACCGGTTCCTCAAAACATTGAAAGTGGAATTACCATGTGACTTTTTAATGTTTTATTCATTTTTTTGAGAGCGCAAGAGCGTGAGCAGGGGAGGGGCAGAGAGAGAGGGAGACACAGAATCCGAAGCAGGCTCCAGGCTCTGAGCGGTCAGCACAGAGCCCGACACGGGGCTCGAACTCACGGACCGCAAGATCATGACCTGAGCCGAAGTCGGATGCTTAACCGACTGAGCCACCCAGGCGCCCCTGAAAATGGGTTTACCATATAATCCAGCAGTCACACTTCTGGGTATGTTCCCCCAAAGAATTGCCAGCAAGGACGTTAGCAGATATTTGAACACCAGTGATTACACCAGCATTTTTCATAATAGCCAGAGGCAGACACGGCCCACATAGCCACCGAGAAATGAGTAGGCAAACAAAATGTGGTGTCTACATACAGTGGAACATTACTCAGCCTTCAGAAGGACAGAAATTCTGCCGCACGCTACAACACGGACGAACCCTGAGGACATTATGCCAACTGAAATAAGCCAGTCACAAAACGACAAACACTGTATGACCCACTTCCGTGGGGTTCCCAGAGTGGTCCTTGCGCAAACACAGAAAACAGAAGGGTGCTCACTGGGCGCTGAGGGAGGAGGGAATGGAGAGTTCTCGTTCAGCGGGTGTGGACTTTTTGTTTGCAAGCATGAAGACATTCTGGAGATGGCAAGTGCATCACAACGTGTGTGGACGTAATACCCCTCCACTGTACGCTTAAAAATGGTTAAAATGTCCTATGTTATGTGCGTTTCACCACAGTAAAAAAGAAACGAAAAACAGAAAACGAAGTCCTGAAAGGGAAACCCAATCTGTTGACCAGAGGAAGGAAGAGCTGAATAAGAATTTGTCCCCTGCTTTGGTAAATACGTGCTGGTATCGGTTCCCTTCGGTTCAGAGCGGAGCTGGGCTGACGGGCACCCGCAGCCCCCCGTGCGGAGCCTTTCGCCCAAGGAGGCCACAGGCGGCCATTCCCGGAGCGCCCCAAAGGCCGCGCGGCTCACGTTGGCTTCAAGATGCAGTTGTGGAGGAAAGGAAGACCTTTTCTTGTCCACACATGAGCTCTTCTCTCTCGAAACAGAAAGTACCACAAACGTCTAGAGGGAAGAAGGCGCAATCACAGTCCCCAAATGCCTCATATCACCCACAGATTCACCTCACACAGGGTGGATGTCCGTTCTTGGGGGCTAAGTGAAAAGACAGCACTTGACCTAAAAATGATTTCAGAAATACATCTATTGAATTTTTTATTTTATTTTATTTTTTTAGCTTTTGGAGTCTTGGGCAAAGTGTAGAAATTCTCTTTTGGAAAAACATACACTCTGTGCTCTTATTTTCTTATTTCTGTTCACCCTTAACGTGAACCATTCCAAAATAGTGTATTCTTGCTCTTGTAACCTGAACTCCCCTTAACTGTCCATGATGGCGGTATTGTATTTAGGCGGTAAAATCACTCGTGTGGCTGTGAGTTAGGCATGTATGCTCCTGTCTGGAAATGCCTGGAATTTTCTGTCCTGATTGATTTCATCTGGCATATGTTTTATTTGGATGTGTCTGCTTCCTTATCCTGTACCAGAGAAAAATATTAATAATTACTAGTCTTAGATTTCCTGTAATGCTAGCCAGAAAGGGGAGTAACGAGTTGGCATAGAATGGTAGCCAGTACTGATGAGTTTTGCATTTGCTTTTATTTATTTATTTATTTTAATTTTTTTTTTAATTTTTTTTAATGTTTATTTATTTTTGAGACAGAGAGAGACAGAGCATGAACGGGGGAGGGTCAGAGAGAGGGAGACACAGAATCTGAAATGGGCTCCGGGCTCTGAGCTGTCAGCACAGAGCCCGACGCGGGACTTGAACTCACAGACCGTGAGATCATGACCTGAGCCGAAGTCGGCCGCTTAACCGACTGAGCCACCCAGGCGCCCCTTGCATTTGCTTTTGAAAGAAGATGGAGTCCCCTTGAGGTAAAGGTAAAATAATGTATGCAACACAGTTTTCTACCCTGCTTGCTGGCATTTCATTTGGGGCACAATATTTACTTTTATTTTGTTTTTAATTAATTTATTTTGAGAGAATGAGAGACCACGTGTGTGCGCAAGTGGGGGAGGGGCAGAGAGAGAGAGAGAATTCCACACAGGCTCTGAGCTGTCAGTGCGGACCCCGATGTGGGGCTCAAACTTAAAAACTGTGAGATCATGACCTGAGCTGAAACCAAGAGTCGGACACTTTAACTGACTGAGCCACCCGGGCCTCCCACAATATTTACTTTCATTTTTTATTTTTAATTTTTTTTAGCGTTTTTTATTTTTTGAGAGACAGAGCATGATCAGGGGAGGGGCAGAGAGAGAGGGAGACACAGAACCCAAAGCAGGCTCCCGACTCTGAGGGGCTCTAACCCATGAACACGAGATTGTGACCTGAGCTGAAGTCAGACCCTCCACCGACCGAGCCACCCAGGTGCCCCAATATTTACTTTTATTTTTTATTTATTTATTTTTTTTTAAATTTTTTTTTTCAACGTTTTTTTTTTTTTTTTTTTTTTTATTTATTTTTGGGACAGAGAGAGACAGAGCATGAACGGGGGAGGGGCAGAGAGAGAGGGAGACACAGAATCGGAAACAGGCTCCAGGCTCCGAGCCATCAGCCCAGAGCCTGACGCGGGGCTCGAACTCACGGACCGCGAGATCGTGACCTGGCTGAAGTCGGACGCTTAACCGACTGCGCCACCCAGGCGCCCCGCCCCAATATTTACTTTTAAATTACAAGCTGCAAATTTTATACAGGTTCTATTTGAGAAATGGCTCACGAACTTTCTCTTATGTCCACTTCGTGGCAAAACGTCTCAGAATATTTCTAAACGAAAAGCTTCCTTAACCGTGCATCTAAAGCTGCATATCTTAAATGTCTTGTTAAGTAGCACGTTTTATGGATGATGATGTAATCCCAAAGTGAAAGACAGGCCACAGGCTGGTGGTTTAGCCAGCAACCGAGTTCCTTTCAGGCCTTAGGTTCGAAGGCAGCATTCACTGTCCTTCGCCGACCAGCCCTCCCGGTAGTGGTGTGAACTCCAAACTTTGATCCTTTTTCTTAGCTTCAACAAGATGCCCATCAAGGTCGATGTTCCCATCAATTATATTACCCATTAAGGTCAAAGCATCTGTGATCCTTTCTTCCTCTCAACGTGAAGAAAAACACAAGGCTACTTGAAAATGTTCTCTTGTTGCAACATAATCTGGACAGAGCTGAGCTAGTTTTTGGCATGGCAAATGCCCCCCGCAGCCTGCTTTGTGAGTGTGAATCCTTCTGTATCTGAGAAAACCGCTTTCCCAGGATCGTGTGGAAAACCTCCTGCAGAGATGACTTTTGAGCATCTGGTTTGCCTGGTCTGCTTTAGTTTCTGAGATTATATTCCGAGTTTATGCTCTGTTTGCAAATGCAGCTGTCCATGTGACCACCCAGTCGCGGTGCCGTTCTTGGACTTGAGCTGTGTTTGCATTGCAGAGTCCCCCGGAACACGGTCCCCATGCTCACTAAGAGCCGGGCTCTTTGGCCTTGGCCCGGGCTGAGGTCCTGGTCCCAGGGTGTGTTTGGTGTGGCTTTTCCCTGCCTCTGTACCCAGGCTTTGCTTAGAGTCTGTGCAGTAAATACAGATGGAATTCAGTAAAACTCTTGCAGTTTATAGCCCTCAAAGCTGGTTTTAGGCTTGCGACTCTGGCCAGCGTGCGAGTTCGCCCCGTTCTGTGGTTACGGCGTGTCTTGCGAAGACTGAATTCCATGGTCTCTCCCACACGTTCGTCATTATTAAACACCCACTGTGTGCACTGCCCTGTGCCAGACAACGTATGGTAGATGTTCTCCGTTTCAGCATGCCAGATGTCTGTCTTTTACCTGTTTTTGCCACGAGGCTCTGACGGCTCCACCTGGTTCAGCCCTGACTGCTGACCTGTTGGCCTGGCTTCTGGAAGTCCCATGTGTAACGCCAGTGCTGTGCACGGTGCTGTGAAAAGCACAGACTCACAGGCCCCGGGGTCAACTTGGAATTAATTCATCGTAACTGTCAGTGTCTTGGTGTGCACAGAAGGGCGAATAAAGTAAAAGTCCCCTTTCCCTGAACGTCAGAATTGAAACTTGTCTGAGAACATTCAGGGATGTTTGGGCTGTGTCATCACTAAGTCCCCCCCCCCTTTTTTTTTTCTTTCTCAACCAGAGTTAATACAAATCTTACTCATTTCTTGGTTCTGTGCCGGGCAGTGGGGTGCACAGAGTCCCTGGCTTCTTCCCGCAGAAGTTTGCGGACTCCTGCGGGGTTGGGGGAGCGGCGGGGGCTCATCGTGACTGACGAGTGTGTATATTCTGCAGGTTTGCCAGCCAACTATTTCGTCAGATTCCGTCTCCTCGATCCTCTAGTCAGCTTTGTGAGACACACGATTATTCTCCTTTAACAGTTAAAGAAACCGGGTCTCAGGTGTTTACTGAGGTGCTGGTGTCCGAGCTCAGAGCTCGGAGTCTTCTGGCACGGACTCTCGGAGGCTGCTGGGGGCAGCGGGGAGGGGGGTGGAGGCCGGGAGGTGGTGCTAGGGACAGGGCTCAGACAGTGCTGAAGTCCTGCTGCCCTAGCCAGGCTCCGCGTGGGGGTCACCATAGCCTGAAGCTTGGCAGGATTTGAATGTGGGCTTTTCGGCGGCATCGGACTTTACAGAGCCCCACCGCTTTGTGTAGAACCATCTACTCTGTTCCCGTTTTACAGACGAGGAAACTCAGGCATGGAGAGGGTACGGAACTGATCAAAGCCCGCATACCTAACAGGGGCTCTGCCCTGTTGTCCTCTGAGGGTCAGCTTCCGCCAGCCCAGCGAGCCCCATTCTCAGGGCTCCAGGTAGCCAGTGATTGAAGATTGGGAACCAGTGAGACCCCTACTTCTTTTGGGTCACCGATGCCTCTGCCCAGGACTTCCCAGAGTTCCCCTTTTCAGACAGACTTAGGCTCAAACACAAGAGATTCTTCCTGCTTCCAGATAGCGCTGTCTTAAAGGGATGCTGTGCGTGATCGTTGGACACCCTGGCTATGCTGCAGGTCCAAAGGAAGCAAACCTGCATTCCTCTTCCGGGCTTTCTCAAGAAGGCAACTGTGTATGTGGCCCAGGGTGAATAGACCTTGTCCTAAATCCCGATTGAATTCCTGCACCTTCAAAGGCAAGAATCTTCTAACTTTAAGACCTTAAGACTGAGACTTGCAGACAAATAAAATGAGGCAACTGATTAATGTTACTTGGTAATTATCACAGTGGCCTGTTAATAGTCTTATTTCACAGATGGGGAAACCGAGGCCCAGGATGCTTCCGTCCATCCCCCAGGCAGCGTAGGGGGTTTCTTCAGAGTCTGCTTCGTATTCAGTTCACCGAAGGGCAAAGGAGGGCAGAGTCAGCCAGTGTGAGGCTTTATCTCAGGATGTTGTCACCTAAGAGAAGTCGAAGCCACGCTGTACGATTTTGAGACGCAGTGTATTTTGGTTAAAACACACTGAGGAAATGTGAATGTTTGGATTGTGTGGGTCACCAAAAATGCTGCCTCCCTCAGGTGGGCCAGCCCTGATGAGTTAACCCCTCATGTGCTCACTTCAGAAAGAGTTCAGGAATGAGTGAGTCAGCGAGAGAGTCCTCCACTACTGATGGGGACAGTTTGGGGTCAGGGAGCCTCCAGCAGCATCACCACTGCTGACGGGCAGGAAATTTTGGGGTAGAGGTGTGACGGGTGGGGTCCTTGGAGGTGCCGAGCCCCTGTTAGGGCTGCTGTTGCGGGCACACTGCTAATTCATGGGCTTGCTCTGACACTCCAGTTGGTTTTATGACCCTAAGCAATAAGCCATGTAGTAGTTCAGGAGTATCTGTCTTGCAGAGGGGGCGTGGGGGGCGTCTGGTCTGAGAGGATTCTGCCCCGGGGTCCCAGGTCGGGTGCAAGGCTGAGTGGAGTCCTTCCTTCCTCTCGTTTTCGTTTTTTGGGCACTACATTAAAACAGTCAAGAATTGTTCCCTCTGTGTTGAACTCTAGGGGGGTAAGGGAGAAGGTTTGGCGTATCCTCGCCGATTTTGTGGAGCGGTAGGATGAGCCAGCTGGTGGGCTGCAGACCGCCAGGCCAGGCTGTGACTCGGGTCCTCAGCACCCGCCCCCCCGCCCCCCCCCCCGGGGCCCTCGCTCTCTCCAGCGTGCTCCTGAAGGGTGCTCCATGGGCTTCTGCTTACCTTGAGAATGAAAGTGTTCTGGCGTGATTTGGGGAGTTGTGTCTCCTTGTTATGCAAGAAATTTAGAGGGACGGAGGTACTGTTAATATTGCATAATGGGTACTTTCTCTTACACGTTCACTTCGTTTGTAGAAACGGCCCTTCCCAGTGCTTCAAAAGGTCGTGAGGGTTCCGTCAAGAGAGAAGCAGTGACCTGTGCCTGCTGCCAACCACAGGAACCTTCCTTTACCGTGGCTCGGCCACTTGTCTCGACAACATGCAGAGCACAGAACTGGCCCCTCTCAGAATCGGTGTTAGATTTTAGAACTGCCCGTGAAGATGTGTTTTCAAGGAAGGCGTAATCCTCAACAGCTCTCTCTTGTCACTGTCCTTTAATTACACTTAGGTTGGGGGAAAAAACACACTTAATTGTTTCAAAGATTTTATATATATGTATATATACATATATGTATATATATACACATATATATATTTTAGTAAATACATAGTAAATGGGGAGATTAATAAAGGGCTATTTTTTCTCAGCTTGTGGTTTCTAATTACATCAGTTACAGCTTTGCCCTCCCCTTGACTGGAGTGCAGGCATGAACTGGAAAAGAATGAACTAATCCGTGATAGATCGGGTTGAATAAAGATCTCCATTCATATCTTTACCTTTTATCCCTTGTTCCGAGTGCCAAGAATTAATGCTGTTTGAAAGTACAGACTGAACCTGCCAAGCTTCGGACTGGCTCAGATAATCCTAATTATTTTAAACGTTAGTGAGAAGGGGCAGCAGTTTCACAGCGGAAAAGAGTTCCATTGTGAAACATTAAATATCTGCTAAGTGGTATTGATTGGAAGGGATTTTATTTCCAAACACTACGGTTTGTCATGAGGCGGAAGAATTTGTTGTTTGAGAAATTTTCATTAGCTTTTTCATCAGACTCCGAGGCCAGCACTTTTGTTTTTCTCCCTGTCCCCTCGGAGGTGAAGAGTTGCTAACAATTGAAGAATGCTGCTTGCATTCTTATTTTTAAGTGGTTTCTTAGTGGGCGTTGAATAGTATTTAACATAGAGAGGAAGAAAAATTTTTCTCAAGCATGAATATCCTGTTTTCTCACATCATTGGAGGAGAATTATTCGTTCCAGCCCACTGACTTCCAACAGATCATTCAAGTTAAAAGTCAGGGGTCTTTGCAGTGTCGAAAGATTTAGCAGTTAGAGTGGTTTTTGTTTGGTTTTTTTGGTGAGGTGGGTTTTGGGGGTGGCGGTACGATGATGGTTGGATGGCGTTGCTGCCATTATCTTAATTTTTTTTCTTTTTCCCCAGCACCGGGAAGAGTGATTATGTGCAAGGTTTTTTGCTTTTAAATAATAGTAAAAGAAAGCCCCTCCTTCGGTGGACAAATAGGCTACTTGAGAGAAAACAGATACTGGGCTTGCTGGTTCAATCAAGGGTCAGCCCCGAGGTCTCCCCACCTTTCACTGGAACCGGAGAAAAGAGCAGATGGGCAAGTCTTCCTTTTTCTTACTTTTTAGGCTCTACCTCGGTCTCCAGAAGTCATTTCTTCCATTTCTGTAAATGCTGGGAGCCTGCCCGCGATCGAGGGGTAGCATAATCCTGAATTGTTTATTGCCTTGTGAAAGCTTCCTGCCCCCCCTCCCGGAGCTCAGCTGTCCCCATCCCCCCACCGCCCAGTCCCAGCCCGGAGCGAAGCACTGACATCTTCAGTGATGCAAATAGTCGTGTGTTGAGCATCTCTGGGCCAATTACTCTTTCTTTCTTTGGGTCTATTCCCCAGAGTGGAATTACCGGGTCAGAGGGGATGAACAGTTTTACAGTTCTCATTACATGTCACTAGATTGCTGTCCAGAAAGACCGAACCAATTTCTAGTGCTACCAACACTGTACCTTTCCTTACAGTCCCACTGACACAAGGCATTAGCATTTTTACAAAATAATTAAGAGGAACCTTTTGAGTTGAAATGAGCCTTGTGTCAGGCTCATTAAAATCAACTTAAAAAGCAGAAAGGATAACTCTGACTTTGGAATTTTTAATTGGTATAAAATGATTTACAGTGACCAATTACTACTCTTCCCCCAACAGAGTTTAATGAAGCTGCATTAAAACGGAGAGTGTACCTTTAAGGACACTATTAAAACACATTTTGGACATTCGTCTCCAGGATAACACTTCTGAAATCCTTAACTACTCTTAGGAGGGGGCCACACAAAATGAGTTCAGCAAACACTGTCCCACTATTCAAAGACGATGCCAAGCCTTGGACAAAAGTAAAAATAACATCGATTTAAATTTTGAGTGGAGAAACCCTGAAAAATGCTGACACTTTCCAAAACTGGTTGAGTTCATTTATTTATATCTTCCCTGAGTGCAGTCATGGATTAGGAGTGCTTGGAGCCTCCCCCGTCTCTGTAGGTGGCACTGTGTGTGTCTCTGTAGCCTGAGTCACAGGAATACTTTCCAAGAAAACACGCACAAGGCAACTGAGGGCCAAAGGGAGCTATCCCCACATTTCTTCCTTTTGCAGAATTCCCGCCCCTCCCTTTTCTGGTCACGGATCAGTTAAATGGGGGTAAGAGGTGCATGGCTGGGGTGGAGGGGCATCTCCTGGGTCAGCTGCTGACTGAAGGCAGAAGGCAGGCCCAGGGCTCAGAACGTGGCAGAGAGCACTCACTCACTCCTTTCTGGCCACTGCATCAGCCTGACAAGGGTCAGTTCTTTTGCCTCCTTAAACTCGCCACACGGAGATGAGGAGGGTTCCCAGGCCGGTGTGGCACCCAAGGAGGGTGGGATGGTCCAGGGGGAGTAACCCAGGGGGTGGTGCTGACAAGTGCCACACGCACGGGGTCCCCTCCATCAACCGGCGGGGGTGATTCTTTCAGTGACTGGTTTGAGGATTAAGTATTTCATTACAGCATGTGGCATTCAGAAAGTGGGGCAGTAAACCTTCTCGTCCCCAGCGCTTCCAGACAGAGAAGGTTCCATCACTGGTTTGAGGTGGGTTGAGGGCGGTGGGCAGATAACTCATACCCTCTCCCTGGTTGGTTCTTAGATGGCTCTCCAGATCTTTGCGTAGTTCTAAGATGTCAGAGCAAAGTGCCGCCTTTGGAAAACATTTCTTTGTATGTACAACGTGCTGTGTATGTAGCACAATTCATAAATCATCTTGGATTTGTGGGGATTTTTAAATCCATGTAACAGTTCAAATGTAGCCTTTATGGACTGCAGTAAAATGAAGGTTTCAGGTTTTTTAGGTTCCCAGTTGTTTGGGTTGGCATGCATGTGTATGCTTTGTTGGTGTCTGTAAAGTACTATTTAACAGCGCTCCACTTAAAAAGGCTTACACACTATTACCCTTGCTTTTTAATTTCAGTTACTAAGCAAGTACTATCAGTATCAAAGGTAATTGTCTGTCAGGAAATTGCCCAAATTGTTTTTCAGATTTATTCACTAAGTTTCCAGATCATGCCTTTCCTTCTTGGAGGTTTTGAGGCAGCCCTACAAAACTCTCCGTTCTTCTGTCTGTCTGTCCATCCATATGTCACGTTAGAAGAAAGGAGCCTTCTGAGATAATTTGGTCCAGTGGAGTGGTTTTAAAGGTCCGCTTCTTAAATCCTAGCTCTGCTCTTTTAGTTCTGTGTGTTTCCACTAGCCGCAGCAAACCTTTTCCAAACCCATAACAAGCGTAAATAGTGTTCTCTTGTAAAAAGGTCTCTTTTCAGCACGGTAATATACCTTATTAAATCCCAAACATAATAAGTATTGATGGCAAACACATCAGGACTCGGTGCAGCTTCTACGATGATTTAGTTCCCTACAAATGACTTCAGCACTCCGTTCCCAGTGCATTTTGCTAATTACATCATAGATTTCCCTATTGATGAACACAAGCTGAATTAACACAGGAGCACTAATGTACCCTTTCACCATTATTGTTGTACAAGAAGCCGTGGCAGATGCTGGCAGTTAGTTACACAAACATTAGTATTAACGATTGGCCATTTGGAATTGGTGACAAACTACTGCCCGGCAGAATCCTGAGGCTGAAACCAATCAGGAAGTTAATGAGGAGAGAAATTGCCACTGCAGCTTCCCCTTAATTACGTTCACACTAGGTAGGAAGGGAGTTCTGGGGGTGGATCTGAACTCGGCTAAGGTTAAGAAGGTCAGAGACCCTTTTGCTTAAATTTTGTATCTAGTGTGGCTTGTGAGGTTGCAAACATTGTTGAGCACATTTAGCATCTTTCATATTTAATGTCAGTTTCCTAGTAGAGTTTTATGTTCACAGATTTGCTTTTAAAATCTTTACCTGGCTTCTGTTTTGGGGAAGGTATTAAACTTTTCATATTTTGTAAAAAGTTTCCCTCCCATTTCCTGCTTTTTGGTTTGCAGAAGTTATGTAAACAGCAAGTGTTTGTCCCTGTATATCGAAGAGAAATAACAGGAAAATTGATAAGCTATCACCTTTGCTTGCTATATGTTGAAAAACTTAGGGTTACCTGTCAAATGGTAGAAATACATGGGTGGAGTCTTGCTGGGGGTAATTTGTCAGAGGGATCATTTGACAAGACAAGTTCTATTAGCATCCTTTACATAAAGGGGAGGGGTTCAGTGAAGGGTGGAAATAGTTTCCCCAAAGAGGGGGATGCAGATTGGTTATTTTTTTTTCCTTATGCACATAAATCCAGAATTCTGCTCCCTAACTTTCCCTTTCAAATGCAAACAGATAACTGAATAGATATTGTGCAGAAATACTGTTTTTTTTTTTTTTTTAATTCTAAAGAAACGCTGGGGGTTGTAATGACTGCCTGTAACCACGCTTTGAACGCAGGATGGAGATGCAGAGTGCCTCTATCTTTGTTGAAACCTCACCGAATCCTAAATGTAGAAAGACTGGCTACTTTTAACGTGCTCTTCTCCCTCCCTGTCTTTCCCCACGACCCAGTATTCTCGCCGCCCAGCAGTCAAGATTCTGGCTTGGTTTCCCTCTCCAGCAGCTCTCCCATTAGTAACGAGAGCACAAAGGGAGTGCTCGAATGCGAGTCCGCCTCGGAGCCAAGCAGCTTCAGCGTTACTCCGGTCATCGAAGAGGACGAGTGAATGGTGCCCGATGCTTTTGGCGGTTCACTTGGAGGAGCAGGTGTATTCCATTTAGACACAGGGTTTGTTGTTCATACTTTGTCTTGACTCAGGTCGACTTAACTGTTGAGAACGTGTTTGGTTTCCACTCCTTAGAGCTTAGCCCAGGGGCCAGAATGTATTTGGAATAGTTTAGGATCCAGGACTACCATCCGCAAGAATTAAGTGCTTTGCTCACGGAGTTAGATAGTAGTATTCCCTCCACCCCTACTTTGTGGATGATACTGGTTTACATTGTAGTTTTCAAGAAATACAGTAATTCACTAAAGTAAAGCAGTACATTTGCATCTCAGTGTGTCATAATTAGATATTACCTCTGATTTTAAAATGAAATCTTAGGTGCCTTAGACGTTTCTATTTTAGTATTTTAATAAAGCTGCAAAAATATAAATTTAGCCAAATACCTGACCAGTGAGAAGAAAAGAGCAGACAAACTTAGTGATTGTTTTAGAAATCCACAGAAAGTCAGAGTAAATGGAAATACGGTGTGTTTGTGTTGCTGTTGGAAAAGCCGAGCCCTACCCCACCCCACCCCCCCAAATCCAAAACATGATTGAAATACAGTCAGAAAAAGAAAGCCCCTGAGAACCACTGCCCTTTCCATAAAGGGTTATTTCAAAACAACACAATTGAAAGTAACCTCAGTAATGCAGAATTCCTGGATTTGTTTCTAGAATAATAGGAGAGTTTATCATACACATTCCTTCTGCTACAGGGGAAAAATAAATGGATGCAATCTAGACTATTTTGTAACCTTAGGTTGTAATCTGATTTGAAAATAAGTACATCTTTAAAAGTTACTACAGATTTCTGAGTTCATTACTTTGTTAAAAATTGCTTGTGGAGTACTTCCTTATGTAACAGAAGCCATCCTGAAATGAAACTAGTCTAAAAAAAATTCATTGTTCTGTGTAGTTGCAGCTGTACCTGAAATAAAAATGTTATTGATGACTGAATTTTCTGTTGTGTATATTTGGTGAGCGGTATTAAACAGGAAAAAAGAAATTACTTGTATTTTCTTCGCTCTGTGCTTTGAAAACATCTATTTGATTTCACCCCCATCTGTTGTAATCAATAACCTGACCATCTTGTTTTTTATTAAATGCACTTACTCTTAATTTCATCCACCAGTGGTTTTAGAGAGAATAATGTGGAGTTACCTATATAGGTTTGACATTATAAATCACTTCTTGGGGCTGAATCGTATAGTGGTATCGATTGATCCTGATATATCACAGAAATTTACTGTCACTTCTGTTTTCAATTAAAGATACAATCAGTCAGATAATGACTTAATTGGATTTTACAGAAGATTGAGTTTTATTGCCCAGTGCTTTACGAGTTTAGTTAAGGAAGATCATTTTATCACACTTGTCAGGCTGCTGCTACTGCAGCCGTGTGCCCTTCGGGGCGGCTGTAGCTGTAGCTATTGTGGCGGCGACGCCAGAAGGCTGCGGGGTGCGCAAGCAAGGGACCTGGCGGCGGAGTCGCCACCTCCAAGGCGTTAAGGGTGGCTTTTCTGAAGATGAAGATACTTCGTGCACTTGCTGCCCACTGCCCAGGCTCCCTACGTTTTTTGAATAATCCTGGCTTCCGCGGACCCAGGAGTCTTCCAGTTCCAGCCTTTCTGTATAGATGCCCCCAACACACGGATTTTGCGGGGTGGTTTTGTTGGAGAAGTCGGACACGCCCCCTCAGTGGGGCGGGGGGCGGGTAGGGTGCCTCCTCTGGGAACGTGCGTCTTAAGTGTCCCTACGTTTCTGAAAAGCCAGCGGAGCCTGGGTAAACTTGACAGGGCGCTGCCAAAGATTTGACCCAGCATCTTCTGGGCCCCTCCCTGGTGCCCACCCCTACGTCCCCAGGGACGGGCTCTGGTATCTCCCGCCGCGCGCATCCCGGCCTCCTGCCGCCCTGAGTTCGAGTTCTGCTCCCAGCTGCCGGCACCCAGGGAAACAGGCAGGTCGGGTGGGAAGCGCCCGTCCTTCGGAGAGGCCCCTCCTGCCGCTCCCAAAGCCCGATTTGGTTCTGAATCCCGCTACCCCCACAGGAGGGCCACTCCTGGCGCTAAAACCGGCCCCGGGGCCACTGCACCTAGGCTGTTTATTCCTGACTGCTAGGGAGGGAGCCAGGCCGGTCCAGGGTGCTCAGCTGTAGGAATTTAGCAAATTCTGAACACCAGCAGAGCAACCGCGGGAAGGCTTGGTTGCTCCATTTTAACCATATTTGAATACACACATGTGAGGCACTTTAAAGCTTTGATCCCTTGTAGGGAGACCTGTAACAGCAAGGCCGCATCCCCCTGCAGGCGATATCCCTGGAGTGTGCGGTATACACGTATGCCCAACACGTGTGTGCGAGTGTGGCCGTGCCAGGCATCCCGTGAGCATCTGGCGGACGGCCGGGACAGCCCTCAGCACTTAGGAGCGCTTCTGCTGCTCCAACGCGGGGAAACCGAGGCAGGATCGCCGCGCCTTCCCCTCCTGGACGCTGGGCAAACGAAACGCGCCGTCTCGGGCTCCCGCAGGAGCTGCGGGCGAGGGTGACCGTGCCCCTACTACATGCGGACGCGGCCCCGGGCGGGCGCCTCACTCGGGTGCCCCTTGCTCTCACCCTTAATGCACTGCGGGCCCCACCCTGCGGATCTAGGGCCTCAGGGAAAGCTGCCTGAGAGGCCCAGGGCGACCTTGGTGACACTGCTTTCCCGCTGCCACAGCCACTGCCACACCCATAGCGAGGGTTCCCTCCGAAACCCACACATAAAACCTCAGTTCGGGGCAGGGGTGGGAACCAGACCCGCCTAGCCGTCACCATTGTCCCTTGCACCCCGTGGAAACCGAACTGCTGCGCACGCCTAAAAATCGAGCCCCTCTCCGCTTCCGGTGAACTCCAGTGCTGAACCGGTTTCACACGTACACGTATATTGCACCGCATTTTGATGTTTTGCACCAAGTGGTATTAAAAGCGCTTCGTGGAAAGCGCTATGCGTCTTAAAAATACGCCGAAGGTCAACGGCTGCAAGGAGAGGGATCGTTCTCGGCTCCGTCCCGCCCCGGCGGGAAGTGGCCGGGGGCCCGAGGCCTTCGCCCCTTGGCGCGTACACAAGGACAAGGCCTGAGCCCAGCTGCTGCCAGCTCGGCCCGCTCCGGCCACTGCCGACGACTCGCGATCTTCGCCGGGGAAAGACGCCTCCTCCCCAACAGAAACGCGAGAGGCCTTCGCTCAGCCACTATTTCGTCAAGTTCTCCGCACTCCCTGCCCCAGAACAACAGGCAAACTTTCCAACAGTTCAAAGCTGCGGCCAGGAGGGCTGCCTAAGACCCCAGGCGGGGGGGCGGGGTGAGCAGGGTAGGAGGCGGGACGCTGGTTGGGTGGGCGGAGCCTCGAGTGCTCCGGAAGTCGCCTCGCCCAGGAGGATACCGAGCGGGCCTCGAGAGCTGAGGGTGTAGGTGTCGGCCCCCTGCCGTGGGGCGCCCTTCGGGTGCGCCGCTCCCAGCCTCCCAGCGTTGCTCTCCCGCCTCTGGTCGGGCCTCTGTGCGTAGAGTTCGCAGCCAGGTCCCCTGGGGTGCGGGCCGCGTCCGCCGTTTCCCATTATCCCCGGGACTCCCTGGGACGGAACTGGAACGTGTTTCTGGGAAGGCCGCAGAGCCGCCCACTTTCCCCGCAGCGGGGCTTTGTTACGGGGCCGCGGGGCGACAGCGGGGGCGGAGGGAGAAGAGCGTTCTGGAAGAGTGGCTCGTCCTGGGGAAGAACTGCACCGGCGCCCTGAGAGCGGGCACTGGAGCAAAGATTCTGTGCCCCTTGAACGTTACTCGAAGTACCTAAAAAGATTTCCCTGGCCTTTTTGTTTGGTTTTGCTTTGAGCGTTCAAGTCCAAGGGAAACACGATCTTTAAAATGGTCTCAGGTCCGCGCCGCTCTCGTTTTCCTTCGGAGAGTACAAGCTGCTTTTCCCCCTTTGCTCAGAAGGCGCGCGGGTTTGCAGGCCGCCCCACTGCGAGCCTCTAGCGAGGCGGGTAGGGACGACACCGACGCCGCAGCCCACCCCGGCCTCCCGCTGCCCCGCGGGGGTGAGTAGGCAGGGCCCAAGAGCCCCACCTCTGTGCGCGGAGAGGGAGCGGCGGCGCCCGAGGCCTGCGGGGGAAGCGGGCCGGGGCCCTGGCCCAGTGGGGAGCGCTGCGAGGTCGCGCTTTTCCACTTTCCCTTGCGAAGCGCGGGGCAGAGGTCGGCTTTCAGTGGGCCCCTCGGATAAAGCAAAGCTAGAGCGACACCCCCCCCCCCAAAAAGATGGGGGACGGGCACGGCCTGGTGTTTGGGCTGCGTCTGAGGCATCTGCACGGGTGGGAGCGCTCGTGCCCAGGCACGACCCCTGCTGGTTTCGAGAATTCGAGAACGTGAAGGAACGAACGGGCACCTGCACTGTCTGCACAGGGCCTGCGGGCTGTTCCGCGCCCCTGTTTGCTTAAGAAGGCTTCGGCCCTTTAAGATCTTCAGGTCGCCCACTGCCAAAATGGCGTGGGGACGCGACCGTCGTGGACCTTCTTTCTGTTCGGCCGCGTTTCCCGGGCCCGCCAGACCCAGGTTCACTCGCTTCCCCCCCACCCCGGGCGCACGTGGCCTCTGTCCTCCACCCCGCGCCCCAGAGGGCGGCTACGGGGATGCTATGGGAGGTGCGCAGGAGTCTCTTCCCCAATTAATTGAGGGAGAACAAGAGCATTATTGTCACCTCAAGAAATTGGTTGCTGGTTGCCCCACCGCCTCCCCAGACATTCGTCCCCCACTTTCAATTTGAAGCTGGCCAAAGGGCGATGCCTAGAGGCAGGGACAGGATGAGAGATGAGAAGTTCACGCGCGGGCAGAGGGGGCTCGTTTTCTTGCATTTTCGGGGCTTTGCAAGCCCTGGCCTCCAGCGTCACCATGGTCGCGATTAAAAAACGGCAAAATAGGAACCCTGACCTCCTCCTCCATGAGAATCCAGCAAAGCAGAAAATTTCCTGATGCATTATACATCCGGGACAATGTGAAACTGCCCTTTTGATAAGTGGGTGGTTTTTGTGTTTGTTTTTTGTTTTTGTGGGTTTTTTAATTTGTTTTTTGATTTTTTTTTTTTTTTTTTTTTTTTTTTTTTTTTGCGGGGAGGAACATCTACCAGGACTCCTGGATTTGGAGGCAGAACATCCTCGGCTTCTCAGCTGGCACATCTGCAGCCCCAGCTTTTAAATGTGTACACGCCATGAAATTGTAAGCTAAGAGAACGACAACCACATACGCGCATTATCTTTCACCCTTTCGCTGTTAATACCTGTCACAATTCTACCTAGTTAATTGTGGTCTGAGCGCACACACCATCACCCAGAGAACCTGAGTGGATCCAATCTAGTGAGGTTACATTTACTCATAATCCTCCTCCCTCCCTTTGCAATTTCTTTGATGCTTTTTCCCATAAGTGTGTAAGTGGCGGGGACTTAGTAGAAGCAGGCCGCTCCTTCTAAACGTGATTCGGACCATATGCTTTCTACATTCATCCCCGCTTGGGCTTTTCTTCTCCACACTAACTGCTAACACGTTATAGTCACCTTGAAATTTCCTCTGCTATTTTCCAATTAAAAGCTTAATAGCCCTGGAAACGGAGTTCATGTGGTGAAGTTTACCATAGCCCCTTGTTCAGGAAGGCTTTCTGCTGGGATCCCATTATGTGCTTGAATAAACCCTTTCTGCAAACAGAAATGGGACTCGGGGTTGTCAGGTGTTGGGTTACAATAGACTTTGAGGCAGGGGACATTTTACCAACATAAATACAAACCTGTTCCTATAGGGAGATGTTGTCAAATACTGGGATATGGAAAACATTCCCATCAAATATGAGAAAAGGATTATTGCGCTATATCAAATGAGTATTTAGATCTCAGCCCCCGATGTGCACTGGAGTGAAATGGGGCCCCGGCCCAAATAATGCCAGACTGTTTGAGTGGCAAAGGGATAGGATGGCTAGGTGAGTGGAGGAGGAAAGGAGGTCGCCTTAGTAGTGGGAATGCCCCCCAAACCCGTTTTGAGATCTGTTCTTTTCCTTAAAAAAAATTCTTTACTCCCAAGTCACTTAAATTCCTCAGTTTCGCTGACCATTAGGAGAAAATTGGGAGGCATGCGTCTGACAAAAAAAAGAAAAAAGGAAAAAAAAAGTCCGTGGTCTTCCCTTTCCCAAGAGATCTAGAGATTTCCCCGCGAAAGTTCCCAGATTCAGTGTCATTCTGGGCCCTTCTTGTCTGTCTGTATGTGAATGGACTGGCCAACAATTCCCACTTCCCAGTCTCAGGCCCGCGGGGTGTGTGTGTGGGGGGGGGGTGCCGGTGACCTCTGCCTCCGATCCCGAAAATGTAGGAAGTTCCCTCCAGTTCTGTTTTAGGGCTTGTTTTCCTAACAGAGGTCGGGAGAAGAGGGGTTGAGGGTGGGGGTGGATGAGCGGGAATGAGAGGCGACACTGAGGGAGTCTGTACTGACCCAAGTTTGGCCCAGGGGTAGCACTGTCCCTCACAGGTTTCCTGCCCACGCCCCCCCCCCCCCACCACGAGGCCAACATCCAGTGATCCCCAACCCCCGGACTAGTCTGACAAAGGGGGCGGCTAGGACTTCAAGGGACACCAGGTTCCCTTTTTAATCCTCCTCCCTTCCCGAAATCTGGCGGAGGGTTGCCGCCAGAACGCCTGGCGATGCTTTATTTGAATTCACAGCAAACACAGAGGGACGTTTTCCTGTTACTTGCTTCCAGGGGAGTGCAGAGAAAAACGGCTTCCCAGAGAGGACAAGGGGCGCTGTGCAGCCCAAGGGTTGGCCATTCTTGCGGACTCTTCTCGAATTCGATTCGCCCAGACCTCCAAGAGATGAGCTCAGTGTCCTCTCAGGAGCCCGCGGAACGAAGGCTCCGGGAATGCCATCTCCCCCGCTTTGCACTGAACCATTGTGCTACCCTGCACCGTTGTGTCCTCCCGTTTTTGCTTGTTTCTTTGTTTTCTTGCGTTGTGTGTGTGCGTGTGTGTGTGTGTGTGTTTGCTTAGTCTTCGCGGCGCACTTCCAGCGGGAGTCTGCATTAGGCCAAACCGGTACTCCGAGATTAGAGACGCCGCTAACAGTTTGAACAAAGTTTGCTTCCGTCATCTGGTGCAAGGGCGCTCTTCCACGCCTACCCAAAGACGCTGGGGGGTGGGGGGAGGGCAGGAATGGCCCCATCCCTCATCCATAATTCAGTCACTGAGTCTGTGGGCCTTTGAACTGGCCGACTCCAGACCTCCGTTTGATGGTGCGGTAATGACTGTTGGGCAGAACAGAGTGGAGATCGTCGTCACATCCGGCAGCTCGTGGGGTGCTAACGTGGCTCCTCCGTCCGTTGAGAGAAAGTTAGATCCCGCACGTAAGCAGATCCTCCACATGAGCACTTCCTGGCTTTTCAGGACTGAAACTTTTTTTTTTCTAAAATTACTATTATTATTAAAACATGGGTTGGGGAGTAGAGCAACTCAAGGCCAGAGAGGGCAGTCTTTTTTCCCCCTTGAAATAGCCCGCAAGATGGGTTGTCATCCTCGGGCCAGCAGGTTTTCATAAACATACATTTTGTTCTACAGCAGCAAAAGAAAAAGAAATGTTGCAAAGGAAATCAAGAAAGTCAAAATTTCCCCGAACCAGTGGCACTGCCCTACCCCAACTGCACCCGCCAGTGGCCGCAGGGCCTGGCTCGCCCTAAGTGAAACCCTCTCGGCTCCTGCTGGGTCCCAAGTGCACCCGCAAGGCTCGGGTAGGCTTCGGATCTGGCCGAGCCATTTCGGCCGCCAAGTGTGGGGATGAAAGTGGCCTCGGGCTCGGTGCCGACAAATCAGGCCTGCAGGGAGGGGAGGAGAGAGAAGGGGAGCGGCCAGCTCACTGGCCTACGGGCACCTCCACCCGCACCCCCGCCGGCCCTCCTCTTCCCCGCCCCGCGTGCACCGCCGCGTCCCGGAGCGCCGCAGTCCGGCCGAGCGGAGGGAGCTTGGAGTAGGGGGCCGTGAGCGCCCCCGCCAGAGTGGCCTGGCTGCAGGTGGCAAGGAAGGTGAAGTGCAGGGACTCTGGGGGCGCGAGCGGGAAGGAAAGAGGAAGGCGTGGGGTGGGGTGGGGAGTGGGGAGTGCAAGGAGATCGGGACCCTAGGGGTGGGGGTGACAGTGGGAGGGAGGAGGAGTGGAGGGGGGAGGGCGGCGGAGGAGGTGCTGGGGCCGCCCGGCGCGCGCGGGAGCTGCAGACGAGCTGGCTCAGACCTTAACCAGAGCTCTCGCCGGCTCTTTGCAGCCGCCGCAACGCCTCTGCGAGGAAGGACGTGCCAGCCGAAGCAGCCTCTGGCAGAGCGACGCGACGCGCGTGGGATTGCGGAGCACCGGAGGGAGGCTGAGGGTGCGGGCGTCGCGGGATCCTTGAAGACGGCCGCTGCACCTCCCGCCATCCCGGAGCGCACGCGGCCGCCGGGGCTGCGGGACCGAGGACCGCGCCGCCCGGAGGCCGCCCGAGAGCGGGCCTCTCTGCCCCGCCGTCCAGCGCCCCCTGGCCCGCTGCCGCCGCCAGCCCGCCTGCTCTTCCTGGAGTCCGGGACATGAACGGCTACGGCTCCCCCTACCTGTACATGGGCGGCCCGGTGTCGCAGCCGCCGCGGGCGCCCCTGCAGCGCACGCCCAAGTGCGCGCGTTGCCGCAACCACGGCGTGCTGTCCTGGCTCAAGGGCCACAAGCGCTACTGCCGCTTCAAGGACTGCACCTGTGAGAAGTGCATCCTCATCATCGAGCGGCAGCGGGTCATGGCAGCGCAGGTGGCGCTGCGCAGGCAGCAGGCCAACGAGAGCCTCGAGAGCCTCATCCCGGACTCCCTGCGCGCCCTGCCGGGACCCCCGCCGCCGGGGGACTCCGCCGCCGCCCCGCAGCCGCCGCCGACCTCGCAGCCTTCTCAGGCGCCGCCGCCGCCGCCGCCGCCGCCGCGTCCCGCAGCCGAGTTGGCTGCGGCCGCCGCGCTGCGCTGGGCCGCCGAGTCCCAGCCCGGGGCGTTGCAGGCGCCCCTCGCCAAGCCAGGTACGAGCGTCTTGCGGTGCGGGAGCCGGGCGCGGCGCGTGGGCGAAAACTTGGGAGCGGCCGCCGCGGTTTGGCCCGGGAGGCCCCGAGGCAGGGGTTCGGGCCTTCCCTTCAAAGTCCCGCCAAGCCGGTTCACACTCTTCCGGCGCGGGCTGGTTTTCAGTCCGGACCCGGAGCAGGTAGAGCACAGGCGCGGCGCTGGCGAGCCAAACGGCGGGACCGTGCATTGGGCTTGCCAAATACCTTCCCCAGGTAAAAAGGGGGACGTGGCTGCTTCAGCCGGTAAATAAAGAGCTCGAAACAGGACCAAATTAAAACCCACGCGGGCACACACCCCATCGCGTGGCCCGGCTTTTCTGGCTGCGGGCTTAGGGAGCCTTGTCTTTGGAGGTTGGAACAGGTAGGTGCAGGTGACTAGTCTAAGCCAGGGCTTGGCTGAGTCCGAGCTGGGCTTGCTTCTCGGACTCAAGGGATTGGAGCGGACCCGAAGCCTTTCCAGTAGCGCACGGTGGCTTCCAGCTTCTTGCAATTTGTTGAAGAAGCCTCATTTGCAAGCCTAGTTAAAAAGAGCCGGAAACGTTCCCGAATTCGTAGCGGGGACCCAGAATCTGGCGCACCCAGCTTTTGCAGAGCTGCTCAAATCCTTTAAACACCGTTCCCCGGCCGCCCTCATGTGTCTCAGAACCTGACCTCCAATGGAGAAGGACGCCTCTGCCCAGCCCTTTCTCAGGTTCTGGGCCCCATGCTGCTAAGCCACGGATTTGGAGCAAAGGCTCTGTCACCTCCCCTTTCCTCTCTTGGGTGCTGTAGAGAGGATGGGTCTACCCAGTGTCCCGGAGGTGGTCATACGCCCCCACCCCACCTCCCCACTTCCGTTTCCTTCCTCCAGGCCTCAGTTGAGTGTCTTTGCTCCTGGGGAGTCTAGCTTGCTGTCCTGCCCAGCCCAAGTGCCGCTTTGATTTTAGGCTCTTAGATTTGAGTGGACATGTGTTTGACGTTTCCCTTGGACTGGGACTGGGGCAAATATATACAGGAAAAAAGCCCATCTTCCTAGGAAGGGGAGTAGGGGCTGTGCTGGACTTGGGAGAGGGAAGGCCCTGGAAGTCCCAGCACCCTCCTGTGGGGAGAACTGATAGAGCTTATGACCACCCCACCGCCAAAAAAGACATTACCCCTGGCTTCTGGAGAGATGCTTTCAGGACCACTGGACTGCTGGGTGCAGCTGGGAAAATACAGACTCACTCATTTTGGGGTGGGTTGGTAGGCAGCCTGGATGGCCCAGTTCGGCTGTCCCCGTTGCTCAGTTATGATCTGCAGGCCTGAAGCTCTGAGAACATGTTATGTGAAGAGTAAGACTGGGCGTTTTCTGGACAGAGGACAGTTTGCTGAACGTGGGTTTTGTGGACATTTAATCCAAAGTAGGTTGGGTATACGCCTGTCTCGGAGTAATGAGCCCCCCCCCCCCCCGCCCCTACTCGCTTTTGTCCCACCCAATCTCTTTGTAGTTATAGATTTACCACAGAGGAAGAGGAGGTAGGGAGAAAGAAGATCCTTTTTGCTTTTCTCCTTTAAGTTAGGACAAGTTAGTAACTAGGAGAGCTTTGTCTGGGTTCTAGAAGCTGATCCATGCCACTGACTCTGCTTAGCCTTTCCGTTTCCAGTTTCCCGGTCTTCATCTCCCCAGCACCAGAGCAGGAGTTGGAGTTTCTGGGGAAGGGGTAGTAGCATTTTGCAGGGGCCATCTGCCCGACGGCACCCCAAGGGCATTGGCTTCTGGAGTCTTTGTCCAGGAGATTCTTTCACATCCTGTGCTCTTCAAACCATCCCTTGGGATAGCCAAAGTTCAGGGTCTCTGAAGAGTCCCCAAACCAAAACAGCCAGGGCAGGAGGGGGAGGGAGAGCCAACCGGAAGGGGGGAAGGAGGGCGGGGTAGCAGCTGTGGCAGTGTGCTGTGGAGGAATAAAAGAGGGAGACAGATTTCAACTGGACAAACCAGACTTGGTGCTCTCTCTCTTACTTCATACCAATTATTCCGGGATAGCCTGAGCCTTCCAAGTTGAAAACAAATAATTGAAAAGGAGACTAGGATTTACCACAAGGAGAGGTCAGAGTGATGGCGCAGGGGGGGGGGGGGGCAGGGGGGGGGTTGGTGAGCCATCATGGACCAAAAGCTCAGTTTCCAGCTGGTCACATCACATACCTTGCAAGTTCATTTATACAACTTTTGTTCTCTTCTTTCAATTGGTTCAACCCCATAATTCCGTTCTTAAAAAAAAAAAAAAAAAAAAAGCCAACCACCAATCCAGTGGTGGGAGGAGGCAGGAAAAGAACAGATAATTATTTCCCATTAGGAAGTCTTGCACACAAGTGGATCAGTTCTATGCAGTGCTTTTTGTGGAGAAAGGCTCTTTGGGGTTTAAGTTAGGGAAAACTGTCTAGATGTGATTGCTCTGGCTGTCTGTATTATACCTTTTTGCAATTATTCTTGTACTGTGTTTGTATGTAACATGCCATGCTCATTGAGAAGCACATCCGATACTCCTGTACGAGTAGCTCACTACGGTTTAGGGAGGTAGGTGAAGGTCTGTTGGAATGGTACATCCACGTGTCCACACGGACAAGAAGTTCACAGACCATTAGGAATGTAAATATCTGCTGACACATTACCGAGATTTGTTTCTTTGTGCTACCGGTGTCAAAAACGCGCTTCGTTTTGCAAAGGGCCTCTTTGGTACACAGCTATGGAGACATACGTTTTTTTTTTGTTGTTGGATACAAACACAGGTGCACAAACTCAGGAATCTTTTTCCCTCTCCAGAAATCCTTGAGAAAAGCGCTGGCCTGAGAGAGAGAAGGGTACCTTTGCTGGGCACCCATTGGAGAAAACACACCCTGTTAGGGGAGTGACAGGTTAACCCCCAGACTCGGTTTTGTTGCTCGAAGAAATCTTTCCCAAAATCCTGCATCAAATTCTTAGGAGGAATAGGGGTTATTTTATCTAACGGTGTAGTTCATGGAGCATTCCTTTCAATGTGGTGGTGGTTTTAAGGAGACGTTTCATACCCTAATGTTATTAATTCTAGTTACGGATTGAAGCATTCTTTTTTCCTCCCTTGCTGCTTGATTATCGTCTATGGCTGGTCTGATATTATTAGATTTTGATTGAGCCCCAAATTCGAATTTAGGCTTCTTTATACCATTGACTCGCTTATTTTCCTAAGTTCCCTCCTCACTCTCTCCCCTCCCCCCATGAAAATATCATGGGAAGTGTGAACATCTTTCAGCTCTTAGTGTGTCTGAGTCAGCAGCTTCAACCAGCCAAGCCAGCCTTTCAGGACGTGGGCTCAAGAGCTGAGGAAAGTTAAGGGTCACAACCAAGGTGAGGAGCTAAAGTTACATTCCTGTGTTCTCATCCCTCCCCCCCCCCACCCCCGGCTTTCCTCTGGGAGTGTGTCCTCGGTCTTCTCCCCACTGTGCAAGGAAAGACCTGTAGTTATAGATTCTTCCTACATTTATCTACAAAATAAATATGCACACAAGTTCTTTAAAATGTTCTTAAAGGAAAAAGAAAGAAACAGAAAGCCAGCTTATTTGGTTAGGAATAGAAGAACAGGATCATATAGGAAAGTAGGAGCTCCTTTCCTGGGTGTTTCTCCTGAAAAGGAGCAAAGAGACTTACAGGGAAAGAAGTAAGGAGATTTTGGAAAACTGCCTTTATTTAATTTTACCTCCTGCGGGGCACCTCCTAGCGACTTAATGCAGGCTCTGTGCTTTTCTGCTCCAGCTTGGTTGGGTCCTGTCCAGTGCTTCCTAATTTTTAATTTTACTTTATTATTATTATTTTTTTAAGAGACAGAGGCACCTGCAAGTATGATTGTTACTGGATCACTGGTCTAGGCCAGAATGGGAAACCCTGGTAAATACAGGCTAGAAGCAAACGAAAAAAGCGGGGAAGACTTCAAAGTCATTCATGAAGTGTACCTATGAATTTTTTAAAACGGGGGTCTGGTTATTTAAGAAGGCCAGATTTGAGGCGAGGAACGCGGCTCGCACGCAAGTTGCACTCTGAAACACAGAAACTAACCCAATGCAGAGGAAGGAGCGGTCCTGTACCAGTGGCCTCTTCCAAGCCCTTACTCCGGGGCCGGTTTAGGGGGTGCGAAGCAGGGGCTGTGCACGCTGCCCCGGGAGCGCCGCAAGTGCGGGCGGTGGCCCTGGGCCTCGGTCCGGGACTCGGGGAGCCCGCGGCGGTGCCCGGGGCTGGGGCCTTCCCCTCCGAGGGCGGCGGTGCGGGAAGGCTAGGGAAGGCGTTTGCGCGGCGGCACTGGGCCGCCGTCCCCTTGCACCCGGTCCCGGGGAGACAGCGGGCGGCGGGTCGGGCGCCGCGGTCGGCTCCCTCCCCGCTCGCTCCCGGGCCGGCGCGCTGCAGGGTGGAGAAGCCGGCGGCCCCTCTGCGCCCTCCCCGCTGCCTCCCGAGCTCCGGTGGGGTGTCAGAGGTAGCACAAAAATGTGCAAATAGGCAAACAAACAAAAAAATAACATGTCAAATATCGCATGGGGCATATTTCGACTAAAAAACCCTTGGTTATTCATCTGAAGTTCACATTTAACGGGGCGACCTGCATGTCTGGCGGCCCCAGGTCGAGGCCGAACCCACCCAATCACCCCGCAGGGCGCCACTCCGGGTGGGGGTCGCTCCTGCGCGTCCAGCAGCTTCTTTCTCTCCTCGGGGCCCCGAGTGTCCGTCTTGTGGCGCTGAGGACAGGGTTGGCAGGAAAAACGCGTCTGGGAGCGGCAGGTCCGCTGCCGCCCGGGAACGATCCCCCCACCCCCACCCCAACACACTCCTCCGGGTTATAAATCTGGCCGATAGCCGCGCTCT
Source organism: Panthera uncia (assembly GCF_023721935.1). Lineage (NCBI taxonomy): Eukaryota > Metazoa > Chordata > Mammalia > Carnivora > Felidae > Panthera > Panthera uncia. Next base: position 10,047,580 of record NC_064807.1, on the reverse strand, counting down.
CGACTTACACAACCAACTTTTCTTTTCCCTGATGGATGAACTCCCGGGTTTAAAAGATTACAGTAATCACAGGAGGACAGTGTAAATCGAATCTGATAGCAATAACTTTCGGGGAAGGTCAGGCTCAAGTGAAATGTTACCAAGCAACAGGCATTTTGTTTGCAAAATACAATCAAAGAGCATTGATGAGAAATTCTTTGCTGCAGCCAGTCAGCACTTTCTGCTAACAGCTTTACAGAGAGAAAGTGAGTAAATCTTCATAAATCAACGTCCCTGGAGGACCTGGAGCCCCTTTCTGGAACTGTTGCACTTCTTCCTGGGAGGGAGGAGCTCAGCAAAAATCTGTTTGCCTCCTCCCTGCCTCCCTTTCTCCTCCCTTCCCCTCTTCCTCCCCTCTGGCTTTCCTCCTTTCTTTGGCTTTTTAACTTGTTCTGGCTTCTCAGGTCCCTGGATCTTCTTGTCTGGGGAGGAGATGAGGCAGTGGGCGGGGCACTGGGGTATGGACTGGGGACTGGGGAATGGGAGAGGGGGCGGCTCAAGGCAGAGATCAAGGCCTGAGCAGTAACAGCTGGTGGTCACAGGTCCATCTACCGCCTGAGTACTGCAGACTCGGGTTCTCCAAGGAAACTAAGGGGAACCGAAAACAAAACTATGTGTAGTTTTTTTCCATTTTATTTTATAATTAAATAGCTATAAAAATAAGCACAGTCAAGTGCTGAGTAACAGTATTATGGAAAACTGAACATTCAGAAGGTCAGTTCTTTACTGAATCTCTAATCTCTCTCTCTCTCTTTTTATTGCAATGACTAGGCAGATATACATTGTACAAAGCGGGGATTGGTATTCTGCCCCCCCCACCGTTTATTACTTTTAGTTTATTACTTTTATTAGTTCAGGGATGAGTATTTGTTGCAAGCTTTGTCTCTTCAGGTGAATGTCTACAACAATGTGAACCCCGTGGATACAGCACAGTCTGCCCAGCTACCGGCCTTTTAGTTATTTGCTGCATTTCAGTGTAAGATGTGACCAACCGCATAGGTGACGGAAATTTTTACAGAAGATGAATCAGTAAACTGTAAGCCTCTCAGTGGCCGAGAGGCAAGGTTTTGATCAGCTCTGTATAATCTTCCCTAATACAGTGCCTGGGAACATAGTAAGAGACTTAAGGTTTTTGTTAGATGTATGAATGAGTAGACAGCTACATTTAAAAAATGCTGATTAATTTTTTTTTTTTGGGAGAGAAAGAGAATCCCAAGCAGGCTCCTCCCTGTCAGGCCAGAGCCCTACGTAGGGCTCGAACTCACAAAACATGAGATCATGACCTGAGCCACCCAGGTGCCCCACTGGCCGTATTTTTATAAGTACCAAATAAACAGGTAGATTTACAGGTAATTTTCCTCCTTCTTGAAAAGTGTTCCTGAGTCAACAAAGTTCGAAACTAAATTTTTGCAAGACATACAAAGTCCACTGTTGCAAGCCTTATTTCCTTAAGTTCTGCCCAATGTTCCCCCAAATATTGATCCCAAGGAACCATCCTGATTCCTTCACACATTAGTAAGCTAGTGTTGTTAATGAATTTTAAAAAGCGAAGCATGACTGTCTATACTTTTCACAGGATCCATACCACCCCCCACACACACACACAGAAGAAAAGGAATGATTTTCCACCTACATTCATTCCCTGCTATACTTTAGATTTTCACCCATTCAGTTTTTCGTTTTTGTTTTTTTTATGATGCAGCACTTCTAGTGTGAGATAAAAATAACAGAAAATGTAAAAAAATATGTTGGGCATTCTGATTGGGCATTGGTCTCTTCGAGAAGCCCTGTCCAGCCTAGGTTCCTTCCTTTTCTGTCATTGCTGTAAGACTGGTGTGCTTGGAAAATGACCCTTCAGGGAACAGTTAGTTACAGGTGTGTCCCCCCTCCCCCAAGCTCAAGTCGACAGAACAAGGGGTACAATTCATGTTTCAAAATGTATGACATAATTTCAAAAGAAAAAAAAAAGTCCGGTGACTTTTGCACTAGGAAACATCCCTCTCTATGCCAATATTTTTGTGTTTTCATTCAAGATCTATTTTTGTTTTTGTAGCTATAATTGGATAGAATGGATAAAGCCACCACCTTAGAGTCTGAAAGAGTCTCTCTCTATTTTTATGTGTATTGAGCAGAATGTTTATTTCCCGTACATGGTAGACTTCCCCAAATATTTGAAATGAATACCTAGGGTTTTTTTTTTTTTAAACACGTAACTACATTTTCATATTTAAAAAGTCCTCTAAAGACTTTTTGCAAACTGTAGTTTTAGATTGGAAGCCACTTTTGTGTGACTATTCAGTTTCTCTCCCTAGTTATAGTCTGTAGCAAAAGAAAAAAAAAAAGTCTTGGAGCTATCTTAAGGTTTATGTATTTTTTGAAGTTGGTAGCATTATCACGGATGGAAAAAATTTCCTTCTGAATTGAATATCTACTTCTTTTAAATACTTAAAGCTTAGTGAATGGTTTAGTTGAGGGGTGGTTAGGACTAATTCTTTTTTTTTTTTTTAATGTTTATTTATTGTTGAGAGAGAGACAGAGCATGAGCAGGGGAAGGGCAGAAAGAGAGGGAGACACAGAATACTAAGTAGGCTCCAGGCTCTGAGCTGTTAGCACAGAGCCTGAAGCAGGGCTGGAACTCACAAGTTGTGAGATCATGACCTGAGCCGATGTCAGACGCTCAACTGACTGAGCCACCCAGGCGCCCCTAGGACTAATTCTGTATCATGAAAAATATGACATGGAAGAATGAATAGAAAGATTTTTAAAATACCTGGATGTTTAAGCATTAGAAACAGCAGATTGTAGGGTACCAGGGTGGCTCAGTCCTTTAAGCCTCCGACTTCAGCTCAGGTCATGATCTCATGGCTTGTGGGTTCGAGCCCCACATCAGGGTCTGTGCTGACAGCTCAGGGCCTGGAGCCTGCTATTGATTCTGGGTCTCCCTCTCTTTCTGTCCCTCACTTGCTCATTCTCTGTCTCTTTCTCAACAATAAATAAACATTTTTAAAAAATTAAAAAAAAAACAGATTGTATCACTTTCAATAGGTAATTTGGAATATCAGATGAAATTGATTTCTTTCTCCTTTTTGAAGACAAGGTTTGGCTTTGTGTACCCCTATTACTAGGGGTAGACATGTTATCAGTTGGAGTATATTCTTACTCTCCATGTTCTAGGAATGAGGGTGTCAGTTTCAAAAAGAAAGAGGGTAGAGTGTTTGGGGACGATTTCCCTTTCCATTCCGTTGGTTAGCAGTGTCACATTTCCATATCTAGAAAGGCCTTTGTGTTTTAAGCCAACAAGAACATTTTGCAAAGTTCGTTTAGGGAAAAAAAAAAACCTAGAGATGTAAAGAAACACCTGTTATTAAGTTGTACTTTATCACGGGCCGCAAAACTCACCCTCTATAATTACTTGTGGAAGTCTGTATTTATAGAATAATTTACAGTACATCTGGGTAATTTACAATACATCTAGGTTAGGGACAACAGTACAACCAATTCCAGATACCACAGTGCCACAGGAGTGCAGGGACGCTCCATTCTGCCCTTGAGAAGTTACTGCTGGGTGAACAGAAGTGCCACAAAGTGAGAGCCTAGTCTTCCCTTGTCCACTTTTGAAACCCCAAGAGCCTTGGCTGTTGATAGGAATTCTGCTCATGCAATACTCAGGTGCATGAAGGACATAGATGTGTCCCACACCTTGTTTCCTTCAATGGCTTCTGTCTTCCCTTTGAACAGGATATGAACAGTGCTGAGCCCAGTTAGTTGGAATGCCTTGAATTTGTAGACTTGATCCCTGTGACATCCTGTTAGCTTTTTATTTTTTGACCACTGGGCCGTAGCCTGGGCACTGAGCTGGGGAGGCTGACTGCCCAGAAACCTGAGAAGAGTGTGTGGATGAATCAGCACAATCCCCCTCCCCGGCTGAGAAGGAACAGGAAGCAAGCACAGGCTGCTGGGGGCATGTCACCATAGCAGGGGGACAGGGTGGCACAAGAAAATAAAGGAAGGGACTGTTGCATTCTGGAGGTTCACAGTTGGTGAACGAGCTGGCACCCGTATAAGATGCTATTGTGGCCTCTTCTGCAGGACAGGAAAATAGTTACAAAACTGGCATTTTGCGTTGTCAGATTTATAGTCCTGTCATCCAGTATCCAGTAGATTGGGGGGGAAAATACGTTTTCACAATGGCAGATAGGTCAGATGAGCCAGAACATCCTTCTCTAGCTCTCCTGTGACTGAACTTCGGCTCCTTGACTCACTTTCTTCTGGAGCCTGACATGTTCTGTGCAGCACTGAATTTGGTGGTAGACCTCAAGACATTTTCCACAAATATTTTCAGCATTTGCAACTTATCCAGCATGGGAAAAATGATCTTTTTAAAAAAAATTTTTTTTTAAAGTAAATTCTACCCTCAACGTGGGGCTTGAACACACTACCTAGAGATCAAGAGTCACATGCTTTGTGGACTGAGCCAGACAGATGTCCTGAGAAAAATTGTCGTTTAAAAGAAGACGCTTGGGGCACCTGGGTGGCTCAGTCGGTTAAGCGTCCAACTTCCGTTCAAGTCACGATCTCGTAGTTTGTGGGTTCGAGCCCCACATTGGGCTCTGTGCTGACAGCTCAGAGCCTGGAGCCTGCTTTGGATTCTGTGTCTCCCTCTCTGTCTGCCCTGCCCCTGCTTGTGCTCTGTCTCTGTCTCTCAAAGATGAATAAATGTTAAAAAAATTTTTGTTTAAATCTCACCATCTCCTATACTGCTCTGATACTGTGTGTCCCATTCTTTCTCTTTTCTTATTGTGGTAAAACACACATAATGTGAGATTTAACTCTTTTAACCTTTTTTAGGGTTACAATGTAGTGACATTAAGTGCATTCATAATGTTGTGCAACCACACTAGTGTCCATTTCCAGAACTTTTTCATCATCTGAAATTGAAACCCTGTACCTATTAAACCATATGTCCCCATTTCCTCTTTTCCCTCTGGCCCTGGTAATGATTATTCTACTTTCTTTAAAAATTTTTTTAAACGTTTATTTATTTTTGAGACAGAGAGAGACAGAACATGAAGCGGGGAGGGTCAGAGAGAGAGGGAGACACAGAATCCGAAGCAGGCTCCAGGCTCTGAGCTGTCAGCACAGATCCTGACGCGGGACTTGAACTCACAGACCGCGGGATCATGACCTGAGCCGAAGTCAGACGCTTAACCGACTGAGCCACCCAGGCGCCCCTAAAATTTTTGTTTTAATGTTTGTATATTTTTTGAGAAAGAGAGACAGAGCGAGAGCAAGGAAGGGACAGAGACAGAGGGAGACCCAGAATCCAAAGCAGGCTCCAGGCTCTGAGCTGTCAGCACAGAGCCCCACAGGGGGCTTGAACTCAGGAGCCATCAGATCATGACTTGAACGCAAGTTGGATGCTCAGATCACGACCTGAGCCAAATGCGGATGCTTAACCGAGTCACCCAGCTGCTCCCATTCTACTTTTTATCTCTGAATTTGTCTATTCCAGGTACCTCGTATAAATGGAACCATAGAATATGTGTCCTTTTGTGACGGGCTTATTTCACTTAGTATATTTTCAAGGCTCATCCCCACAGTAGCATGTGTTAGAATTACATTTTGAGACTGAATAATACTGCATTGTACGTATGCACCACATTTTATTTACCTATTCGTCCTTCCGTGGACATTTGGGCTCCTTCCACCTTTGGGCTATGGCAGATAATGCTACTGTGAATGTTTGTGTACAGTAAGTATCATATTTGATACTAAGCAAGTTCTGTCTGGCTGTGTTTGCTTTTCTTCCTGCACATGCCTTTTATCTGCTCAGCTAGATCGTAAGTTCCTCCAGTCAGGGACAAATCTTATACTTCCTGGTATTTTTCACTCCCTTTTTTCTATGTCCCTCGGCGTCTTGCATATTACAGGGATACAAATACTCGGTGCTGATAATGATAGGTAAGGAAAGCTAAAGTTAAATTCAAAAACCCTGCTTAGAGGCATATAGTATTTAAAACATTATTTAATATTTACCTGGGGAGTGTATTTGACTTGTTTTCCTAAGCTCCACGGGGCAGGGGCCAAACTCCAGTTGTGTGTTCAGTTCAGTGCAGAGCTGACATACTGTCCCTGTCCACTCATTTTCAAGGGTTTAATAATAGAGTTAACTGCCAAAAGGCATGCATGGGGTCATGAGTCAGGAAAGTTGACATAGGTCTCTCTCTGATTAGAATCTCCAGAAGCTTTTTTGTCCTTGTTTTTCTCTTTTGGATCAAGAACAAATACCACATTAACTCAGGAGAGGACATGTGGATCCCCTGTCCTGGGGAATTGCGAGAGGGAATATGTCAAATTCCTCTTGCAAAGATAGGTCTTCTGCACCTCCCCCCCCCCCCCCAACCCGAGCTGTGCTCGAAAGCAGAGCTGGCATAATATATGTGGGCTGCAGATGATCCCCACATACAAACCTCACATTTTGTCTTAGAAAAAGCAGTAGTTTACTTGAAATGCAAATTGGGGATAAGTGAATTTGTACCAGATCAGTCATAGGACTGAAAGTTGTACCGATACAGTTTAAGCACATTTTAAAAGGTGCTCATTTATGCTTGGCGCATAGTTATTGCTCTGTTGAAGAACTCACCTTCTAGTTTTCCATTATGCTTGAAGTAAATCCCATATTAGAAGAATGTTCATAAATGGGCCTTTGTTTAAGGCTTTTAAAATAAACAACAACAAATAGAAGGAGATAGATTTTTTTGACAGGGCTGTGATGAAATTTCACCGGCTGGCATTCTAAAGATAATCAGGTGTGCCCACAGAGAAAATGACAAGGAAGCTATTCAGGCAGGCCGTAGAAAACACAGGCAAGCTGATTGTTTACAACCTGACAACTGGGTCATTAATAATTTTCATCTTTAGATCAGTTGCACTGGCTTTGAGTAGAGACAGCCAGTAAATGCTTTCAAAAGGATAAAAATCTACTTGCATATAGTGTGCTAATAAAGAATATGTTCTTTTATTATAGAGGCCTGTTGGCATGTCCAAAGCAAGCAAACCAGTCTTACCTACTCCTTTCTGCCTGCGTAGAAATCCTAGCCCTTTGGGGGGTAATATCTTAAGTCAAAATGTTAAAATTGCACCTGGTTTAAGTTCACAGCCAATCTCTGCTTTACCCAGGAAACTCCCCCCCCCCACCCCTTTTAATATAATTCAAGAAGGTATCTTCAAATCCTTTCCATGAACCTTACTAATAAAACAGTTGGTGAAACATTTTTACCTCTTGCACTCTGTGGTCCTGGAGTTATGGGCGCACTGTTTCATTGATGGGTCATGAACCCTGTGCAGTTCGACAAAGCTCTTCAGCCATTTCCTTCTTTCATGCAACCTGCCTCGCTGTCCGGAATTCACAGCTGGTTTTGCCTTGCCTCTGCTTCCAGTCTGTCAGTCCCTCCAGTGGCTTTTAAAGAAAGATTTCAATGTATCGTGGCTCCTTTCTTTCACTTTGGAAATGATATTGACTAATTATTGTACATGGTAACCTGATGAAATACACGACCGGTTCACAAGACACATGTACCACAAAGTCTGCCTGTGGGAAATGGATTGAAAATATTAAAATTCCCTTCTATGGATATAGGGGTCATGTACCAGCCGATGATGTCCGTAGATGACACCAGCCACCTCATTTGCAGAAAAGTAGCCAGAAGACAAACCCAACCTCATTTTCCTATTCTTCCCTGTGCTGTTTTTATCCCTAGAACTACAGAGCGTCTCTATTTAGATGGTTACTGCTATGACAGCTGCATCTTTAACGGTTATAGGGATCACATCACTGTTCTGTGTTTAGGGCAAGGCTTCTCTGCACATTCTTAGTCTGAGAAATCACTCCAATTTCTAGATTTTTATTTAGTCTTCCCTCCATTTGCCAATGAGGTGGTTTGGATTTTTCTTAAAAGGCTTTCCGCACAGGAGTGTCTGGCTGGCTCAGTCATAGAGCATGTGACTCTTGATCTCAAGGTCATGAGTTCAAGCCTTTTTTTAGGAAGCAAGCAAGCAAGCAGGCAGGCAGGCAGGCTTTAAGTGTGTTAGCAAACACGAGCCGTGGTTCCCTTCCAAAATGCGTGTGTGGGGCTCTCTCCAATTGCTCCTCTCCATGCACACCAGCAAAGGATTAACTTAGCTGTTCTCTGCTTTTCAGATCTCACTGAAGAACGACTGGGGGACAGCAGCTCGGCTGATAACACAGAGACCTTCAGCGACAAAGACGCCGACCAGAGGAGCTCCCCGGACGTGGCCAAAAGTAAGGGCTGCTTCACCCCCGAGAGCCCCGAGATCGTGTCGGTGGACGAAGGCAGCTACGCGGTCCAGAAAAACGGCGGGAACCCGGAAAGCCGCCCCGACAGCCCCAAGTACCACGCGGAGCAGAACCACCTGCTGATCGAGGGCCCCTCGGGGACCGTGTCCCTGCCCTTCAGCCTGAAAGCCAACAGACCGCCCCTGGAAGTGTTAAAAAAAATATTCCCCAACCAGAAGCCGACGGTGCTGGAGCTGATCCTGAAGGGCTGCGGGGGCGACCTGGTGAGCGCCGTGGAGGTCCTTCTGTCCAGCCGCTCGTCCGTCTCCGCGGCGGCAGACAGAACTGCGGCCGAGCCCGAGGGGCTGGTGCTGCCCTCCAACGGCCACATCTTCGAACACAGCCTGAGCTCCTACCCCATCTCCTCGTCCAAGTGGTCCGTGGGCTCGGCCTTCAGGGTCCCGGACACGCTGAGGTTTTCCGCCGACTCCAGTAACGTTGTCCCCAACCCCTTGGCGGTCCCCCTGCAGCACCCCTTCCCCCAGCCGCCCCGCTACCCGCTGATGCTGAGGAATACCTTGGCGAGGAACCAGTCCAGCCCCTTTTTGCCCAACGACGTCACCCTGTGGAACACGATGACGCTGCAGCAGCAGTACCAGCTGAGGTCCCAGTACGTGGGCCCCTTCCCCACTAACTCAGCCGGCGTCTTCCGGAGCTCGCCTGTCCTCCCCGCGCGCGCCCCCGAGGACCCCCGCATCTCCATCCCCGACGACGGCTGTCCGATCGTGGCCAAGCAGTCCATCTACACCGAGGACGACTACGACGAGCGGTCTGACTCCTCGGACTCCAGGATACTCAACACATCCTCTTAAAGGGCTTACCTGCCGGGTGGGGACCAGGTGACGTTTTCTGTGCATCTGCCCCTCCCCCACACCCCCCTCCCCCTCGCGAGGAGAGGTCACGACCTGTGTATACTCCCCTTTCCTTCTGTTTCACAAAGTGACTGTGCTTGATTCTATACCTTGGCAATAATAAAAAAAAAAAAACACACATAACTTATTTAATTTCTTGCACTTCATTGGAAAATGCCAAATAGCTCTACTCTGTGGCTTTAGTGCTGAATGTGTATTGTAAAAGAGAGTCTGATGCTAAGAATAGTCTTGGGAAAAGCCGGGTCCACTGGAAGATGTTATTTGGGGATGTAAGGCTGAAGGTCAGCCTCGTTCCTCAACTCAACCCGGAATGTCCGATAAAATAGTATACTTGAATGCAGTTTTGTGAAAGAGGATTCCTCAGGATATGTAAAGCCTAAAGGAAATGGTTTAGTTGCAAATGGACTCGGAACAGGGACCTTATATTCTTATGCTAAAAATCCTTCTTGCATATTTGAGAGAGACTGCACTTGAGAATAGAGTGAACTGCTCACATGCTTATTTAAGCTTGGACGGTTTTCAGAGACAAACTCCATTAAGAATTAATTCTTTTCACATGGCTGAATTGAAACATGCGTCATGTCGATGTAAACCCAAATCACAGCTGTGAACTGCATGAAATGTATTGTGAAATGAACACAAGATAAAGCTTTGTCAGGTTATTGTAGCATGCTGAGGGCTCTAGAAAAAAAAATAAACTAAGGAGATGATCTTCGTTTATGTCATTTCTACTGGTGGAAAGAGGATCTGGAAAGATAGAAACTGGATGTAAAAGCCACTTGCTAGCACACGGATCAGGAATCAAGGTATCAGTGAAAGGGGGCACTCCTCGAGAAATATGGAGAATTTGTTGCTTAAGAATAGAGTTAAATTCAGCCCCTCCATCCATTCTTTGAAGTCTTCAACTGATACTTGGCGAGAGCCTATTTTGTGTAAGAGAACGCTTTCTGTATGCAATTGTCCAACTTACCTGTCCACGAGTCCAAGATAAACAGGGATTATAATGGAGGATCCCATTCAAGAATAAAGTAACAGTGAGTGGCGCCTGGGTGGCTCAGTCGGTTGGGCGTACGACTTCGGCTCAGGTCATGTTCTCACGGTCCGTGGGTTCGAGCCCCACGTCTGGCTCTGTGCTGACAGCTCAGAGCCTGGAGCTTGTTTCTGATTCTGTGTCTCCCTTTCTCTGGCCCTCCCCTGCTCATGCTCTGTCTCACTCTCTCTCTCAAAAATAAATAAACATTAAAAAAAAATTTTTTTAAAAAGAATAAAGTAACAAGGAAACAATCTACCGTGTGGGGAATAAGTAAAATACTCAGCCCCGGACCTGACGTAGAGAAAGCACTCGATAAGTGGGAGCTATTATTACTACTGTTAATTAAGCTTGGTAGACTTTGCATTCTTGCTTAGGGGTTTTAAAAAGTGAGTTTTCCAACAATACTATCTGGTGGTGCCCACACAGATCACTTCTCTTGCTGTGTCCATTCTTCAAAGATAGTGAAAGCAAAGACGGCTGTTTAAGTCAGAAAATACACTTAGGAAGGTGGAAGAGAAAGTAAGCAAATAAAAGCCTCTACATGACAAGGATGCAGAAAGAGCTCCCAATGCCAGAATAGGTCTGGAAGGGAGAGTGCTAATCCTCTTGGCCTGGGGGATAGGAGCTAATATCAGCTGCCATCCTTGAATGGGTCCCAGGAGACAGAGGTATTTAAAACTGAAAAAAACCCCAACTCATCTTTATTTCTGTAGGGCACTTTGGGGATGAGAATCTTTGATGGGGAAAAAAATTCCTTATATTAGCCGGACTAATGTGTATTTCAGTGACATAGTTACATACCAGGGTATTTAAAAGTACATACTATTTGTTGTTAGGATTGTATTTAAACATTAGCGTATACATAAAGGAAGAAAGTAAGGGAGTGGAGAGCAAAATAATTTGCCCCTGAGTCTAAAGACACATATCCAGGACGTTTCATGTGTTGTGATGGGCTAATGTCTAGGCCTAACTAGGACAAATGTATTTTCCAAGGTATCTTCATCTCAAAAGCCAATCTGCATATATTTAACAAACAGCAATGATAACAGATCCCCTGGGAGCCAAAGGTGCTACAAAATCTATCTTTCAGCTGTTACTTCTCCAGGTTGAACGGCCCAATTGAGCAAAACTCGCCTTAAGATATGGTGCCTTTACAGCATGTGATTTAACCTCCACAGATCATCAAAATCATGGACTTCTTTTGACAATGGCCAGCAAAATGGAATGATCTGTAAGACAGCGAACTCAAAGGCTAGTGCAGGTATGTTTGATCCTCGATATAATCTCCTGGAGCAAGAAATATTTATTTTGGTGGGGCAAGCGTGGTCAGGGGGCTGATGGGAGAAACTGGTTAAGATCCTACATCCTGCTCCCAGCACTCCCTTTTGCTTCCTCTGTGCTCCTGTCTGTGGGGCCCCCGTCTGGCGAAAGTGTCAGAACGTGTTAGATTCTAGCTCAACTCCCAGAGACTATCCTGAGAGGACATGTAGCAAAGCGGCACACGATTATTTTTTCACATGAGAGAGTAAAAATCAGCCAGCTCCTTCTGGCTAAATCCCGTGTGTCACACAACAAAATGACGGGGTGCTTGAAGGTAAACTAGGAGCTGAGTCAAGCCAGCCTTAGGGCAAGTTAGTCCACATTAAACCAGGGTGCCTCTCTCTCCCCTTCTAGGGAGCACCTGCCAGCTGCTCGTCTTAAGTGCTTTATTCATCTACGGTGTGAGTGTGGCTGGGGCAGTCTGTTCCATGGCATTTGTCTGTGGTCCACGCACCCCAGTGCTTACATTTCTAGTTTAGATTCCCGGGCTCTGCTTGTTGAGTTCGGAATCCCTGGCAGCATCAGCACCTACATTTTTGTCATCTTTCCCAGGTGATTTTTTTTAAAATTTTTCATGTTGATTTCTTTTTTTTTTCAACGTTTTTAATTTATTTTTGGGACAGAGAGAGACAGAGCATGAACGGGGGAGGGTCAGAGAGAGAGGGAGACACAGAATCCGAAACAGGCTCCAGGCTCCGAGCCATCAGCCCAGAGCCTGACGCAGGGCTCGAACTCATGGACCGCGAGATCGTGACCTGGCTGAAGTCGGACGCTTAACCGACTGCGCCACCCAGGCGCCCCTGATTTCTTTTTGAGATAGTGCACAAGCACACAAGTGGGAGAGGGGCAGAGAGAGAGGGAGACACAGAATCCGAAGCAGGCTCCAGGCTCTGAGCTGTCAGCACAGAGCCTGATGCAGAGCTCAAACCCATGAACCGTGACATCATGACCCGAGCTGAAGTCGAATGCTCAACCGACTGAGCTGAGCCACCCAGGTGCCCTGCCCTCCCCTGCTCCGCCAGGTGATTCTTAAACTCACTAAGATTTGAGAACCACCTCCCTGTGCATCACACACATCTTTGGGTTTTCTTCTTAGATCCATGCCAAGCAAAAGAGCTGAAGGATAAAAACTCTCATGCTGGAGGCTTCTAAATACGTACATCCTCCACTCCTGTGTCCTTCTCTATGGCAACAGTAAATAAACGCCCACCTGTAAGCAGTCTTACAGGTGAACTACCTGCCCTACAGGTAGTTCAAGTAACTTCAGCGGCAGTGTTAACGTTTGAACCAAGTACACATTTGAGATCAGAAATGCCTGTGTTTGGAAACTTCTGATTGGCGAAGCACCAGATGTTAGCATAAGTGTGCCCTCCTTCCTATCAAGGGGAGCACCACTTAAAGCTCCTGAGATTTGTCAGTGCTGCTGACCCTTAATGTATGCCACGATTCCAGGCTTGCTAATGACACCTGGAAATGAGCTTTGCCCTGGGGCTGGAGATTTGAGTTTTAAGAATCAAGAATCCTCTTCCCCCGCCCAGTTTTACGGAGATATAATTGACAGACAACATTGTGTAAGTTTAAGGTGTATGAGGTGATGATTTGATATAGGTATTATTACAAAATGATCACCACAATAAGGTTAGTTAACACATTCATCACCTCACATAATTATCCCTTTTTGGTGATGAGGACATTTAAGATCTTTTCTCTGCAACTTTTTTTAATTACTCTTTTTAAAAAAGCTTTATTTATTTATTTTGCGAAAGAGAGCAAGGGAGTGGGAGTGCGTGTGCATGAGTGGGAGAGTGGCAAAGAGAGAGAATCCCAAGCAGGCTTCACGTTGTCAGTGTAGAGCCTGATGCAGGGCTCGAACCCATGAACTCTGAGATCACCATCTGAGCCGAAACCAAGAGTCAGAAACTTAATCGACTGAGCCACCCAGTTGCCCCTCTTGTCAGCAACTTTCGAGCATGCAATATAGTATTGACTACAGGCACAATGCTGCACATTGGATATCCAGAATTTACTCATCTTACGAGTGGAAGCCTGTACCCTTTGACTAACATCTCCCCATTTCTCCCACCCCCATCCCCTGGCAACCATGATTCTACTCCTTGTTTCTGTGAGTTTGGTTTTTTTAGATTCCATGAGTAAGGGAGACCACACACTACTTGCCTTTTTGTGATTGGCTTGTCTCAGTTTGTAACACTTGCTTTATCTGTTAATGTGTTGATGGACAGATTAGGTTTCCATCTAGGTTGTTTCCATGTCTTGGCTGTTGTGAATAATGTTCCCGTGAATACGGGGTGCAGATATCTCTTTGAGATATTGATTTCATTTTCTTCAGATATTTACCCAGAGTTGGCACTGCTGGGTCATATGATAGTTCTATTTTAAATTTTTTAAGCAGCTTCCATACTGTTTTCCATAGTGGCTGTACCAGTTTACATTCTCACCAATAGTGCACAAGGGCTCCCTTTCTCCTTATCCTGGCCAGCACTTAAGATCTCTTGTCTTTTTGATAACAGCCATTCTAACAGGTGTGAGGTGATGTCTTACTATGGAATACCAATCCTCTTGGTGAAGGGAAAAACAAAAGCAGTTGCACAGAAATTTTGAGCAGCAAGGCATTTCTTAGCCAGGTACGTGGCTGCGGTTGAAATTAATAGCAGAGAAACTGGGGAGGTGACGTGAAGGGGGCAGTGATTCTGAACCCCTGGTCCAGGCTGTTGCAATCAATCAAAGCCTTCTAAGAGCCTAAGAACATTTAAAATTTACGGAAAGAAATAGGACCAGAGGAAGAGGTAGACCATGTAGCAGTTACATATTTATGGGGTCTGCTCTTTAGGGACTCATCTTCCAAAGTCCCCAAGTTGCCCTATGGCTAGGTTGGTGGGAGGCAATGGGAAGGGGGGGCATCCTGGGAACATTTGTTGGGTGCCCAGAGAACAGGCGCTGACTGCATTTGATCTGACATATTTGAAAAATGAACTTGATTTCACTGCATACTGTTTCAGTGATTCATTCTTTTTATGTGCATTTACTCAGCAGAAGTGAGTTGAAAATGAGACGGATGCTAAATTTATATGTTAATTTTAATATTGAAGCTATCCTATACTTGAAGAATAAGATCAATGCTTCAATTTCATTCCTTAGGTGGTACTGAACGTTGTCATTACCGAGGGGAAAAAAAAATCATTTCCAAATGCATCCTCCCTGAATTCCAATCTCAGGGGACAGAGGAGTCTTGGGAGAGGCAATCTTGCCTCTTGCCGATGGTCCGTTCAGTGTCGTCCGTCAGTGTTCCCACAGTATCATTTACTATTTCAGTGTGAAGGGTCAATAAAAAGGGTAGTGGTTTTCCTTACATCTCAATGGAGTTTATTTACCAATTGGATTCTGAGAGTTGGCGATGGTGGGGGTGGGGTGTGCGGGGGGAGGTGTTAGGCTGTGTTAAGAGTTTCATATATCCCACGGGCAAAGCCACTGAACTTAACCAAAAGTAAACTCACCAGTTGCAGGAAAATTATACCTCCGAATACTTGAGTCACTGCTTGGTTGTTTTAGACCATGACCTCACACTTGCACTGTGATTTAAGGGAAAGATTCCAAAGGTCTATGGAAGGTTCTTTGGGGGAGAGAAGGAACCTCTGTCTCCCGGCCAAACCTGGTGGAGTCAGATGTGGAATGGCTTCGATAGAGCCATAGGGTTGGTGAATGTGACTTGGCACCCAGGGCCTCCAGGGGGTTACATGTGAGCTGTATCACCAGCAGACTCCGTACTGGCCTTGGCCTTCCTCATTGGGTTCTGCCTTCAGGGAGCCCCCGGTGACATTGGCTGCTGTGGGTGGCCATGCATTTTGTGTGTTGCGCCAAGGGGCTTGGCCGAGAGAGCAAGCGGGGGCTCAAATCTGGAATGGGTGCTCTTTTCTGATTTGCCAGATGATCAGAGAGGGTGCTGTTTGGGGAGGCGCTTATTTTTACTTTGCACGAAGTTATGGCCCAGTGTAGCAGACGCTCGGGGGGAAGGTAGGGAGAAGGGAAAAGAGTGAATGAGTTGTAAGAGAACAGCCTGAGCATTAAAAGGATTAGCTGTAGATGCTATATTGATAGATCATTGCCCCCTCATCTCCTTCAGCCTGTTCCCTTAGACAAAATAGGATGTGGTTGGTTCACTTAAAGTTTGAAAGAAATCTCACTCACTGAATTTGAGACTAGAAAGGAAGATGTCAGGGAGGGAGGAGAACCAGCTTTTATTGAGCACCTACGGTGGGCATTGATCTGACCCCGGTGCGTCCCTAAGGGCTGTCCCCACTCTGAAATCAGCCCAGGCCACCGGCAGCTGGGCAGTCAGATGTCATATGGGGCTTCCTGAGTGGGCAGCAGTGTATGGAAAATAAAGCTGATGAGTGAACGAAAACGCCTACAGCGAGCACTGATAAATGCACTTTCCTATCTTCAGAAGAGCTCTGTGAACCAGCCTGTCCGTGTATCTCCGACACAGTAAAATCCAAGGGTCACTACAGACCCTGATGCTTCGAGAAACTATGTATCTAATGTGGTTTACTATTAACGATATTATATGTAGAGTCTTAAAAATTGCCAATTGGGTATGATGCACCCTTAACCCCCTATTACATAGAGTATTTGATATACCAAAGCTCTCTATATGTATGTCAAAAACATGTTCCAAAAATCTAGCTATACTCCTAGAGAAAATTTGGTGAATCCAACATGATTTATTAACATTAGCAATTCAGAGCACCTGTTAGATGTTATTAATCAGTTTAAAATATGTCTAGATCCAATCCAGATGCCAATTAACTTATTAAGTTTTTTTAATTTTAATTATATTTGTTTATTGAGAGAGAGAGAGAGAGAGAGAGAGAGAGCATGTCTATGTGAGCAGTGGAGGGACAGAGAGAGATTCTCAAGCAGACTCCACACCCAGCCTTGAGCCCACCATGGGATGATCCCGTGACCCTGGGATCATGACCTGAGCTGAAATCAAGCATTGGATGCTCAACTGACTGAGCCACCCAGGTGTCCCCCCCCCCAATTAATCTATTAAAAACAAATGCTACCCAGAATCCAGCATTTTCCGGAAATAGTTCAGAGTTAAGTGTGACTCAGGAACAATCATTCATAAAGTTCTTACTCTGTGCTAGCGTTTTTGTACATGATGATGAACATGTATTAAATCATGTTATCACTCAACAACCACAAGAGATTGTTAGTATTACTATTCCCTTTCATAGATGAGGAAGCAAGGAAGTAACTTGTCCAAGGACCACTACCTTGAAGTGACAAACGTGGGTGGGGTTCAGACCTTTGGATTCATTTTATGGACTTAGAGTTCAAGGATTTTTAATTAAAAAAAAAATGTATTTAGGGGCACCTGGGTGGCTCAGTCGGTTTAGCATCCGATTTCCACTTAGGTCATGGTCTCACGGCTTGTGAGTTCGAGCCCCGCGTTGGGCCCTGTGCTGACAGCTCAGAGCCTGAAGCCTGCTTCAAATTCTGTATCTCCCTCTCTCTCTGCCCCTCCCCTGCTCGTGCTTTCTCTCTCTCTCTCTCAAAATAAATAAACATTAAATTTTAAAAAATGTATTTAAGTTGGCTCTATACCCAGCCTGGGGCTTGAACACACAACCTCCATATCAAAGAGTTGTATGCTCTACAGACTGAGCCAGCCAGGTGCCCCTAGGGCTCACAGGGATTTTTAGAATTCTGGTTCCTTTCTTTGGCGAGCTCCCTGGTTTTCTCTGGAAATGCCTCCATCAGATCTGGGAAATGTGGCTGTGGCTGCAGATTCCTGGGCGTTGGAGCATCCGGAACCTTTCCTGTCCATCAGCCAGCCAGTCAAGTGCAGCTAGCTGTACAAGACCGTGACCAGCCGTCTGCATTAATGAATGTTCTTCTTAGCTCTGATGCCCCCTGGAGGTCAGTGGGAGTAAAATAGATGAAATCAGTGTTTTCCCTCTGCTCCTTGTGCTGAAGGAGGAAGAGGGGAGGGGGGAGGAAGAGGGAGACTCTCTGCGACAGAACAGGGCTCCCCCCACATTCAGTTGTGCAGTTAGGTCCATGGTCTGTGTAAGAGTTTGGGTTTGGTGCTGATAGCGTGTGGGGCCTCTGCTTTGCTTCTTGACCAACAGCAATATCCACTACAGCTCCACCTGGGCGGTGTGTGGGGGGGGGGGGGGGGGGGGGGAGGAGGATCAGAATATGTCATCCCAAATATGCCACTTTGGCATAAGGATTATTTTGAGCTGAAGGCAATTGAGAATCAACAGATGCAGGAAGAGTTCTCTGCTCTCCCCATATCTG
This sequence comes from Panthera uncia, assembly GCF_023721935.1. Taxonomy (NCBI): domain Eukaryota; kingdom Metazoa; phylum Chordata; class Mammalia; order Carnivora; family Felidae; genus Panthera; species Panthera uncia. The sequence continues at coordinate 10,029,633 of NC_064807.1, read as the reverse complement.
CCTAAAAGCAGGGTATAAATTTCCCTTTGAAGAAGTTGCCTGCCTTGTACCAGTGAAAGAAGAGCAACTCTTATGACTGAAAGTAGGAAATCAATGCCAAGACGAGCTTGCAGAAAAACACCTTGCATAAACATAGCCCTTGTCTTCTGTTAGTTGCCCCCCCCCCCCACCATGTACTTCCTAGTCACTTCCCTGCAACTTATCACCTTTGAAACTCAAACCCTCTTTCCTTTTATTTTCTAATTTTATTTTTTATTTTTTAAAATTTACATCCAGATTAGTTACCATATCGTGCAACAATTATTTCAGGAGTAGATTCCTTAGTACCTCTTTCCTTTTATAAAAAGGTGTGTAAGTCCCCAAGCCTAACCACTTCTGTGAGATTCACCTCTTTTCTGTGAACTGACATGCATGTAAGCATTCATAAAAATTATGTGCCTTTTGTCCTTTGCATCTGCCTTTTGTTAGTTTAATTTGCAGACCTCCGGTCAGTAAACTTAAGAGGGTAGAGGAAAAGTTTTTCCTTCCTGACAGTGGACAGGGTCAGACAGTGAAGTCCACAGTAAGGAGGGAGGATTGTGCTTTCTGAGCGCCCTCTCAGGGGGGCAGGAGGAGACCTGGAATAACCCTCCTGAGCTCCACAGCACCACCAGCCCCCACCAGGACCTACGCACACGATGAATGTTCCAAGGGCAGGATAGATGAGCAAACCTGTGCTCTGGGATTTCAAGAATCTTGCTGCAGTCCTTATGGCAGAGACGGTAATGCACCCATGGTCAGTAGGCCTGTCCCCCAGTGGATCGAAGAGTGACCTGCCCACTGTCACCTGGACAGAAATAAGCTTGCTGGGGGAATGCCTGAGCAGACAGCCAGTTCCAATGGTCTGGGGCTACACTTGCCCATGGGAGTGCCTCTGCGTGGGTGGGATTAAGTCGACTTCTTAATCCCACCTGGGAATTACCCTTAATTCGGTCAGGCATCTGACTCCTGATTTTGGCTCAGTTCATGATCTTGTAGTTCATGAGTTCGAGCCCTTCATCGGGCTCTTCACTGACAATGTGAAGCCTGCTTGGGGTTCTCTCTGCCCCTGGCCCCACTCCCCCCCTTCCCCCCTCTCTCTTTCAACATAAATAAATAAACTTAAAAAAAAAGTCTACTTCTTCCTTCACTGAGGCAGGAAGTGATTCACACTACAGAGCTTTGGTGACTTTTGCTCTGAGCCTAGTTGGCCCCAAAGACCTTTGTATTTCAGAGTTCCTGGCCAACTGAGGCCAAAGAAAGAGCTCATTGATGAGCTAGGTCAGGTGCCAGATCCAGTATACCAGTTAAAATGGAATTTAAGATAAACAGTGAATAAATTTTTAGCCTGAGTATGTCCTGGGTAGTATTTGTATCAGTATCTGTGTGTGTGTGTGTGTGTGTGTGTGTACATATATATAGCATATATAGATATTTGTATATATATATGTATATGGTATATTTGTATCAGTATCTATTTATATATAAATATTTGCAGTATTTGTATCAGTATCTATGTTCATATATATATATACATAGTATAGACTATATATATATTTGTATATATATGTATATGGTATATTTGTATAAATATCTATTTATATATAAATATTTGCAGTATTTGTATCAGTATTTATGTTCATATAGATTTATGTATGTATATATGTATATACGTGGTATAGACTATAAGTATGTCCCAGGCAATATTATGTAAGTATTGCCTTAGACATTTTTGTATTCTCCAATATAAGTATTACCTATACATATTTATACTAAAAATTATTCATTGTTTGCCTGAAGTCCATTTGAACTGGGTGTCCTCTGTTTTTATTTGCTGAATCTGGTGACTTTACCAGGAGAACAATGCATTTGTGGCCTGCCTGTGGCCATGGCTGTGGTCCTCTCTCTGCAGTCAAGGAAACGGGAGGGCTGAGGTCTTGGCTCAATGGACTGAAAGCCTCCTCCAGCCCTCAGATGTATTTTGTTTGACCCATATGGAGTTTTTGCTTTCATTTTCGACTGACTGCCAACATTGAAAAATTGGGAGATCTCACATTGATGCCAGGTTTTTGGGCTTTTCTGGAAAAAGTGGGAGGTCTGGGAATATTGCATGGAAATGAACTTGTTAGAGCCTGCCTTGGTCTCACTTCCTTGTGCCTGGTGCCTGTAGCTGCATTTGGGACCAACTCATTTTAGTTTCCTAAATCTTGTCCTAGGTGGGGAGGATTTTTCTTTGGGCTCATCATCCCTGAGTGACTGTTGGCCCTGACCTAGCTGATCGGGGGTGTGGGGGCTCTGTCTCTCTGACCCTCCACTTTTGACCTGGTAACTTGCTTCTCAGAAGGGCTGAGGTGTAAGGTGGCCAAAAGTCCCTGAGCCCTCCCTCTGGGTCTCCCTTTTCACCTCTAAAATGAGGGGGAAGTGGGGCACCTGGCTGGCTCAGTCAGAAGATCATGTGACTCTTGATCACAGGGTTGTGAGTTCGAGCCCCATGTTGGGTGTAGAGGTTACTTAAATAAATACAACTTAAAATGAGAAGGAAGTCAATCCAGGTTTCCAACAGTCTCTCTCTCTCTCTCTCTGTCTCTTTTTGGTACCAAAAGTTCTGTTTTATCAACCCATGCCACCGCAGACCCAGTGTTTTGAAAGATCTTGTTTCCCCAAGCAAATGACACCAGCAGCCTGTGAATTCTGGTCAGCCTCAAAGCTAACCCGTGTCACAGCACCTCGTTGATCAAATTCCCTCTAAAAGCAAAGACATTTTGTAAGCTCATGTAACCTTACTGAAAATATGTTCAGGTCCCCCTGCTGCTACCTTTAGAGCCACTAGGGGTTGGGAGCCTCATCAGTCAGGTTGGTCTAGTCTACCCTGGGGTAACAAACTCCCAGATTTCAGTGGCTGAACACAGAAGAGTTCAACGTGTGTCATGGGTGTGGCAGGTGCACAGGTAGGGACCCAAGGATTCTGTTTCTCACCCGTGGCTCCGCCGTCTCAACATGTGGCTTTTGGGGCAGGAGACAAGATAGCCGAAGGGCTTTTCCCGGACCCGCTCTGTTCACGTTTCGCTGGCGGGATCCAATTTCAGGGCTTCACGTGAGGGCAAGGGGCTGGGAATTACAGTTTTCCGCATGCTGGGGAAGGAGCAGAGAAATGCACATAGTGAGCACTGAAAGGAGACACAGGATGAGCCATGGGGTCCCTTCAGCTCCAAGAGCCCTGCCTTCCTCCAGAGTGATCAGAGGGAATGGCCCACGCTTTGTGGTGACCGATATCTACCAAGTAGAACAGATGCAACAGATATTCCAGTCTGTAGTTCCAATCCCATCGTTTTCTTCCTGATAATGATAGTTAACCTGTATTCATTATTTATTTTTTTAAGTGTATTTATTTTGAGAGTGAGCGGGTGGGGAGGGGCAGAGAGAGAGGGTGAGAGAGAGAATCCCAAGCAGGCTCTGCACGGGTCAGCACAGAGCCTGATGCGGGGCTGGAACTCACGGACTGTGAGATCATGACCTGGGCCAAAATCAACAGCTGGATAGGTAACCGACGGAGCCACCCAGACACCCTGATACTTAACCTTTATTTTAACTCTTTATGTGCATGAATTGACACCAGCCCCACCAGGCCCTGGCTTCACCAACCAGGCTTTGGGGCTCTGACAGGCCCAGCCTGCTTTCCGAGTCCCCTCCTCGGGATTTCAGAGACCACATCATCTGAGGACGTCAGCCTCGGTGGAAGATGAAACTGACATCGTCTGACCAGCTACAGGGACTTGGCGTTGTATTTCATTATTTAGTTTCATTTCATTTCATTTCATTTCATTTATTTCATTTATTTAAGTAATCTGTACACCCAATGTACAGGTTAGCTTGAACTCACGACCCCGAGGTTAAGAGTCACAGGGTCTACCCACTGAGCCAGCCTGGCGCCCCTACAGGGACTTGGCTTTAATTTGATTTAAAATGTATTCTATTTTGCCCTACAGGGGGCTTGAACCCTGTTTTGTTATTTTTTGCAGCGTGGTGGCCCGCATTCCAGCACATTGTCCAGCTCTCTGGCCCAGCCTAGCCTCGAATCCAAATAACTACTGTTTCCTTTAAGCTTGGTTTGAAAGTCAACGGACTCCTTTTTGTTGTGAGGACATTAATTTTATCTGTACGTTTTGAACAGGTCACGTTTATACATTTACAGAGTTCAAAAGTCAAGAGAAGATTCTCCCTCCTCCCAACTACCTGAAGGTAACCAGTGTCATTAATGTGTTGGGCATTCTCCCAGAAGTATTTTTTTAATGTTTATTTATTTTGAGAGAGAGAGAAAGAGAGCTTGTGCGTAGGGAAGTACAGAGAGAGAGAGAGAGAGAAAGAGACAGAATCCCAAGCAGGCGGCATCAGCACAGAGCCCAGCTCAGGCCTCGAACTCACGAACCGTGAGATCATGACCTGAGCTGAAATCAAAAGTCGGACGCTGAAGCGACTGAGCCATTTAGGTGTCTCCCCAGAAGTACTTTGTACTCACAAACAGAGGTATTCTTTTTTCCTTTTCTACACAAATGATTGCATACTGTATATACAGTTGCTTTATCTTGCTTCCCCCCTCCCTCACTTAATATGACCTGGAGGTGGTTTGATATAATTATAGAAATGATTTCTTCATTAAAAAGCTACGTATTATTCCATTGTGTGTGACTGTTCCGTGATTTATGAAGCAGTTCCCTTCTGATAGGTGTGTAAGTTTTCACATCATCTACTGTTACAAGCAACGTGGCAGTGAAAGCAGACATGAAGCGGAATTCCTGGGCACAAGGCCATGTGCATTTGTGATAGTACCAGATGCTGCCAAATTAGCACTAGCTAAAAATCCCGCTAATAAAGTATCCATTTCCCTACACCTTCAGCAAGGGTGTTTTCCGTTGGTCTGACTTGCCACGACCTGAAAATCTCATTGTGTTTTAATTTGCATTCTGTTATTATGAATGAGGGCGAGCATCTTTCATGCATCTTAGAGTCAACTGTGTCAGTGTGCATTTCTTTTTTTAAAAAAGTTTTTTTTTTAACATTTATTTATATTTGAGAGAGAGAGAGAGAGATTGAGAGAGCATGAGCAGGGGAGGGGCAGAGAGAGAGAGAGAAACACAGAGAATCCGAAGCAGGTTCCAGGCTCCAAGCTGTCAGCGCAGAGCCCCATGGGGGGCTTGAAGTCACAAACCATGAGGTCATGACCTGAGCCGGAGTCAGAAGCTTAACCTACTGAACCACCCAGACGCCCCAGTTTGCATTTCTTTCTATGAGTTCAGGGACAACACTTGCCTTTGAACTGGTGCCTGACCTAACCTAAAGCTGGTGGAACCCGTTGCAGCCAACCAGCAGGATTCCCAGGTGAAGTTCGTAGGTGAACTACAAGGTGTAGTGCATCCCATTGGAAGTGCCTGGAGGAACTGAATCCAGTCCTAAATCAGGCTGGTGGCGACATCTGTCCTTCTGGGATGGATACACAGAATGCAATGCAGTTTGATAAGGGGAATATTTGGGTCCTGGCTTAACACTGATGGAGGTCGAGTATAGGCTGTGGGTGTGTCCCATCCAGGCTGAAAATGATCTCATTGACCTGCTGAATTTTCTTTTGTACCACAGAATGTCACAGAAATAGGTATGACTTTTTATTTTTTGATTATTGTTTTAATGTTTATTTATTTACTTTTTCAAAATTTTATTTATTAAAAAAATTTTTAATGTTTATTTTTTGAGAGAGAGAGACAGAGCACGAGTGGGGGGCAGAGAGAGAGGGAGACACAGAATCTGAAGCAGGTTCCAGGCTCTGAGCTGTCAGCACAGAGCCCGATGTGGGGCTCGAACTCACAAGCTGTGAGATCATGACCTGAGCCAAAGTTGAACGCTTAACCGATTGAGCTACCCCGGGGCCCCCTTTTGATTCAGATTTTAAGGCGGATAATGTCATTTCACCCTTGTATGCTTCAGTAAATATCTCCAAAAAAGAATGCTGCTATCGTATCTGACAAAATTAACAGTAATACCTTGGGGTCATCAAATACATAGTCCTTGTAAAAATTCCCCAGTTGTCTCAAGTCTCTCTACCATTGGTTGGCTTGGTTCACCACAGTCCACATGCTGCCTTTGGTTCTTCTGTTTCTTAAGTGCCTGATTTCAGAGCAGACCCTCTCTCCCCTTTTTGTGAGGAACTGAGTCCATTGCCGCCCATTTGGCAGAATGCCATCCACTGTGAATTGGCATATTTGCTTCCTTGTGGAGTCATTTAATTTGTTCCTGTATCCTCCGTATTTCTCATAGAGTGGAAGCTAGCTCTAGAAACTCACTTGATGAGGCTTCAGATTTTTTGGGTGAGAGTTCATAGGCTATACCGGATACCTCCTACTGCATGAATTCGGAAGGCACACAGTGGGTCTGTTTTTGCACTAAGTAACAACAGTGGGGTCAAGCCGTGTCAGCCAGACCCTCGACTGCAAATTTCCCCTTCACTCCTCCACAGTGGGTTTCACCTGCCCACTGTGTTTGCTCAAATTGGTTATATCATTAGTGGGTGAAAAATGGAGATGTTCTACTTCTATCATTTTCTTCACAATTATTAGCTAGATTTTTTTAATGTTTATTTATTTTTGAACCAGAGAGAGACAGAGCATGAGCAGGGGAGGGGCAGAGAGAGAGGGAGACATAGAATCTGAAGCAGGCTCCAGGCTCTGAGTTGTCAGCACAGAGCCCAAACGCGGGGCTAGAACTCACAGACCGTGAGATCATGACCTGAGCTGAAGTCAGACGCTCAACCGACTGAGCCACCCAGGCACCCCTAGATTTTTTTTTTTAATATAAAGAAAAGCAGGGTTATTTGGTCACCCTGGAAGAGTTTATACCATTCGTAAAGTGGTGAAGGATTTCCTCAGGTTTCTTTGCTCCTTAATTAGTCCAAACTTTTCCAGTTGAGAAACATAAAAGACAAGAGGACCAGAGAAGGTTCAAACCATGGAAGTAGCCTAGGAGAGAGCTTTCTTCATAGCTGTTATTATTCTGTGTTCAGCACTGAGTGTGCGTGTAATTTCATAATTACTAGTTAATTCATTTTAACTGCTGGTCTTATCTTTTCTCCTTGCTTTTTATCTTCTCTTCAGGGTCGATCTCCTTGAATAATGAAAGTATTGAGATATGAACAGCCATATAGACTGAAATATCATCACTAATTTATTCTCTTAGGTCTAATGCCAAACACATCTTATTTGGATTGCATAATGCAGTGACTATCAGTCATGCACACTTTAGTGAGAATTAATACAACCAGCTTGCTTTCCATTTAACAGATTAGTTTATTGAAGAAGAATACAATTTGTTTGGAAGTTGATGGGGGAGGGATAGACCTAGGAAGAAAGGGCTTTAGTGAAGTAGTAAAGAAGTAAAGAGGTACTAAAACACAGGGAACGAGATAAAGACGTTCCAGGAAATTTTTGCTGCTTAAGAATGGGTTAAGTGCTCCTGTTATGGACTGCTTGTATATACTCATTCTTCCCTTATCACACTGTATCACGCAAGATGTTTCTGTTGCAAGTCACAGAATACCAGACTAAGAAAGACCAGTGTTGGAACATGTGTATTTGTGAATGAATATTGATTGGGAAGTAATATAGCACTGTGGTTAAATTTAGAGGATTTGGGGCAGATCAAAGTGGGTTCGGGTCCTGGCTTCACAATTTGGGTAATTTAATCACTTCGGCCCTCAGTTTCTCCACCTGTAGAATGGGAATGATAAGGCCACAGGGGTGTCATGAATATTAAGTGAAAAATGTACTTAAAGTACTAAACACATTTCCCTCACATAAGCCCCTAATACCCAATAACTTAAAAAAAAAGTTTAAAAACAAAAAATAGAAGAGGTTTTATTTATTTATTTTCCCCCCCACTCCACAAAAGGATTCTACTAGTGTTTGTAGAGAAAGATTACATTTTCACCCATTCACTGGGCGTACAATTCCTCCAGGAATCCTTGTGTCATGTAAACAAGAGTGACCTGGTTAGCCCCCCACAGCTGGAGGCCTCTTAGACATTGCTAGATTGTTCCAAATGTCAAAGGTTCCTGGCCTGATGAAAAACAGCTTCTAGCAGCCCTGATTTTTCACTCCTATCTTGTTCCTTCCACCTGTCGAAGGATCATTCCCTAAAGCAGGGCTGAGATGAAATCCACACGGCACGGGTTCCGACGCTTTACGTTCCTCGAGCCAACGGCGCCATCGTGTGGTGGCCTTACGCTAACACACAGTTCGGCCCCAGTCCCAGGTTTTGCACGAACTTTCCGATTTACCATGAGGGTTCCCAAGAGTCTCTGTTTTGTTTTCGTTTCTGTTTTAGAACATCTTGTCTTTCACCCTTAATAGAGAAAGTGCAGCCAGGTGCCGGGGCTTCTTCAGCTCTGGAGATGATGGCAACATTGTTCACTGTTCCTCTCTTTCTGGCTCTACTGTATTCCTGTGCCTCTCAGTGTGGCTTTCAGCTGTGACACGGATGGTGCCATTTGTGTGGCCCTACTTATGCTTAGAAGTGATGCCAAATGCCAGGAACAGGTAAAAACAATGTAAGTCTGTTCTTTTTTTTTTTTTTTTTTTTAATTTTTTTAACGTTTATTTATTTTTGAGACAGAGAGAGACAGAGCATGAACGGGGGAGGGTCAGAGAGAGAGGGAGACACAGAATCTGAAACAGGCTCCAGGCTCTGAGCCGTCAGCCCAGAGCCCGACGCGGGGCTCGAACTCATGGACCGCGAGATCGTGACCTGAGCTGAAGTCGGACGCTTAACCGACTGAGCCACCCAGGCGCCCCTGTAAGTCTGTTCTAAAGTGGGATTTGAGGAGATGCTTTTACCTCTTACATATCCTTCTTCAAATCCTAAGAATTTGAGAATTTCCAGTCTCTGTAATTAGGACTCACAGCCACACACGTTTGGAGCACTTTTGAAAAAAAGCACAATCCATATACACGACTGTACTGTGCTTCAGGTAAGGCGTCTGTCCCCCTGAGGGGATGTCACAAGGCCACGGTGTTAGTCTGTGGATGTGAGGGATCAAGAGTATGCAGGCAGGGCACCTGGATGGCTCAGTCTGTTGGAGCATCCAACTTTGGCTCAGGTCATGATCTCCCTGTTCATGAGTTCGAGCCCCGCAACAGACTCATTGTTGTCGGTGCAGAGCCTGCTTGGGATTCTCTCTCTCCCCCTCTCTCTCTGCCTCGCCCCACACTCTCTCTCTCTCTCTCAAAAACAAAACAAAACAACAAACACACACACAAATGACAAACAAAATAAAACAAAACAAAAAAACGATTGAAAGTTAAAAAAAAAAAAACAGGTTAAAACCAGAAAGAGCATCCAGGCAAGAGTGTCAGCCAGAACCTTGCTACAAGGTGTGGTCAAGGGATCCAGAGGAACCACTGCAGCGGCATTGAGAGCTAGTTAGCAACGCAGACTCTTGAGTGACATCCTGGGCCCTCCAAGGCAGAATCTGAATTTTAACTAGACCCTCAGTGGTTGGCATGCACATTAAAATTTGAAAAGCACTGAACTATAGCAGTTGCTTCAATAACCCAGGGAGCTTTTAAAGATCCTGATACCGAGGCCTCCCCCAAGACTGATGTCCTTGGGATCTCTGCAGGTGGGACAAACATTTAGAAAGAGGTTGACCATTTAGAACAGAACCATACAGTTACCCAGAGCTGGACTTCACCATAATGATGGTTTAGGGAAGCTGGACCACAGACCCTTCCTTCCATAAGACCTCACAAAAGGAACAACAAAAAAAGTATCAAAACCCAGGAAAAAAAAAAAAAAAGCAAAGAAAGAGGTACAAATTCTTGCTAGAACTTTTAAAATGTGGTGGCCAAGAAAATAAACAGAAGATTCTGATGTGGGACAGAGAAGTCCCTACCTACCCCAACCTTCCCACCAGAAGATGTTTCAAGGAGAGAAGGCTGGTGACAAAATCTTGAGAATTCTCACCACTATTATCTACTACTAGAAAGAAAAAAAAACTAGAGAAATAGTCAGTGTAAGGGAAAAGTTAAGAGTGCTGTGAGTTCTTGAGACCTCAGCAGAGGCAAGAAAGTAAACCAACAGATCTGGCTGGCTCTTTTCCAATGATGCATCAGAATTGGGTGAATGCCCCCTGAAGGTCCATCATCTCCCTGTACAGAACATGTATAAAAGCTGTTAACCTCGTGTGAACAGGGAGCCCAGGACCTTCAGCGAGGACCTGCACTGTCCCAGCAGGGCTTCTATGCCTGTAGGCTGGGAGAAGTGGGTCACACAACACTATGCAGCCTTCTACTAGCAGTCTGGATGGTGGACAACCAGGTCTCAGGTGGTCAAGGAAAATTCAGATCAAATAGATCACAGGTTTTATAACCATAATTGCCTACAGCGGCCAGACAGGTGCTGTAAATAAGTGACAGTAGAGACGACAGGAAGTGGTCTAGAGAGGAAGGAAGTAACTAGAGAGTGAAAGCAATGGTTCTCAAAGTGTGTTCCCCAGAGCAGCCACAGCAGCGGCAGCGCCTGGGAGCTTGTTAGAAGTGCATATTTCTTTTCTTTTTATTTTTTTTTTTCCAACGTTTTTTTTTTTTTTTTTTAATTTATTTTTGGGACAGAGAGAGACAGAGCATGAACGGGGGAGGGGCAGAGAGAGAGGGAGACACAGAATCGGAAACAGGCTCCAGGCTCCGAGCCATCAGCCCAGAGCCTGACGCGGGGCTCGAACTCACGGACCGCGAGATCGTGACCTGGCTGAAGTCCGAAGCTTAACCGACTGCGCCACCCAGGCGCCCCTCTTTTTATTTTTTTAAAGTTTATTTATTTATTTTGAGAGAGACAGAGACAGGTAAGTGGGGGAGCGGCAGAGAAAGCGAGAGTGAGAGCGAGAGAGAGAGAGCGCGCAGAGCCTGACGTGGGGCTTGAACTCATGAACTGTGAGATCATGACCTGAACCAAAACCAAGAGTCGGATGCTTAACAAACTGAGCCACCCCGGCACTCCTTCTTTTTTTTTTTTTTTATACATATTTATTTTTGAGAGAGCGACAGAGAGAGAGAGAGAGGAAGAGAGAGAGAGAGAATGTGAGCAGGGGAGGGGCAGAGAGAGAGGCGGACAGAGGATCCAAAGCGGGCTCTGTGCTGACAGCAGAGAGCCTGGTGCGGGGCTTGAACTCACATACTAGGAGATCATGACCTCAGTTGAAGCCCCAAGCTTAACTGACTGAGCCACATAGGTGCCCCAAAGTCACATGTGTTAGAGAAATTGTGGAGGTGGAGCCTAGGAAAAACTATTTTAACACCCTCTCTAGATGGTCCTGATGCTCACCAAAGTTTAAGAACCGCCAGTGTAAAAATTCTCTAGCTGATAGTTGATATCAGAGAAGGTTGTCATGTTTTCTGATTTTCTTTTTTTTTTTTTTTAAAGTTTTTCTTTATTGATTTTGAGAGGTGGGGGAGGAGCAGAGAGGGAGAGGGAGAATCCCAAGCAGGCATGGAGCCTAATGCAAGGCTTGATCTCAAGGACCACAAGATCATGTCCTGAGCCGAAATCCAGAATCCATTGCTTAACTGAGTGAGCCACCCAGGCACCCCTAGTTGTTTTCAAGAGAATCTAAGTCTGCAATTTCATGAGGAACCTCCCAATTTTTAAGTGCTGGTAACAAATTTGCGTTTTGCAGAAAATGCCCGGTGGACCAAACAAAATATATGTTTTTTTACCACAGGGTGCGAGTTTGTTTGATGTGCAATGTCTGGATGAATTGCCCATGTTAAGCATAAAAAAAATGAAAAGAAATGACATGGCAAATGTACAAAATACTACAGAAAGGAATGAGAGAGACAGAGAGGATGCAAAGATAGATGTACCCACAAATACTCAAAGGAAAAATAATAAAAAATGGGATGACAAAATGGCAAGAAAATGGTGCCATTCACTGCACTGTAGATACTGGAGACATACAGGTTTTCCCCGCTATCCAAAAGTAGCTTTACTTACATTAGTACCTGTTTCCCTCAATGAGAGGAATCTGAGGACTTTCGCTAATAGGTAAAAAAAAAAAAAAAGTCTGATCCTATTAATGAAGGTCTTCCATAAAAGCGAAGTGGTGGAATGTGAACTTTTGGAAAGCGGGGGTACACTTGTAGGTCTGGCTTAAAACCCTGACAACCGATCATTAGCCGTGGAATTCTGAGAACGGGCTTTTGCAAGCCAACCAATCAGTGCCAGCCTCCTCTCTGAGAATCGGCCAATCAGGAAGGGACTTGCTGCCATAAACACGCCTCTGAGTGCCAACCAATCAACAACAGTCTCATCAGACGACGCCATCTAGGTACCGTTCTGAGTGCTCCGTCCCTAAACCATGGCTGAGATCAATAGCCTTTTCTTCTGGAGAGACCCTAGGAAAGCAGTAACTCCAGGTTTGTCCTTTTTTTTTTTTTTTTTTTTTAATGTTTATTTACTTTTGAGAGAGAGAGAGACACAGCGCGAGTGGGGGAGGGGCAGAGAGAGAGAGGGAGACACAGAATCCAAAGCAGCCTCCAGGCTTTGGGCAGTCAGCACAGAACCCGACGTCGGGCTCGAACACTCCAACCGTGAGATCATGACCTGAGCCGAAGTCCCGCGCTTTAACCGGCTGAGCCACCCAGGCGCCCCTCCAGGTTTGTCTTTTTATTTCAGATATTGAATGGTGGTCTCATCCTTTAACGAACGTGGTAATGAAAAGTTGTTGTAAAGGGATTGTGGTAAGCAAATAGTACAAACCAGAACTAAGGAGGAAACAATCATGAGGTTGTGATTCTTGAAAAGGACTTCAGTGTTTAAGAGACAGAGTAAAATAAAAGTAAAGAGAACGACAACAAGAAGAAACGAAGTTGAGGAAGGAAAGTGGAAGGGACTTTTAAGAGGTTTGATTTCCTGATTTTTTTACCTGGCATCATTTAGCAATATCTAAAATTCAACCAATGCGTTAAAAAATGACTCTAATACGTTAACATTCCCTCTAATATCTTCTTAAATTATTTTTATTATAATATAATTTAAATGTGCGCCAACACGACTAGATATTATCCTCAAATCCTTATAGTTCTCATACAAAGTTAACACAAAACTAGTAAAATTCAGACTGGTGACAACAGTTTATTTTATTTTATTTTGTTAAAGTAAGCTCTTTGCCCACAGTGGGGCTGGAACTCCCCACCCAGACACCAAGAGTCACACGCTCTACTGACTGAGCAGGCCAGGCACCCTCAGCCACAGCAATTTAGAAATAAATTTTGAGTATAACAGGTGTGGAAAAAAAGCACAAATCCCCGTGCAGCAAAGTGAATTTTCATGAGAACACATGCAGGCAGTCAGCCCCTGGATCAAGATTTAAAACATTGCCAGGACCTCAGAGGCACCTCTTGTTCCTCCTTCTACTCATCTGTTCCCCCAACAAAAGTGTCCCCAAATCTAATTTTTTAAAAAAGTTTATTTTCAGAGAGAAAGCATACGCAGGGAAAGGGCAGAGAGAAGGAGAGACAGAATCCCAAGCAGGCTCTGTACCATCAGCACAGAGCCCCATGTGGGGCTTGAACTCACCCTCTGTGAGATCATGACCTGAGCCAAGATCAAGAGTGGGTCGCTTAACCGACTGTGCCACCCAGGCACCCCCCAAATCTGATTTCTAACACTAGATTCATTTTGCCTTTTTTTTTGAACTTTATAAAAATGGAATCATACAATGTGCTCTCTTTGGTGACTGGCTGCTTTCCCTCAATGTTCCATCTGTGACATTCATCCACATTGTTGCATGTGGTTGTAGTTTATTTTCTTTTTTGCGTTGATCCTATCTATGAATGCACCAGCATTATCCATTCTACTGATGATGGACATTTGAGCTATTTCTGGGTTTTGGCTCCTACTAGTAGGGCTTCTGTGAATATTCTTACACAAATCTTTTGGTGAACATATGTGCATATCTCTGTTATGTATGTTGGTAGGAGTGGAGTTGTTTGGGCAGAGTATTATGTATGATCAGTTTAAGCAGATGCAGCTAAACACTTATTCAAGGGGGTTGTAGCAATTTAGACTTCCAGCAGCAGTGCGGGAACATTGCAGATGTTCTATATTCTTGCCAACAGTTGGAACTGTCAGTCTGTCTAATTTTAGCCATTCTGCTGAGTGTTCAGTGATTATCTCCTCGTGATGTTGTGTGCGTTTCCCTGACAACGAATGACATTGAGCGCTTTTTACATATGTTTATTAAACCATTTGGGTGTTCTCTCTTATGTAGTGTCTACTCACATTTTTAAAATTTAAAATGGATTATCTGTCTTTATCGATTTGTGGACGTTTTTACATATTTTGAGTTTAAGCCTATTAGTTGCTGTAGTTATAACAGAAGTTCTTTATTTTTAATGAAGTCTAAGGCTATAAAGGTAATTCTGTTGTGTTTTCATCTAGAGCTTTATTGTTTTACATTTCATATGTAGATTTGTAATCCATCTGGCATTGATCTTTGTGTATAGGGTGAGGTAGGGGGTCAAGATTCATTTTTCTCCCCATATGGATTTCTAGTTGACCCAACACCACTTACTGAGAAGACCATCTTTCCTTCACTGCCTTGCAATTCCATCATAAATCAAATGGCTGTATAAACGTTTGTTTCTGGAGTGTTTTTAGGGTCCATTTGTTGATCTGTCTATCCCTTTGCCAATAACATTGTCTTAATTACTATAACTTTATAGTCAGTCTTGTTATCTTACCATATAAGTCCTTTAAGTCCTTAGCATGTAAGTCCTTTTGCCCATTAAGACTTTATTGACTTTTCTTGGCCATTTTATTGCCATATAAATTTTAGATTTAGATTGTCAATTTCTTTGGGGGTGGGGAGCCTGTTGGGGTTTTGACTGGGAATAAGTTGAATCTAGAGATATGTTGGGGAGAACTGATATCTTTCCAATATTGAGTCTTCCAACTTAGGATGTTTTCCTCCGTTGATCTAAGCCTTCTTTAATTATACTGAATGACATTTTGTAGTTTTCTGTATAGAGGTCTTACCTATCTTTTGATGGATTTATTTCCAGACGTTTGGTTTTTTAAAACTGTTTATTTATTTTTAAGAGAAAGAGTGAGCACAAGTGGGGGACTGTCAGAGAGAGAGGGAGACAGAGGATCCCAAGCAGGCTCTGAGCTGTCAGTGCAGAGCCCGACACAGGGCTCAAACCCATGACATGAGATCATGACCTGAGCCGAAGTTGGCTGCTCAACCAACTGAGTCGCCCAGGTGCCCCAGACATTTGATTTTTTTGATGCTATTGTAAATGGTACAGTTCTAAATATTTCACTTACAATATTTTCTTATGTACAAACACATTTGTACCTTGGTCTTTTATCCAGGTGCCTTGTTAACTTCAAATATTGATTCTAACGGTTTTTCTATTGATTTATCTTTTTTTTTTTTTAACTTTCGCCGTCTTTGTATATCTTCTTGGGAGAAAAGTCATTCAGATCCTTTGTCTATTTAAAAATTGTGTTATTTGCCTTTTTTAGTATTGAGCCATAAGAGTCTTTTGTATGTTTTGGAGACCAGTCCCTTCTCAGATCTTCAATTTGCAAATATCCTCTCCCATCCTGTGAGCTGTCCTTTTACTCTCTCGACAGTATTGTTTGCCACCAAAAGTTTTTAATTTTGATGAAGTCCAATTTCTTTCTTTTTCCTTCTGTTGCCTGTGCTTTTGGTGTTGTGTCTAACAGGGCTTTGCGTACTTCAGGGTCACAAAGCTTTCCTCCTGTGTTGTCTCCTAAGGGTTTCACAGTTTAAGCTCTTACGTGCATCTGTACGTTTAGGTCTGTGCTCCATTTTGAGTTAATTTTTGTGTGTGGTGTGAAGAAGGGGCCCTTTGTTCTCTTGCCTGTGGGTATCATGTCCCAGAGCTATTTGTCCCATAGCTCCTGAATCGTCTCTTCATCATGGTCCCCATAGGGACTCGAGCACCCTCACGCCTCCATGGTCTCATGCTTGCCCACAGACTGCTGATTCTGGAGGTTTCCCTCACGATGCAATTGGTTCTTACACATTTCTTCCCCAGAACCTGCAGTAAATTAGAGACGGCTTCAGTCAAGAATTTTAGCCTTGTCATCTTCATGGCTTAGTACAGAATAAGGAATATATGTAATTTTGTGGGAAGATATTGGTGAGGCTACTACGTTACAAAAGACACCCACTCACGGGGCACCTGGGTGGCTCAGCTGGTTAAGCATCTGACTTCGGCTCTGCTCATGATCTCGTGTTCTCGAGTTCGAGCCCCGTGTCGGGTTTTGTGCTGACAGCTCAGAGCCTGGAGTCTGCTTCAGATTCTGTTTCTCTCTCTCTCTCCTCTCTCTCTCTGCCCTTGCTCCTCTCATTCTGTCTCTCTTTGTCTCTCAAAAATAAATAAATGTTAAAAAAAATTAAACACATTGGACGCACCCCACAGGCCCCTGGCTTCCGTTGGTGGAAGAAACCTCTAGGTCTGGCAGTCAGAGTTCGCTCTATGTCAACACCTGCCACATTCCTGTGTCTCCCCAAGTTTTGCGTCCAAGCTCATTTCCTCTTCGCAGGGAACTGTTCCCACGATGGGCATGGAAGAAAAATGACTTCTTTTTGCCTCAGAAGGAACGTCCTGAGTGCAACCAAGTGCCTAAAGATTTCCTGGGCGTCCAGTGCGCATGCACCGGGAGGCCTGCTTTTTGTTACTCTTTAGAAGTCTCCACGTAACTTTGAGTACACCGCTTCAATGTCTCTTTCTGGAAAGCGGGGCTTTATAGTCTCTGCCTTTAAGCGTAAAGACAAAAACACTGCTCTTCTCCTGAAATTTGGGATAGAATCCTGGGATGTGGATGCTGTTCATGAAGTGCAGAGGTATCTGGATGGTAGCCTGATGACTCTGAAGTTCTGTGTTCCTGCACTTTCTTTCTTGGCCCCATGTGTTCAGCTATCCCTTACCAACTGTAAATAGCTGTTCCTCTGGAAGAGTCACAGAAACTCTTCATGGTTACGGAGGACCTCATCCTCCTTCCTGCTACTCTGTGCCTGCAGTAACAAAAGCAGAAAGCAAGAATGGGCACTAGGAGGGAGTGTTTAGCCACCAGAGGGAGCACTTCCCCTCTGGGCCAGGGTCTTTGACATTCTCTGGAAGGCTTTGATGCTGGGAGCTGCAGCAGACGTGGGAGCAGAGCAAGGGGGTCTGTATCCCGCATTGCTAGGTCTCTGAAGAATACAAAAGGAAAAACGAAAAATTGACATAAATCTTGGGCACCAAGTTGAGAAAAGGTGGACAAGCTGTACCTTTCGCTGAGTTATGCTTTATCTGGCGCCTTACCTTGTGGTGAACTTCCAGTAAAGTTTCATTTTCTGTATTTCTTTTTTTTTTTTTTTTTAATGTTTATTTATTTTTGAGAGAGAGACAGAGTGTGAACGGGGGAGGGGCAGAGAGAGAGGGAGACACAGAATCGGAAGCGGGCTCCAGGCTCTGAGCTGTCAGCACAGAACCTGACACGAGACTCGAACTCATGAACCGCGAGATCATGACCTGAACTGGTCAGATGCTTAACTGACTGAACCACCCAGGCACCCCAAGGTTTCATTTTTCAATCGGTTACTAATTCAGTCAACAAATACTGATCAGGCACCTACTGTGTGCCTGGCTTGCTGCTTGAGATAGCAAGGGACCTGGAGCTTCTGGTCCAGCAGGGAAATCTGGAAATAGATATAAATCTGGAAATCCATACAAATATAAATACTGATAAACTACAAACTCATAACTGTAATGAAGAACAAAGTAAAGAGTAACAGTAAGATACAAGAGCCAAGAACCTGACTAGTTGGGGGAGGGCTTTCTGAATTTGATGGCTAATTTTTTTTAATCCTTTTTTTTTTTTAATTTTTTTTTTTAACGTTTATTTATTTTTGAGACAGAGACAGAGCATGAACGGGGGAGGGTCAGAGAGAGAGGGAGACACAGAATCGGAAGCAGGCTCCAGGCTCCGAGCCATCATCCCAGAGCCCGACGTGGGGCTCGAACTCACGGACCATGAGATTGTGACCTGAGCTGAAGTCGGACGCTCAACCGACTGAGCCACCCAGGCGCCCCTTTTTAATCCCTTTTTTTAAAAAATTTGGGTGTAGTCGACACACAATGTTACACTAGTTTTAGGTGTGCAACATAGTAGGAGTCCAACGAGCTGCCATGGTTCATTTTATGTGTCAGCATAACTGGGCTGAGGGATGCGGAGAGAGCTGGTAAAATATGGTTTCTGGATGTGTCTGTGAGGATATTTCTCGAAGGGGTTAACAATTGAATTGGTGAAATTGAGTGAAGCAGAAGGCCCTCCCCAGTGTGGGTGAGCATCACACAATCCCCTGAGGACCGCAACAGAACAGAAAGGCAGAGGAAGGTGAGCGTGTGCTCTTGCTGATTGGTCTGAACACGTACCTTGTCCTGCCCTTCTGCCCTGGGATGGGGGTTTCAGACTTAGGCTTACACCATCAGCCCATGTTTTGAGGCCTTTGAACTTGGACCAAATAACACCACTGGCTCCCCTGGGTCTCCAGCTACCAGGTGGCAGACTGTGGGACTTCTCAGCCTTATGACTGCATGAGCCAATTCCCATAATAGAGCTCTTCTTTTTTTTTTTTTTTTTTTTTTTTTTTAATCATTTACTTTTGAGAGAGAGACAGAGTGCAAGCCGGGGAAGGGCAGAGAGAGAGGGAGACACAGAATCCTAAGCAGGCTCCAGGCTCCAAGCTATTAGTCCAGAGCCTGATGCAGGGCTCAAACTCGCAAACTGTGAGATCGTGACCTGAGCCAAAGTCGGACACTTAACCAACTGAGCCACCCAGGCGCCCCAATAGATCTCTTCTTGTATGTATCTGTATGTATCCTATTGACTGTTATTCTGGAGAATTCTGATTAATACACAGAGTGTGCAATAGATTAGAAATGGGGAATACCGGGAGGAAGAAGTTTCTAGGAAGGGGGAACAGCAGGTGCTAAGTGCCTGGGGTCAGAATGAACTTGGTGCCTGTGAGGAATTGAAGAAGCCAGTGTGCATTGGTGAACATGTAAAAAGCATGGAGGTGAGTCTGAGAGACTTAGCAGGGATGTGCTAAATGCCTTGACTTTCTATCCTAAGTGGAGCAGGAGACCATTCTGGGACTTTCAGTGTGGGAGTGATACGGTCAGATTTTATATGCACATCTTTATATGCACGTCAGATTTTATATGCCTCCGTGAGGACGGTAAACTCTTTAAAGCAGGACCAGAGTCCTATGCTTCTTTACATGCTTTACGGAGCCAGCATTGTGCTGTGTGGACCCCAGGGGCCTGGCAGGGTGTGTTATGATGGTGTTCACGCAGGAATTCTCTTAACTTTAGGTTCAAAGGTTTGTTTTGTTGCGCTTGATAAAAATAGAATATCTGTGTTCCTGGTAACACATTATAGGAAAACCAGGGTTCTTTTCGTGTACTGCAAGGATAAATACTCTTTGCTTACAGACACACACACACATACATCTACATGGGCACACATTTCGAACGAGACCATTTCTTACCACTGGCAGTCCATAAACGATTTATTACTTTTCCTAACCCCTCTCTATTTCTAGTTGAAGACTATTGCTTTTCTCAGTTTGCCTAAAATATTGTCCAGCTAATAAATAGGTTCAAAGACAGACAAAAGGAGTTTCCACAGGTTATGAGAGAATGCCGGGCTCTTGAAAGACCTCCACAGATACAAAAACATAAATCTCACAAAGCTCTTTTGAAATGTCACTCACCTTCCTTTCTCATAGGAAATCAGGGTCCGGAGAGAAATTAACTAACGTTACAGTTCATCTGGACCTTGTTACTCAAACCAGGATAAGGATGGACCCAGTAGAAGTAGGCCTGTTTGGAGTTTTATAGTTTCCCATTAAGAAAAAAAACCTCCTGAGCTTTCTAGTAAGACAAATGTATTTATCCAGCATTTGGCACCTGGAAGATATTATTCACTGATGACAATCCAAGGAGTTATCTGTTAGCCAGGGTTGGGATTCAAACTAACAATGCGGGAACAGAAGTCATCACTTGGTTCTGAAGCAATGGGGCTTCTAGAAGTCATAAAGCCATCAGGGACGTTTTAACATCATGAAGCCTGAGGCCTTAGCAGGATGGGGAAGTTTGCTTCTTACTATCACTTCTGGTTACTAGCATTAGCATTTTAAGAAAATACGGCTTGGGGCACCTGGGGGGTTCAGTGGTTTAAGCCTCCGACCCTTGATTTCAGCTCAGGTCATGATCTCACTGTTTGTGAGTTCAAGCCCTGTATCCGGCTCTGCACCGACAGTGCGGAATCTGCTTGGGGTTCTCTCCGCCTCTCTCTCTGCCCCTTCCCTGCTTGCACACACATACTCTCTCCCTCTCTCAAAATAAGTAACTTAAAAAAAAAGAGAAAATATGGCTTTATTCATTTATTCACTCATTGTCTCCCTCCCTCTTTTCTTTCTTTCCTTCCTTCCTTCCTTCCTTCTTTTCGTCTATCAGATACGGTCCACTGGTAATGTATAGTAGATGCCAAGGTGGATACACAGAAGTTTAAGCAGAGTCACTGCCTTCCTAGAATTTTCATTCTAATGGGAAATAAAACATATGCGATGTGTGCCACACAGAATCAGAAAAGTACCCCAAGAATGTAAAGAAGTGTCTGGGGCAGGGACACCATCTCAGGTTGGTGAGGAGGAGGCTGTTAAGGATGATCAGGTAGTCATGACTCAAGACTTACAGGACATAGAGGTTCTAAGGCGGTCCCCCTGCTGTCAGTTTGCTTTGGAAAGGAGCTGATTCATCCTCACACAATGGCTCGAGGAGGAAGATTTCCATTGTCAGGTGATTTTTCTCGATATAGTACTGATGCGTGGCACCAACGTTAACCTCCCCGTGTCCCTTCCCTGAGGGATTAGCCAAAGAGAAGCTTTGTATGCTCCTGCAAAAGTGGGCATTGAGAATTTCTTTTCCTTTCTTCCCTCCTAGTCCTCTCTGTTCCAAACGAGAGGAGATTTCACACGCCACCTCGTTCTTCGTCCTGGGGACCTGGCAGACAATTCCCTTCTCAGTGTTTTTTATCCAGTGCATTTTTATGCCCCTTCTTGGGTTAACTAGCTTAGGATTCAATTTGTTGGCCTGGGTGTCTGTCTACTTTACTGAGCACACAAAGACCCCGTCTTATAATTTCCAGCAGAGGTAAGGAGTGGCGAGGGCTTTCAGATGTTTGAATCCAAATCTGTTTGAATCTGTGCTGCTGCCAGAAAAAATTGCCTGTGTCAAGAGTTGCCCGTTTCCTTTCAGAAAATAGAAAAACCTATTTATCCCTGTTGGGATGAGCCCCTTGTGCCATCTAGGACTATTTTTAGTGATACTTCTTTTTTTTTAATTTTAATTTTTTTTTTATTTGGAGAGAGAGAGAGAGCGAGTGAGCAAGCACGACTGGGGGAGAGGGACAGAGGGAGAGAGAGAGAGGATGTTAAGCTGGCTCCATGCTTAGCACAGAGCCTGACGCACAGCTCAATGTGGGGCTGGATCCCAGGACCCTGGGAGCATGACCTGAGCTAAAATCAAGAGTCAGACACTCAACCAACTGAACCACTCAGGTGTCCCCTTAGTGATGCTTCTAAGAGATCCTTCTTAAACTCTCTGGGCCAAAATACTACCTGCTCTGAGAGGCAGTATTAGGAAAGTGGTTAAGGAAGCAGATTCCCCGGGGCACCTGGGTGGCTCAGTCGATTAAGCGTCTGACTTTGGCTCAGGCCATGATCTCATGGTTTGTGAGTTCGAGCCCCCCATCAGGCTCTGTGCTGACAGCCTGGAGCCTGCTTGGGATTCTCTGTCTCCCTCTCTCTCTGCCCCTCTGGTGTGCTCTCTCTCTCTCTCAAAAATAAATAAACATTAAAAAAAAAAAAAAAAGGGAAGCAGATTCCTGAAGCCACACTGCCTGCGTCTAAACCCTAGTCAGCCACTTTTCAGCAGAGACACCTCCTACCTAAGGCATCCTGTCTCTACCTAAGTTTCCTCAATTAGGAGGTTAATACTAGTATGTACCTCCTATGCTCCTGAGGGGATTAAATACCTAATGTGTCTAGGAAGGGCCCTGGCACAGAATAAATTTCACACAAGCTTTCTCTATTATTATTTCACCTTGGATCATAGGGAAAATCTATCTATTCTTCGACCAAATTCTCATCAGCAGCTTTTTTCTGTCTTACTTGGTAAGAAGTGGTTTGCTAAAGGAATACTGATAACTTGTTCCTGCCGTTAAAGAGAGACAGAGATTGGGAATCACTGACTTTCTTGTGTCCCTTCCCAGTGAGTGTTCCCCAACGCCAGCCGCATGTAACTACTGTCCTGCTTTCTGTCACATTATATCGTAGAGTGTTGTGCAAATGAAAGAGTATAGTATGCAGTCTTCCGTGTCTGACTTAGTTTGCTCAGCATAATGGTTTCCAGCTCCAACCGTTACTGGACATGTTAGTTCCGTTTGTTTTATTGCTGAGTACCATTCCATGGCAGGCACAGATCTATGTCACAATCTGTGTATCCATTCACCTGTTGGTGGGCATTTGTTTTATTTCTGGTTTGGGCTATTCTAAATAAGAGTGCTATAAGCATTCTGTTTTTAAAATGTTTGTTTGTTTATTTATTTATTTATTTATTTATTTAGAGAGAGAGAGAGAGAGAGAAAGGGCAGAGAGAGAATCCCAAGTGGTATGGGGCTTGATCCCATGAACCATGAGATCATGAACTGAGCTGAAATCAAGAGTTGGACGCTTAACCAGCTGAGCCACCTAGGCGCCCCTGTACAAGTCTTCTTTTTTTTTTTTACTTTTTGTTTAATGTCTGTTTATTTTTGAGAGAGAGAAAGAGAGGGAGACAGAGCATGAGCAGAAGAGGGGCAGAGAGACAGGGAGACACAGAATCCGAGGCAGGCTCCAGGCTCTGAGCCCTTAGCACAGAGCCTGATGTGGGGCTTGAATTCATGAACCATGAGATCATGACCTGAGCTAAAGTCAGATGCTTAACTGACTAGCCACCCAGGAGCCCCCTGTACAAGTCTTTATGTAGACATATATTTTAATTTTTCTTGAGTGAATACCCAGGTATGGGATTACTGGGTCATATGGCCAGTGTATGTTTTACTTTATAAACAACTTCCAAACGTTTTCTCAAATAGTGGTACTATTTTCAATCTCACTAGCCATGTAGGAGAATTCTAGCTGCTTTATACCATAAACACATGGTATTGTTAAATTTAAATTTTTTTTAGTTATTCTAATAGATATAGAGTGCTATTTCATTATGGTTTTAATTTGGATTTTGCTGATGACTAATCATGTTAAGCATCTTTTCATGTGTTTATTAAGAATTTGTATATCTTCTTTGGTGAAGTGTCTGTTGGAGTCTTTTACCCGTGTTTCTTTAAATTGGATCTTTTGCCTTTTTATTGTTGAATTGCAAGAGTTCTTTATATATTCTAGTTACCAGTCCCTTGTCAACTATATGTATTATGGCTCTTTTCTTCCAATCTCAGTTTTAAAACCCTTGCTCCTTCCATGCAATATTGGGTGTTGATCATGAGTTAACTTACCCGCGAGTGGCCCCGAACCAGGGGATCCTTAAAGAAACACTAAGTAATTGCTTGCCCCTGCAACCTGGTATTTCTTCCATTCTTGGAGCTAAATGTTTACGTTTGGAGTTGAAAAGACACCCTGTGTGAGCACAGAAACAGCATTCCATCTAATGCTGTCAGAAAAAACAGCTCTTAGACCCAGCATTCCCAAATCTGCAAGATGGAACAAACAGATGTTTTGTCCATCACTGAAGGGGGTCTATCACATTTCTGAAAAGTTGTCTCTTTCTCTGCAGCATCCTGGCTTTTATTAGTGAGCAGTCTGACCAGCTGGGCCGTCCCTGGCCTCTTTGATTCTCTTCCAGCAAAGAGTAAAGTTATCTGAGACCTGCAAGGTAGGTCCTGTCTATTCCTGTAGGCTTAGAGATGGGCAGTGGAGGCCACTCCAGCCCCATGGGGCAGGACCCAGAAGGCATTTATCAGACCAGGAAAATAAACCTCTTCACCAAAAGCAGCTGAAGAAGAAAGAGGTGGTTTAGGCAGTCAGGCGTCATTCTGGAACAGGTAGTAAAGTAATAAACATAATGCTGAACATTAATCGAGCACTTACTAGTTGTCGGGCACTGCGATGAACAGTTCACACAGATCTCGATGAATCTTCCTAAGAACCCAAAGAGATGCCCATTTCAGAGAAGGAAATGGAAGCTTGGAGCGATTATATAACTGATAATGCTCTGGGACATTAACTCACGTCTAACACCAAGTCTTTGCTTGGTTACTTCCAAAACCTTTTCCTTCATGGAGAAGGGGGTAGTCTTTGTTGTTAGCTTATATGTTCTTTTTCTCTTTCTGGCTGCCTGTTTCTCTGCTCATCCTGCAAATTCCAGAGGAAAGGATGAGGCCCATTTCTTTTCTGACTTCTTTGCTTAGGGTAAAACTCCTGATTTCGGGGCTGGGTAGGGGGGCTGTCTCTACATCCTGTACATGCTGATTTACTGACTGATGCATGCACATTGTACTGTGAACACAGCTCACAGA
Organism: Panthera uncia; assembly: GCF_023721935.1. NCBI lineage: Eukaryota > Metazoa > Chordata > Mammalia > Carnivora > Felidae > Panthera > Panthera uncia. Next base: position 10,004,922 of record NC_064807.1, on the reverse strand, counting down.
ACCAAATCTTCATCCTCATCCATGCTAAGGGTATATTTCCTGATTTCTTTATAACAGTGAGAGGGAAGGCTGACCCATAACATTCTGCAGACACATTCCAGGACTTTCGTGAGAGCCCCATACGTATTCCCATCTTCCCTTCTTCCGTATAATGCATTCTAGATTTTGAGAAGACAGCCACATAGCTGAGCTGAGATGCACATACTGGGCTCTCAGCGAGGCTCACTTACTATACTTAAGGAGTTCGTTTCCACACGAGCCACGCACTGACACTGATTCCGGTTTGCGCCCCAGAAACATCACACAGGTCCACATGTCCTGATCTTCAAGTTTGCTGAAGCTGGAGCCATGAATGTTGAACTGATGAATGCCGAGAGTGCACGCTCCTTAATCCAGCGTAAGCCTTGATTTCTCTGCCAAGTAACGTTGTCCATATCCTGGGATATTAAATAAAAGGAGGAATTAGGAAATGTCTTTTCAAAAGTAAAAGAGGGAATACCCAAGCCCATCAGGGAAGCAGAGGCTCAGGAAGGCCTTGGCTGTGTCCCTAGACACCAGTCCGCAGAGCCTGGGGGAGGGTGTGCTTTTCAGCAGTGAGAGTCATGGAGGAGGGGGAGGGAGATGAACTGGAGAAGGAAAGTGCACGTGTTGTACATGCAGATTGCCTCAGGAGCTGGCCTGGTGGGTAGGTGGAGTGTGTTTCTGCACACCCTTGAGCAACGGGAGGGAGGCGGGTGTGCGTGTGTGTGCCCCTGCAGATGGCAGGTCAGTCCTAGCTGTGCTCTGTGCCCTGGCCTGGCCCCTGGCGGGACTGAGGGCTTTTAAATACGAGGAGACCCTCTTCAGGAGCCCTGCTCGGTAGCCTGCAGTAGTGGGAATGTGCCAGGCTCTTGGGTAGCTCAGCTTGAGACTTTTGATCACTGCCCACACCAAAAGCTGTTAACAAGTTCCTTTACCAGCCCGAAACAGTGCGCTGAAGTTTTGTTTGGTTTAGATTAGCTTGGTGGTTGTAAGGCTTTGGGGAGAATAAAGGCAACACTTACTTCCTTTTTTAAAAAAATAGGTCAGTATCTAGATTAGTGCCTACTTATTTTTGATTTTGAAGAAGAGGAGGGAGAATGTGGAGTCTGATTCTGGGAGGGAACAGGGCTCCCTGCCTGAGCCTGGATCCTCATCACCATCCCCACATCTCCGTCTTTCAGGCATTAGTTTCTGTCCCTGCTTTCAGGAAGGGCTCTGCATACTAGCCATTTACCCATGGTGTAAATTTTGGTAGTCAGTCTCTTCCTAAGGAGGTGGAGTGGTGTAGCGGTTAATGCAACCAGCCTGCCCGAGTCCAAATCCCTTAATAAATGAATGCATTTACTTAGCTGTTCTCTACTTGTTACTCTTTTTAGATTGCTTCCAACTTTTCCGCATGTTACATCATGCCACCACAAATATATTTGCATATAGACATTTTCATTCCTGTGGGCTAATTTACTCCCAGCAGTGGGATCGAGGGGTCAGAAGGCATGCCGTTAGTGTGTGAGCTTGACAAGTTACTCTAGGCTTACGTTCCCTCATGCGTAAAGAGGGATTGAAAGGAATCGTATGGCTTCTCGTATTAAATGAATTACACCTGCAAAACACTTCGTATATGTGGCACATAGCAAGTACTCTCCTTGATGCTTAATCTGCTATTATTATGAAGTTGCGAAATGAAGGGTTCTCTCTTACTAGAACACATCTTAGGTGTTAGGGAGTGGGGGAAAGAAAAGCAGCTCCTTTAGAGGGGGGCATTTTAGCTGATACCTGGAGGCAGGAGTCTTAGGTTAATGCCGTGGGCAACCCTCTTGGCCAGGGACGTGGGGGCTGCTGTCAGAGGCAGGTGGGATGTGGTGCAGCCTGGAGAGCTCTCAACCTGAGCGGCCCAGGGTCCGAAGCAGGTCAGCTCCCTTGACTGCAAGCTTGTGCACAGTGCCGAGCACATCAGAAGGGCTGAGAGATTGTGTTTGAGAAAAGGAGCCCGTCGGGGAACAGTGCGGCTTCCTCACCTGCTTCTGCCTGTCATCTCTGCTGCCCCCAGGACCCAGGCATCACGTAAACATTTATAGGGCTCTTTGAAGGCAAGTGGTTGCTGAGGCCCTGGGGCCCTAGTACACTAAAGTTCAAGTCCTTAAAGCAGTGGACTGTGAATTCTGGCCTCCTGGGAGCCCTGGCATAACTGTCTCCCATGATTTTCCCAAGGCTCTCTTCAAATGCCTTTAAATAGTTAAGTGGGTCTCAAGGAACAAGTGCCACCAGCTTCCTTGATATTTATGTACTAGGCATTTGAATTGATATTTATTTTATTTTTATTTTTTCCAGATTTCTTGAGATATAATTGCCATATAACTTGTACGTTTAAGGGGTACAACCTTTTGATCTGATCGACTTCTATATTGTCAGATGGTTACTGTCACGGTGTTAGCTCACAGCTCTGTCACATTGCATAATTACCATTTTTCTTCTGTGGTGAGAACATTGCAGACCTACCCTCTTAGCAACAGTCAAATATATAATACAGTATTAGTAAATATAATCACTATGCTATGCTTTATATCACCAGAACTTATTCGTCTTGTAACTGGAAGCTTGTGCCCTTTGACCAATATCTCCCCATCCCCCAGCCCTGGGTAACCACCATTGTAGTCTCTCTTTCTGTGAGTTTGGCTTTTTTAGAATCCACATATAAGTGATATCATACAGTATTTGTCTTTGAGTGCCTTATTTCAGTTAGTGTGATGCCTTCAGGGTTCATCCATATTGTAGCAAATGGCAGGATTTCCTTCTTTCTCATGGCTGAGTCCTAGTCCATTGAATATAGGTACCACATTTTCTTGATTCGTTCATTCACTGATAGACACTTTGGTTCTTTCCATATCTTGGCTATTGTGAATAATGGCACAGTGTACCTGGGGGTACAGATGTCTCTTCCAGGTCCTGATTTTGTTTCCTTTGGATTGCAGCCAGAAATGGAGGGTAGGGTAGGGTAGTTCTATTATTAATTTTTTGAGGAACCTCCATACTGTTTTCCACAGCAGTTACACCAATGTACATTCCCACCAACAGTGCACAAGGGTTCCCTTTTCTCCACATCCTCATCAACACTTGTTATCTTTCATTTTTTTTGAAGACAGACATTCTTACAGTACACTGGGCATTTTATTCCCTGATGATTTGGGTGAAAATACATACCAGTGGTCTACTGAAGGCTGACATTTCTTGATTTAAAGGGAAATAATCTAAATGTCTTTTTCAAATCTCCTTTATCTGTAATTGATTACTCTTAGATTTTGACAGTGGAGAAGGAGTGAGTGACTAGGGATGGATGGTGATTAATAATTGTTTGGTGAATAAATGAATGGGTGGATGTACCATAGTTTACCTAGCTGTTCTATATTGTTGGGCTTTTAGGTTGCTTCCATTTAAAAAAAGTTACGAATAATGTTACCTTGAATATATTTGTGTTTGCAGCTTTTTCTTTTATTTGTGTTATTTCCTTTTAGAAGTAGGATTTCTGGGTCAAAGGCTATGAACAATTTTATGGCATTTGATAAGTTTCTAAACTTCTTTGCTCAAGGGTTGTACCATTTTGAATGCTCCCAGCAATGTTTTGATGAGGTTCACACTACTGGCTTTGGGCTGTCAACATAACATTCTTTCTTGCTATGTTATTAGGTGAATAATGGTATCTCGATATTTACAGTTTTGTACTTCTTTGATTTCCAGTGAGGCTGACTCTTTTTCCTTATTCACTTACTTGTATTTATTCTTTTGTGACTTCTGATCATTTCTCTTTTCTATTATCAATTAAATAACACTTTCATCTACTTAAGATATTAACCGTTTATCCTATTTGCTGCAAATGTTTTTCCTAGTATGTCGGTTTTTCCTTTCCTTTTCCTCCCTTCCTCCCTTCCTCCCTTCCATTATTTTCATGTTCACATAGTCAAATCTGTTGATCTGTCCCTTTGACTTCTTTGTTTATAAGCTGTAAGATGTAAATACTAGTAACAGGGGAAAGACAGGCACCTGATATGTGAGGTGGGAAAATTTCTCTCGTTTTGTGTGGCTGGCTCATTTACACCTCTCTCTGTATTCATGTTAGGAATTTTCGGGTCATGTGATTAGTTCCTAGTGTGAAGGGTATGATATGGTTAGAACTTTTTTTTTTTAATTTTTTTTTAACGTTTATTTATTTTTGAGACAGAGAGAGACAGAGCATGAACGGGGGAGGGTCAGAGAGAGAGGGAGACACAGAAACTGAAGCAGGCTCCAGGCTCTGAGCTGTCAGCACAGAGCCCGACACGGGGCTCGAACTCACAGACTGCGAGATCATGACCTGAGCCAAAGTCGGACGCTTAACCGACTGAGCCACCCAGGCGCCCCTGGTTAGAACATTTTTGACACTGAACTTTTGTTCTGTGGGATTTAGGAACACATGGGCAGGAGGGCCACTTGCTTCTTCCTCCTTCCACACTCCCTTTGTGGAGACTCAAGATGGCAGGAGAGGAGAAAAGCAGCCAGCCTGGGTGCTGGAGGAAGGAAGATGATCGTAGTGAAATGCCTTTGGAGGGACCAGCTACCTTCTAAGTGAAACACGTGAAAAAGAGGAAAGGATAGAGTCTGTGTTTCTTGGCTCAGGCAAAGCTGGCTTTTAGGGTCGAGTTAGGGGGTCATTGTGCAGTGGGAATGCTGTGCTCACACTGGTGTGCACCTGTTGTACGAAAGGGAAGAAAATGAGCCATTAAATAAGGTGGACATTTTGGTCAGGCGTCTTCTGGGTATATCCCGGAATCAGAATACGGAGGCTCCAAAAGGCTAGGGTCGCGGAAAACCTGAAGGGGTTTCCCCGCCGCCCCAGGGCTTTCCATCTGGGGTTCCTACACTGTACTGTGTTTCTCATGGTCATCACATGCAGGCCAGGGGTGGGGCTCCTTGTTCTGTAATCAAACAGAGCACGTGTGCTATCTCCCCAGCTCCCGGGAACTGCTGTCCAGGCAGTTCACGTGGGAACGAGGGAGGAATAAACATTCTCTTTCTCGGTTGGTGATTTCTACTTTCCCGTATGTTATTGTAAGCATCTAGCTACCATGGCCCGTGGCCTGACCCCAGGTTGTGGCTTGCGTAAGGTGTGTTAGCAAAAAACCAATTATTTGATCTACTAGCATAATTGACCTAACAAGCCATGAAGGGTTCACGATTCGCCCCTCCCTTGTTAGTTACACAGAGAACGCAGTGGGCTTGGGGCAATTAGTAGTTGTAGTGAGAGGTGAATATAACAAGTTACATCATTTTTGAGCTGTTTAAGGGAAGTGTTAAGACTCAAAATGCAAGATTTCTGAAGAATTAGTGACACAGAATATAAATTCTGTGCTTCACTCAAGAATCAGTCACATCTGGTTCTAAGAGTGCTGAAGAGCTATGAGCCATCAGCCCTCTGTCCTTACCAATTAATGCAAGTGCTGTCCGGGGCGTATATGTGATCAATTACTGAAACACAAACATGCCAACGTGAGTGCCTGATGGAGGGACATCTGCCCTCTGGGGGTTTCTTCTTTTGGCTGGGGTCCTTAGGAAGTAATCCGAGTTTTGATTTCTGCTTCTTTAGTATGTGTGCCTTTTATTTTAAATGTTTATTTATTTTTGAGAGAGCGAGCTAGAGCATGAGCATGGGAGGGGCAGAGAGGGAGACACAGAGCCCAAAGCGGGCTCCAGGCTCTGAGCTGTCAGCACAGAGCCCAACGCGGGGCTCAAACCCATGAACCATGAGATCATGACCTGGGCTGAAGTTGGACACTTAACCTACTGAACCACCCTGGCACCCCAGTATATGTGCCTTTTAGCCCTAACTGATCTCTCTCTCTCTCAGAGCTGGTTCCCAGTGAACACTCAGATGGGGGTAATCTGTTGACCCACTGCTGGAAAGAACGGAAGAGTGAATGCTGTCCCTGCTATTCCTTGTTTGATGGCAACTGAAGTTTTCTTAGATCCTCAGGAGCCCTTCTAGGATAGTATGTTCATTTAGGAATGGCCTGGGGTCTTCGTGGCATGGTCCTTATTTATAGGCAAAGGCTCTGACTTCTTCAATTTGACAATAATAACAGCCAGTATTTAATGGATTCTAGGCACCGTATTGAAACCTATAGCGTGGTTCTCCATGTGTGGGCTCTAGCCCAGCTGTATCGCCATCACCTGGGCATTTGTTACAAATGCAAATGCCCCACCTGAAAACTTGTTAGAAATGTACATCCTCAGGCTCCAGCTGAGATCTACTGAATGTGAAAATGTGGGTTTGAGCCCAGCCATCCGTGTTTTAGCATGCCATCTGCATGACCCTGATGCATACTGAAGTTTGAATAGCACTATTTTATTTAAAAAATGTTTTAATGTTTTTAAAATTTATTTCTGAGACAGAGAGAGACAGAGCATGAGTGGGGTAGGGGCAGAGAGAGAGGGAGACACAGGATCAGAAGCAGGCTCCAGGCTCTGAGCTGTCAGCACAGAGCCCGACACGGGGCTCGAACTCACGGACTGTGAGATCATGATCTGAGCCGAAGTTGGTCGCTCAACTGACTGAGCCACCCAGGCGCCCCTGAATAGCACTATTTTAGAGTGTGCTAAGTTATTTAATCCACACAGCATCCCTATGGAGGAGAACCTACTTTGCAAAGTCTCAATTTTGTAGACAAGGAAAGAGACAAAGGGATGCACACTAGATTTCACAGCAGCAGAACTGGGATTTGAAGCAGATGTCCTGACTTGGGTCCCAAGATCTGAATTACTCTGCTAAGATGTGTGGATGATAACAGAGGGGAGAAGAGGACCATCATTACAGATAATGAGGAGTGAGGATGATTTTTATTCACATGTATTTATTCAGCTTGTAACGGGCTGGAGCCTGTTGCCACTGGCTTGTGAGAAACCGCGGCGAACATCTCTCCCCGGGGTCTCCATTCCCTGATGTCAGGTTGGTAGCTTGAAACTGGCCGTGGTGGGAATGTTTACACCACATAAACCAGCAGGCACTGCATATCAGGGCTTCCTCCCCTCCCCCTCAGCCAGTTGTGTCACATTTACCAACACACCACTGCCCAAACGTGTATACACATACCCCAGATTCTCAGTAGGCATTGCACACCAGTTATACAGGCTCACTGAAAGCAAGCACCATTCATAGATTCATGAGTATTTTAGCCACTTGTAAAAAAACATTTTAGCCACTTCTGTGTTTTCTCGTGTCTACACAATTGCTTTGACAATATGAAAACTCGGGAACCTTACCAGGAGAAGGCAACTTGGAATCTACCCTCTCAAAGTCCTGTGATCTTACAAGAACAGGCCGGTGATAACCACCTGCCTGGGAGGAGTGCCGGGATTTTAGACATCCTTTCTGAGCCTTTTTGGTACCTGCTAGGCTGAGGTCCAGGCCTGGGAGGCAGCAGCGGGTCTAAAACCCGGTGAGAAGGAAGAGTGAGAATTCCCCTCCCTGTGGCCGGGCAACAAGGGTGTGGGAGCGATTGGGAGCAGGGTTCCCTGCTTCGGGAACAGGGTAATGAATTGAAATGTCAACACAGAGCCTTCTCTGAACTTCTGTCTCAGAGGGATTCATGTAGGAACAACTGAGGATTTGAGATTTCAGGGTTCCCAGGGCGGGGGGCCGGGGCTTTCTGTAGTTTCCCGCCCGCCTCTCATTCCATCTCTGTCTTGGATGACAGGTTACACCACTCACAGGCCGATGGGGTGTCCCTCTCCCCAGACGGTATCAGGAATGAATTAGCATGTTTCCCTCTTGTAAGTGATCCTCTTTTTGAGTAAACATCCCCTGGGTTTCTGTGATGTGTAACTAATGGAGTGCTAAACTATCAGGGCTGGTTTCAGACTCAGAGCGCACACGTGTTGCCAATCCATCATGCTTCTAGTACTAATTAACATAGCAGGGACACAATAAAGCCACAGATCCTCCACACATTACCCGGCTCGGGTTACCCTCTATAACAATCTCGCTATTGACCCAGTGAGAGCCCACGTTGGGAAAACTTGCTCTGGCCTCTTCTCCCTGGCTAGACCTGCCCCATCGAATAAAAAATACCCGTGTGCATCGTTATCACCACGGTGCCCACTGGCCACTTGGCCGTCTGGATTCGGAGACGGTGCCTGTGTTTCTAGAATGGTGGCGTGGGCCTTCCCGGCTGTACTTGACCAGGAATCCTTGTCTAACGTCCTGGGCTGCTGTTCGGACTGGGACTTCAGGCCCCGGCCTGATCCTGTGCTCCTAAGCCTCTCAGGAAGACTTTCGGTCTGAGAACGCCTTACCTGCACCCTGCAGAGAGCATTTATCTGTCACCCCAAAGTCAGCTGAACGGAAATGCATCTACATCTCGACTGGGGTGTTGGTTACATGTGACACGTTTATCACTGAATTGTATGCTTAGTATCTAGTCATTTCCCTGGATATGAATTCTCTTGTCAATTAAAAAGTTTGAAGAATCAACCCTTCCTTATACCTTTTGCTTAAACCTATCTGAATAGACTTCTAGGGGCACTTGGGTGGCTCAGTCAGTTAAGTGTCTGACCTCGGCCCGGGTCATGATCTTGCAGTTGAGTTTGAGCCCTGCATCAGGCTTTGTGCTGACAGCTCAGAGCCTGGAGCCTGCTTTGGATTCTGTGTCTCCCTCTCTCTCTGCCCCTCCCATGATCACACTCTGTCCCTCTCTCTCTCAAAAATAAATGAACGTTAAAAAAAAAAAATGAATAGACTTCTGAATGCCTAATAATTGAAATATGATACAGAAACAGAGGCTGTGGTTAATATGACAATAGGACCCATAACTTGTATGTCAAATTGTGTGATTGTTATTCTCCCATAATATTATTCTCATTCATTAAGATGATTGTGGATGTAAACTTGTAAATTATTTAAAAAAATAAAAGGAAGGAGGGGGTCCCTGGGTGGCTCAGTCGATTAAGCATCTGACTTCAGCGCAGGTCATGATCTCGTGGTCTATGAGTTTGAGCCCCACGTTGGGCTCTGTGCTGACAGCTCAGAGCCTGGAGCCTGTTTCAGATTCTGTGTCTCCCTCTGTCTCTGCCCCTCCCCTGCTCATACTCTGTCTCTCTCAAAAATAAACATTGAAAAAATAAAAAATAAAAAGAACGGTATGTTCGAAGCCTGTTCGTGGTGTAGCCTCATGTTCGAGTGGTGGTTGGCATATTAAACATTGTGAATTCCTGCTTTCAGGGGCTCTCCTAAAGGAGCGATCCAAGGGAAACCTGATAAAGTGTTTGTCGTCTGGCGTTGAAATGCTCAGCAAACAAATCCTGCATAATGTAGCATCCCACTAAGCCCCCCTTTCCTCAGTGTCCATGATTTAGGGACCACCAGGCTGGGCTGGGCTGGGGGAAAGTGCAGAGGCACAGGGTTCCCACTCCTATTCCAATCAGGGTGGCTCAGGATTTAAGCGTTTCACACTGGGGCCTTCTCAGATGCTTGCTTTTGTTGAATGGCGTCTTCAGCTAAAATATATTTGAAAACCACTTGAGTAAATGATTTCTAAGGTGTCTTCCAGTTCTCAATTAAATGTCTCCATCATTCTATGCATAATTAGGAGATGTTTGCATGAGCACACATCTCATGTGAGATGTGCTTGATTATTTTTCCATAATCAATAAACCTTGTGTTGAAGTATGCCTAACATGTAATATAGAAAAATGATGGTTATGCATAATGTAAGATGTTCAGTGTTTTAAAAAATCCACATATACTCAATAGTTATGTGAAAGAAAATAACTATGTATCATATAGAATATTGTATTTTAGGGCACCTGAGTGGCTCCGTCGGTTAAGCAGCCAACTTTAGCTCTGGTCACGATCTCACAGTTTGTGGGTTAGAGCCCCGCATCAGGCTCTGTGCTGATCACTCAGAGACTGGAGCCTGTTTTGGATTCTGTGTCTCCCTCTCTCTCTGCCCCTCCCTTCCTCCCCCACACTCTGTGTCTCTGTCTCTCTCAAAAATAAATAAACATTAAAAAAATAATAGTGTATTTTAAATATTACGTATGACAGATTGTTTCATGAAAATAGGAAAAAAAATCAAAATAGTTTTGAGGCTTGTATTGCATGCAGAGAGAAAGATGCCCTAAAAATTGTTTGCTTGTGTCCTCCTTGCCTAAATATTTTTAAAGATCAGATTGTTAGCAAAATGATGGCGTGTTTTTCACATATCCTTAGCTGAGGTATTTGTTTATTTGACTGTCCAACAAGTTGGCACATCTAGAGAATATTAAAACAAACCAATAATAAACCTTGGGGAAAAAAAAGACAAAAAAAAACCCCAAAAACAAAAAACCCCAAACAATGTCACACTGCCAGGGTCAGAAAACAGAGGAAGAAGCTAAAAGCTTAGAAGAGAGACAGTAGCCAGCAGTTAAATAAAGAAGCCATTAAATTAAAAACACTGGTGTCAGCACATTGACAATTTGGTAATTAGCTAATTGTTGATGGCTTTGATCCAGCCTCGGGACTATAATAGAATAGAGCTTCACTAACCGTGATATGTTTTATAAACCCCCTGATGATTAAATTTATCCTTCCTCTTAAACATTAACATTATTAGCTAAGTTAATAAATAATATTAAAGGCTGGCTTTCTCTTGAGATCTCAGTCTGGATACCCCTACGATTAAGTAGAGAAGAGGTGGGTTTTTACCTGCTAACCATCAATGCCGACGTTTCTTGAAACTTCATTTCTTCTTTTGCATCGGGAAGGATGCCTTTCTCTGACGTGTAGCCTCCCACTTGGCTCTCATATGAACCGTGCCGTTGCACGTACACGTTCATGGCAAATGTTGCTAATCCATCACCCTGCTCTTTCCTGCCCGGCCTCAGAATCCTTGTCACGGTGCAGTGGGCCTGGCAGCCACAGCCAGCAATCTGAGCTGATGCTGGAATGAAACCCGTTTGCCATCTTGCCTCCTGACTACCACCGCTTCTGAGGATTCCAGGATCCAGTTGGCCAGTGGGTACCTCTCTTTGTGGTGATGCTTCCTGCCCCCTTTTTGCATATTAGAGTACCTGTCAATGGCTCCTCTTTTTACATATTCAGGTCCAAACACTGCCTCTAGAAGTTCATCGGACTGACACAATGTTTTATGATTCTAAAATGAAAATGAAAAAGAAAAAAAAGAGGAGAATTTGTCAGATAGATATTTGCCAAGTAAGCCTTCCAATTATTACATCAGAGCTGGACTAATTCCCTGGCTATCATGGCTCTAACAGACCATTTGAGCACCTAGGTCAAGGATTTTTAATCCTTAGTGGGCATCAAAGTGCCTGGTTTTCAATTCAGATCTGTTGATTCAGCACCTGCAGGAGTGCTGGCCTGGGCACCATTTTTGGAGGGGAAGAGCCAAAATTTTGCAGGTGATTCCCATCTGTTCTGGAAGTTGAGACCCCTCTGCCCTTGGGGATACGTGCTCAGTATTTGCCCCTTTTTGGGTGTTCTCCAGACCAGTGGGGCAGCTGCAAGAATAGGATGCTGGAGCCGGGATGTGGAAGAGTACTTTAAAGAGCTTTATTAATGAGAGAGGGAGACAGAGCGAGAGCAGAGGAGGGACAGAGACAGAGGGAGACACAGAATCCGAAGCAGGCTCCAGGCTCTGAGCTGTCAGCACACAGCCTGGCGCAGGGCTCGAACTCACACACTGTGAGATCATGACCTGAGCCAAAGTCATATGCTTAACCAACTGAGCCACCCAGGTGCCCCACGGAGGAGGTCTTAATACAGAACTCTCACCCTCAGGCCCTCCATGCAACTTTATTCCACAAGAGAATTGCTAGCAATGCATTAATGGCAGATAACTTATCACCTGTGTAGGGCCACTTGCCAACAATCTACATCCAGATTCTCAGATGTTAGACATAGTAAAATGCCATACAGGTGACCTTGACTCTTTTATACACAAGTCATCTGTACCCAAGTGTAACATTTGAGATTTCTGCCGTTTTTATGGACAGTGGTTAAGGGATTATGCTCTGGAGTTAGATCTACCTGGATTTGAATTTCACAACCCCCCCCCCCCCACTAATTTATCAGATATGTGACCTTGGGCAAATTAGACATAATGCTTCACAGCATTGTTTTGAGAAGTTAATTAGATAATCTACTCATGCCTCTGGCCTGGGTGGGTACTCTATAAATGTAGTGGTGTTTCTGTTTTACACAAATAGTTTGAGTCCTAGTCTGATCTTAAACACTGGTGTTCATGCTGAATGATAGAAACCTGCTTTAATGTTTTATATTTCTGTTTATTTAGGCCCAGGCTAAATAAGAGTGTCTCCCTCAGAGTGAAGGCCCAGGCTCTCTAGACTCTATATGACTTGTTCCTCCCCAAACATACATTCACCACCACTGTTTCCCGTACTTACTCAAATACAGCTGCATTTGCTACTTCTTGTTCCTTAAACACGCCAAGCACATTCCCGCCTCAGGGCCTTTGCACGCGCTGTTTTTGCTGGCTAGAATGTTTTTCCACAGATATCATTAACACCTTCTTTAGGTCTCTGCTCAGATGTCCCTTATCTGTGAGGCTCAGTATATAAGCTAGTACCCCTGAAGCCATTCCTGTCCTTCTCACTCGGGGTTTTCTTTATTTTTTTCCTTATGTAATTTATCACCATCTGACATATTATGTACTTTCTTGTTTATTTGTTATTGTCTGTCTTTCTCCATGAGGGTGGGAGACTTTGTTTTGCTCACTGCTGTGTCCCCGGAGTTTAGAACTAGGCTCAACAGGTACTAAATCCTCAACGGATGAATGAGAGACCTTTTTTTGCCACTTACAAATTAACAGCTTACTCATTTAATCAACAAATATACACTGACCATGTATTTTTTAATGGTATTATTCTCGGTTCTGTTGGGAATGTGAAGAGTTTTAAGATATGGTCCCTACTCCTAAGACATTTACAGCCTAGATTTGGAAAAAATGACTTAGACCAAAATGATAAGGACTAAATAAAACAATATAAACATAACTAAAAATGCAAGATGGCAGATTATGAAGAGCACAGACAATGAGATAAATCAGAGGTCAAAGCAGAGGAGAATTTCTTGGTGAGGGTGGGCATAGAAGGCTTTTCATCCAACACAGATCTGAGCAAATCCTTAAGAGATGATAGTTAGGCTGGCAGAATTCTGACGGGCTGGCAGCCGTGGAAGGGCGTAGGGAAGGCATCTATATATAAAGACCTGCAGGTGTGTGAGAGGGCACTGGGGAGCCCAGTGTGGGTGGATTGTTACAGGTAGAAGTGGCGATTGAGGCGTGGATGGCTTTGCAAGCTGGACAAGAGTCATGGCTGGTGACAGTGTACTGGGGCACCGAGGAGGGAGTGATGGCTTTGGAGAGTGGACCGTAGCTGTGTCATCAGATGCTGCATCTGCTGATGTGTGCGGGAGGGCCTGCCAACAGAGGAGGCTACGGAGAGAGGCTAGGCCGAGGGCATGGGAGACTGAGCCATACACCAGGGAAAAAGGCTGGCTTTGAAAACAAACTCTTGGGGCACCTGGGTGGCTCAGGGCGTTGAGCGTCTGACTTCAGCTCAGGTCATAATCTCACAGTTCGTGAGTTCAAGCCCCACGTCGGGCTCGCTGCTGTCAGTGTAGAGCCCGCTTCAGATCCTCTGTCCCTATCCCTCTCTCTGCCCCTCTGCCAAGTGTGCTCTCTCATAAATAAATAAACATTAAAAAAAAAAAAGAAAATAAACAATCGATCACACAGAAGCTGGTTAGTGAGACTGGCCATTATCTAGGCTCAAATGTCACTTTTTATCTTCCTTATTTTAACATTTCGCTTTTTGGCAATTTCATGGCTCTTGGCCCCTTTAACTAAATAAGAAGGGTGAAACCTAGTCTTTGAAAACCTTTTTCAATCCTATTTTTATTTCGAGAGTGTGAGTGAGCAGGGAGAGAGGGGGAGAGGGACAGAGGGAAGGGGAGAGAGAGAGAGAGAGAGAGAGAGAGAGAGAGAGAGAGAGAGAGAATCCCAAGCAGCCTCCACACAGCACAGAGCCCGCCCGATACGGGGCTTGATCCCACTACCCTGATATCATGACCTGAGCTAAAACCAAGAATCAGATGCTTAGCTGACTGAGCCATCCAGGCACCCCCCCAACCCCCATTTTTACATTGGTTTTCAGAGGGACAGAGAGAATGTTTTATAAACATTACAAGAAATAAACATTGTGAACATTGATTTTAGTGTCTTATAATGTTTTGTAGACGTTGAGTACATCTGGCTGCACGTTTAGCAAGGTAAGTTCACATCCCCTGCCCACCCCTAGTCCCAGGTGCCTGGAGTTAGGGATGGGGCTCCCTCCTGTAGACTGTTCCTGCTGTCTTCCTCCTGCAGCTCTCACAGGCGTGTTTAGCTTAGACACTGCTCCACGTGCGAAGCCCAGTAATGGCGTTAAACTAATGTTGTGCCGGTCGCTGAGGCCCTGGCAGGTTAACAGAGCTGACCACTGCTTGTGCCTGTAAGAGTTGTCTGTGCAGGTTCGTGTGGAGACATGGTCTGCTCCCCCACTCCCCGAACCCACGTGATAGAGGCACTTTGAGTCTCTGATTTACTTAGCTTGTTGCCTCAACCGTCCTCTGGATGTTCTTTTTGTAACAGCTTATGCGACAGGTAGAGTTTTATTTCTCAGACACATTAGAATGATCTCGCCATGACTTGGAATCATGGAGAGCCATCAACATGTGGACAGAAAATCCTTCTTATAATTTTGCTGGCGGATGAATAAAAAAAGAAGTCATTGCATACGAAGGAGGGAAACTCTTAACGTTTTTCAGTGCTAAGTAGATTGCGTGATAGGAGTATCAGTAGATTGGAAGAAAAATGGAGTCATAGAAATGCCTTTTAAAGCCGACTAAGATCTGTCTGCTTTCAGAGAGGCAGTGAATGAATTCACAGAGTATTATGGGAAGCTCTTCCTTCCATTCTGGTCTTTCTGAAGGCAGCTGCCCAAAATTTCACCATGACTCCACTGAAGCCTAGTAGGGCTGACTTGGACTGAGATTAATTACTTCTCTGTTGGATGAGACTCAAAACGAAGGTAGGACTGGCACCGAGGTCCCTGAGGATGGCTATCAAGTAACAGTAGCATAAAGCAAGCGGCATCACATGAAAAGTCTCTTGCCTGTCACTCCTGAGTAACTCCAGTACACATGATAAATTGCATTCCCAACTTCCTTTATGAGAGTACTGTAACTACTGAATAATTTGGAAGTAGCCTATTTTGTCCATTTTCATGTAAAATTTTGCCCACAACAAGAAATAGACATGAAATGGTTAGCACCTGGGAGAAAAGTCTCCTTCCCCAAACCATGCACCACAGACTTTGTATTTTTCATATGTTTAATCAGTTTTACAGTGTTTAGAAACTAATTTTGCAACAGCAGTAAAAGTGAATTGTACTTTTAGCAAGTTTGTAAATTCTATTTCTGATTTATATCAAGTATCAGAAATTTGGTTAATAAAACTTGATTGCTTTTCAAACATACAGGCAAACCATATATAGGGGTAATGTCATTCTGATATAAATTTTTAAAAATCTCTAGATAAAATTTCACATTTAAGAATTAATACCTTCCTAGAAATTATCACTTATATACAATGTAGATTTTTAAGTGGATGCTCTAAAATTTCCTATACTCATTTTCTGGGTGATTGGAAATTTCTTTTATTTCCCCTCCCTTTTTTTTTTTTTAAACAGAGGCATTATTTAAAAAAACAAAACAAAACAAAACAAGAAAATATTTCCTGTAGCAGAGAGAACAGAATTATAATTATTTGAGCCTACCAAATACATACACCCCCGTAGCAATGAATGCTTACAATTCCAGAACGTAGAAACATGGAAATCATTTTGTTGTGTTGCAGAATCTGTATTGTAAAATGATTTTTAAGCCACTTTTTGCCCTTACCATGAAGTATTTGGTAAGCTCCAAAGGACTCAAGAATCTTTCTCAGCACAGGCTAAATGTGTGGATTCTTTTCCTCTTTCCATTTTGAATCATCAACATGCTCAAATTTAGGTTTAAAAATCAGTGTATACATTACCTCCCTCAAATAACTAAGAATTGGTGTTCTCAAGCTTGCCTTTAAAAAAATTCATTGGCTGAACTGAGTTTATGCGTGAAAAATTTCTCCCCAGAAGGATAATATTTTTGGAAAGGAGTTAAAACAGGGCTTTGAATGAAGGCATGTGTAACCGAATGTGCAGGGCAAAAAGGTTGTAATTGACAGGTCCCTTCTGTGGTGCAAAAGTCACCATTACAGTAACTTTAAGCTCCACTCCATTAAGCAGTTACTCTGCTTGTGTCTTGACTTGAAAAATGTTTGAAATTCAGGAAGTGTGATCCTGTAGTCAGAAAGGAAAATTAAAACATGTTACGCGAGGAAGTTCATTGATTTGAAAAATGTCTTATCATCAGTCAGGAACAGGCATGTTAGGAAGATTTAAAAAAAATGTTTTTTGAGACACCACTAATCCACAGAGACAAATAAAAAAAAAAAAGAAGAAGAAAATATTACAATGAAACTCTGCATCTGGTTGACATTTAAATAAAGCTGCCAGAGTACAAACAAATCTCAGGACAACAGCTCTAGTGACATATTTTTTAAAGAGTGCAGAAAAGAAATACTTGGCTGAGCAAATCTTAGCACCACATGTGAAGGAACCATCAATATTTATTACATTATAGATTTGCCAAATGACGTGGAGCATCTGGGAATAGTATAGAGAGTGCCGTAACTGGAACTTGATTATGTGCTTTTATATATTGGGCTGGGTACTGAGGCCAGAGCTGGTTCTTTGGGAAAAGATAAGTGAAATCTACAAACTTTGTAACTCTTTAGTAGATGAAAGTTAAGTGTATAGATGTCTGGGTGCACTGTGCAAGTTGGGATGGAAAACACTGCAGAAAAGACAACAACAAAACCCCTGTTCTTTGAGACCATGGAGTTCTGTTTATGTGAACTCAGTGCAGGCAAAGATGGGTTAGGCTGGGCTCGGGAGTGTTTTTATTAGTGGGCAGAGCAAAATTCCCTGAACGGAGAGGAGCCCAGCAGGTGCACAGTTCCAAATTCAAGGCTGCTTCCAGCCCCTTCCAGAGGAACAAAACTAAACCTTTGAGGGAGTAATTAATTACTGTTTGTTTTAGAAGCCCTCCACTCCACCGTTGGTGAGAAAAGCAGGCTGCAAGAAATTTGGTTACTAGACTGTAGAATCTAGAGCCATGATTCACTTCTGCCTCCTGTGTGTCTTGCCCTAGTCCACTGGCACCAAGCCAGGTGCCCAAATAGTATTTTGCTAGAATGATTTGTCACAAGGTTGTGAATTCTAGAAAGTATAAGATCTGAGGCCCAAGAAATTGCATCCACTTGGTACACCAGTTCAGCCAAAGGGGCTGTAGCTTTAATGGACAGAAATGCCGTGGACTTTCTCAAGCATCTTCTGAACAGGGAGGGGCAGAAAAAATGGCCCATGACAACTGCTAATTCTGGCTAATGGATATACAGATATTATATATCCGAATGGATGTATGGATAGCATGGATATTATACAATTGGATTATAGTAATGGATATTTTATTATTCGGCCTACTTTTGTTATATTATTTAAAATTGTCCTTATTTAAAGTTTAAGTAAGAGAACGGGAAAGAAACAGCTCAGCTTCTAGCTCCAGCTGGAAACCAGCTTTCGCAGACTGAGGTACAACAGAGGAAGGCAAACCTGTTCTTTCCCACACAATAGCACAGAGTTCCTTTGGAAGAGAAACGAGAAGTATTTGGGTCGACCTGTTGATTTAGCAAGGTTTTGTTATCTTTCTGCATCCCTCCTGCTTTTCAAAATGGGAGTAATATTTCCTTCTCAATGCTTCTGCAGGGATAAAGAAATCTATGTAAACATTCCATAGCTTGGTTCCCTGTTGGCCATAAGGGAGGTAAGGCACTGGACTTTTGTGTTTGGTGGATGAAGGAACATAATGGCAGTTTCATTTGAGGGAAGGGCATTGCTTAAACAGTCAATAAAAGACTACCTGCTCTTTCTCTCTGTGGCCTGTCACCCACAGCATCTTATTTGGTCTTATCAACTTGCTACCCAGGGCATGATGTTCCTGATTTGAAAGTGGGCAAAATAAGTCAAAGGGAACCTTGATACCTCTTATGCTCAAAATGCTTTATGATTTTCAAAGAATTCTAAATTTATTTTGAACTTAGGAAACCACTGATAGAGGCAAGGAGAAATATTTATTATCTCCATTTTACAAGTGAGCAACTGAGGCTTAGAGAGGTTAAGTGACTTGTCCAAGACTTCTTGGGTCCAGAAATGATTGGGATCTTCTATGTTTTCAAAACACCTTGGGTTGGTCTACACAACTTCCTGTAATGTTTGCATTATGTGGACATCTTGGATCATTTCCTACCACCACCCTTCAGTGTTCCTCACCGGCTACAAAGTGAAATTCTAAAAATCTGTTCCTTACTGAAAATGCTCTTTGCTGCTCAGGGCGGTCTCTGCAAAGTGAAAACAGTGGAGTATGGGAGAGGAGAAGGGCTGAGAGCGAGGATATGGTAGGGGCTGGGCAGTTCTGAGAAGAGAGCTTGCCAAATCAGTGTTTGTGGAGTTCAAGTTGGCTTCTCCTGGAAGAAAAACTTGGAGGCCTGGGTGGGTGGGGGGCTGGTTTCCTGCAGGGGCAGCTGGGACCTACGTCCCTTTTCATTTGGGCCCCTCTGGCTGACTCCTGGAGGGGAGCGTGCTAGAGTGGGTGGCATCACATTCAGACCTGGGTTCTGTGGTCCCCACCCTGTGCTCCGGGCGGCCCTGGCTCTTTACCTGCACAATGAAGAGCTGTCATGAGTCCACAACGCCGGTACAGAACCTGACAGTGGTGGACCCTCCATAACTGCGTCCTTTCTACTCCTTTCCTTCCTGGCAAAATCCTCCCAAGAATCTATTCTTTGGAGGAGGCGCTTAAAGGCTGGAATGAGAGGAATCAGACTCCCCAGGGAAGCAAGCCCATGAGCCCAACAGCCTTCTGTTCCTCTGCCAGTGACACTCCAAACTTCCAAGCCAATCGCTGTTCGCTAGGACTGCAGACCCTCCCGGAAAAGCGGGCTGGGGCGAGCACTGAACGCCGCGGGTGCCGCTCGGTTCCGAGGCCGGTTCTGAGGCCCGAACTGGCCGCTGGGTCTCAGGTCTGCATGCGCGCTCCCCAGCGTCCCCTCGCGGCCTCTTGCCACAGGGAGGACGAACCTGCCACCAGGTTCTCCGAAGCTGGGTCCTGCAGCAGCGACCCCGCCGCCGCAGGGGTCGCTGGCATTTGGCAATGCAATCGCCTGGGGACCACTAGACACTGGGAGAGGATCAAAGCATTCTTGTGGAGCCCGAAGCGCCCAGGGTTGCACTTTTGTTAGCCCGGCTTCACCTCGCCAATAAATTTTTCTGCGAAAGAAGGGGCAGGAGTAGAGGGCCAAGGGGGGTGGGGCTGGTGGCCACGCGGAGGGGACGGGAGTGACGTGCACCTGTGCTCCTGCCGCGTTAAATCAGTATGAAGCAAGTGACATTTCCCCCTTGCTTGCCCACTTGGAACTGCTCATCTTCCTGCTTTAGAACACCCGCCGGCTCTTGTAGGGTCAGCGTTTTCAAAGAGTTATTTCCTCCAGGCTCTTAAAGTTTACGGAGCACTTTGTTACAAGGGCCCGCCCTCAAGCAGGGCTTTCGTCTCTCCCTGTCCCTCCGGCCTCTTCTCCACACACTTCTCCGGAGAAACCTTTACACAGGCCATTTCCATTTCCTCACCCCACCTAGAGGTATAAAAAAATATATGGGACATAACCTTAGAGGTGATTTGTTTCAACTTCAGGTCTTTCATTTTGCACAATAACAGATGGAAGCCTAAAGGAGTGAGGGTAAGGAAAGTGGCCCAAGGTCAAGGGTTACTTTAGTTGGCAAAACCAAGGACAGGACAAGCAAATCCCTAGAGAGCCTTACTACCTCCCCGCCTCCCCCCACTCCTTATTTCGTAGAGGGAAAGAATCCCAGGACTATTTCAGGCGGGTCAAGTACTTTGTAGAGGTGTCTGTGTTTTCGCCAATTGGCTTTGAGGCATGGAATCACACCTGCAGTAACTTGGATATATGGACAGTCACTTGCTATCCACGTGAAAACAAAGAGCCAAGTACAGTTGGAGCCTCTCTTCTTACCCACTCCCCCCCACCCCCAGTCCTACACTATGGTGCGTCTGAGCTGTGCAATTTACTCTGTTGGAGTCGTCTACCAGTTTGGGGTAGAGCTTGAACATAGGGATGTTTCTGGTAAAAATTAGGAGGAATCCCTCCTGCCAGTAAAGACACTTTTCAGAGAGACCTCCTGGGGCTATCAGCATAGGAAATATTTTGGCTCTCCCCAAAGCCCAGACTCAGACCCCAGAGGGAGCATATCACACAGAACAGGGATAGGAAGGCCCTGGAAATTTTCTGCTTAAAATCCTAGTTTAGAGCCTTGGTGAGTTGTGAGAACCCTCTTTGTCACTGAATGAATCCTCATTGGGTCTAGGCTCTTTTGTGAAACTATGTTCCCTTCTTTCACTGGTTCAGGTTTGCTCTCACGGTTTTGATTAGTATTTTGACTAGACAGGATCAATCTTAGCAGTACGGTGGAACAGAAATCCCGCAAAGACTTCACAATCAACACAAGTTTGTTTCTTTTTTCTTTTCACAAGTCTTTTTAAAAAATGTTTATTTATTTTGAAAGAGAGAGACACACACACACACACACACACACACAAAGGGGGAGAGGGGGAGAGAGAGAGAGAGAGAGAGAGAGAGAGAGAGAGAGAGAGAGAGAATCTGAATCAGGCTCCGGACTCTGAGCTGTCAGCACAGAGCCTGATTCAGGGCTTGAATCCACAAACCATGAGATCATGACTAAGTTGGATGCTTAACCAGCTGAGCCACCCAGGTGCCCCTAAGGTTTGTTTCTAATTATTTTCCCTTTCCTCTTCCTCTTGTCCGACTTGGACTTTTCTCATGCACCATGAGCCATGAGTACAATAACAGAAGTTAAATTTTGTTATGGCCTTTAAGGTTTGAGAGAGAACTTGGGAATCACTGAACTGTACTCCTTCACTTTATAGTCAAGGAATCAGAGGCCTAGCAAGGTGAAACGATATGACCAATGCCTGCTACACATGGATGAAATTATATTTTCACCGTAGTGCCTGACCCCTCCCTGGTTTGCTTCCTCCTCTCTCTCTCTCTCTCTCTCTCAATCTCTCTCTCGATTTCTTTCTACTTGGTATAGTTGGGCTGTGGGGAAAATATTGAGAGTGATTTGAGCATGGATAAAATCTGCCCCCTCCAAATGTTAAACCCCAATATGGGATGGGAGTAGGGGGTGGAAAGCTCTTAGGGTTAAGGGTTTACTGTTTCAGTTAGTCATGAGGCCCCCTAGGGGCTGCAGGAGGCGCGCGCGCGCGCGCGCGCGCGCACACACACACACACACACACACGGCCTCCTGATGTGGCAACTAGCTGCTTGTCCTCTGATGGAAGGCAGCCATAGCAAGGACACTGCCCCTGGGGTGGAACCCAGACTCCACTATCACTCTTGAGTCTATACCTCCCCTGACCACCATTTGGAACGGGTACTGAGAAGTCAAGGTCTGTGGTTGCCTCATCTCCTAGCTGCGACATGACCCTCCAGTGAATTGAGCCACATTCCCAGCGTAGAAGATGAACATTGTCTGGGGCAAACAGGCTGGCAGATCCAGGCAGCACGATTGCTTCACAGTTAGGGCATCAGACTCCATATCCCGCTGCAAAGGGCACTTTTTTTTTTTAATTGTATGAAGGCATCAAGCCGGAAGAGAAGTTACCGGTGGTCCCTTTGGTCCTGTGAAGGCGCTGTGTAGCTGTGTGTCTCCCTAGCAAATCCCATGAGCTTCTCTGAGCCTCAGTTTTCCTTCCCATTTATAAAACCAGGGGCCGGGGCTAATCACGTTCCCTCGAGGTTTCAAATGCCTGTGATTTAAACCCTGCTTCATACGGAGGAGGGATGAGAACCCAGATCGCATTGTCTTTTTGTTCAGCCCCCCCCCCTTTTTTTGGACACGCAGAGCAAGGAAAGGGAGGACAGTTATCTTCCGAAAGCTGCCCCCCCCCCCCATTCCCATTGCTTGTGACAGGTCGTATATTTGATTACGCAAAGCAAATTGGGAAATCATATCTCTGCAATCCCATCTGGGATTATTTATTTCGCCGCGTCCACAGCCGGTCAAAGTTGTGAGAGGATACAATGTTAAAAGTGGCTTCCCGCGAGAGGAGGTGGATTCGAGTTCATCTGTAGAGAAACCAGAGCCATACACCCGCCGCAGCAAAGCACTTTTGTGAGACCCAGGAGTTTCCAGAAGTTATTCACCACCCCAGGCACTCGAGGCTGGTTGATCTAGCGGGTGACTCAGGCTGGTGGTGGTGGCGGCGGCGGGGTTCTTACCGGCCCCAGGCCCCTGTCTCCAAGCCTGGGAAGCTGGAAAGTCGATCGCGATGGGGAGGAAGGAGATCGGGCTTTGAATTTTCCCCGGCCTCGGGGCGTTCTGCAGGCTAGCTCTCGGAGTTAAAAATAACAACCACAAACTAATACAAGTAACAACTTCCAGGTACTCCAGGTTCAGTGTGGCCGGGTCACCGAGCCAGGGGATGGATCTCCAGTGTCTTGTGCTTTGAGGTCCGCTCCCCACTTCGCAGCTGGGGAGGGTGAGGCGCAGAGGGAGGTGGAGGATGTTCCTCGCTACCACCCAGCCGGGGAGCGGCACACCAGGCATTTTACGCCCCGTCTGCCACCTCCGGAACGGAACGCGGGCGCTTGGCCTTCCAGAAAACGGTCCACGGCCCGCTACACTCCGGCGGCCTGGGGCGGGGGGCGTGGGGGCCTCAAGGCATGGGGCGAGAGGTGGCCGGGCCGGGGAAGCCAAGCGCCCTCGAGCCACGGGGCAGCAGGCACTCGCCGCCTGCGGCGGGGCTGGGGGCTGGCCCGCGGGGTGCGCCTCGAGGGAAGCACCGGCCCCGGGAGCTGATCCGAAACGCGCTTCCCCCTTTTTCTTTCTCTCTTCTTTTTCGAGGGGTGTTTGAAGTAAAAAAGAAAGCCACCCTTCTCAAGAAAAAGAAAAAGGCCGCCCCTCCCCCTTCCGCTTTGTTGTTCAAGTTCCCTTGCTTGACTTGCGAAAAGAGATCTTTACACCGGTAGATCCGAGCTGTGCGGGAACCGGGAGGGGTGTGGGTGAGAGAGATTTGGGGGAAAGGGAAGGGAAGCAGAGGGAGAAGCGCTGAGCCGCTAAGAGAGAAGATCCCGCTGGCCTACCCCGACCAAGCCGGACGCGCAGAGTCGATGGGGCGGCCCCACTGCGTGGTCGTTTCCAAGAAGGACTCCGAATTGAATTTGGTAATTTGGTGCCGGCTTACTAGCCAGAGGACTTCTGTTTCCTCACCTCACAGGTCCTCAAGCCACAGCCGACCCCTTTTTGGAGAGGAACGTGGAGAAAGGAGCCGGATCCCCTGGGCCCTCAGTCAAGCTTGTGCGGCAGGACCCTCCCCGAGCTGCATGCGAAGGCGCGTCCGGAAGTTCATGAAGCTGCTCCTACCGGGTCAAGACTCTTCTCCTGGACACCGAGTCTTCACAAGGACTGTGCGAGGAAGGCCAGTCTTCCCGTTTTGCAGATGAGACAGCTGAGGCGCAGAAAAATAATTGACCAAGATCACGCGGTCCGTGGCACAACCAGCCTAGAACTCAGGCTCTCTGATTCCTTTTGCTTCAGCACGTTTAATTTACTGACCAGTTTGTGCAACCTTAGATTCCTTTTTAATTTTCCCGGAAAAAATGAAGATAATTTCGCGTGTAATATCGGAGTTGCTCAGACTTACTGAAGCTCATCCCATGATAAAAAGCAAAACAAAACAAAACAAAACAAAAAACAAAACACATCTCTTTCCCCCACTCTCCGCCCACATACCTCACTTCGAAGCAATTGTAGGAATGGTGATTCTCTGGGGGGCCTTCAGGGCCAGGGGTTTGAAGTGTAATTCAACTGGATCACCATTACAGCTGCACGCCTCTTGAGTGGCAGATGGGGTGCAGGGAAGGTGGCGGGACAGGTGGGGGTCAGCGTGGAAGGGGACTCCTGGAGAAAGGCAGGGAAGTACAGAGGAAGCAGTGGGGACTGTTCTCTTGGTTTCTGCTAGGGGTGGGGGAGTGCTGAGAAGGGAAGGGTCCTGGGCCCACCCACCTGAAACCCACGGGCCCAATCCCTCCAGCAAGCGGGAGAGCCTGCCTCCCCACATTGGGCCGGACACTGCACCCGGGAAAGCCGGTCCAGCTGACCCACGTTCTCAGGAGCCAGGAGCCAGCGCCACAGTCCTCGGGTCCCTGTACCTCCCTCCACCCCCAGCCCCCATCTCCCGTCCTAGTTTCACCCGTTTGGTTTACTGTACACAAATCCCTCTTGTTTCCTCCTTGTATAGCAGCTTTGACAACTCCAACTAGTTCAGGGGCTGTTTGGGTGATTTTCTGTTTAGGAAACTGCCACTCAACGCCCCTTTGCTCTCCTGTTTCTTCCTGGTACCCCTTCCCCTCAATCTATTACCCTCCCAAATTAGCAAACCTTTCTTGATTTTGTTTCTTAATAATCAAAATAACTAGCGAAAGGCTAATGATCCTCCCCCCACCCCCAAAAGCAATAAACAAAATAAAAGCCCAGGGTGCCATCTGCCAGCACACAAGGCCAGCTCTGGGAGAGGTTTGTAGTTCACTTTCACGTCCAGGGGAGAAGCACTGATATGCGTGTTTGCAAAAGCAGAAATGTAGCTAGCAGGAGTAGACGCAGAAAAAAAAAAAAAAAACCACAATAGTTGATAAAAACATGCTGTGTCCTCTTACATGAGGGTTGCTCAGACGCCAGTTACTAAAATCAGACAGGGAGTGGGGGGGAATAAAAAACACGGACCCATTGTGAGTTTCTCTGGTTAGGAGTGGAGGGCTTCTCGAAGTTTCTCAGACTTTAGGGCAGAGGCCGACCAGTTCCTTTGCTCTCTGGGAGACTACTACATGACCCAGGGCTCCTCTTTGAACCTCACAGTTTCATCATTGGAAAAATGTCTGGCGCTGTGGTGGTGCAAATAACGCATTTCTGCTGTGGTCAAAATTTCAAATGCTCTAACGTAGATGAACAAATGCATTTCAAAGAGTATAAAAAACTACGCAAAAGGTGGTAAAACTGGTGTCCTGAGGTGGTGCCAAGAGAGAGGCACGAAGGGTCTGCGTGACTCTTTGTCCCAAGTCTGAGCGCCGCAAGGCTCCCAAGTTACCCTCTGAGACGCCCAGAGGGACTGAGCAGTCTCCTGGAATAAGCAGAACTGTTTCTCTGCTTCCTTTACTGGACACTGCAAGAGGCTTTGGGGAGAAGCATCCACACAAAGGGAAATGCCAGTGTCCCGTTATCAGAAAAGCGCTTTCCAACTCCGCCAAAGGCTTGGATTCGAATACCTACCTGCGGGTCCCGCCGCCGGGTCTCGCCTTACTTCCATAGTAATTCCTAAACTGCCTCCTTTCCACCTCTCAGAACTTGGTTAATTAACTTCTTTCCACCGGCTCCGAGAAAGGAAACGTTAGAATCAGTTCAGCGATTTCTTTCCTTTAACGCATATTTATCGCAGGCCTACTATGTGCTCCGTGCAGCAGCACTCAGTCTCCCAATTTGTCTCTCAAACCGATCCCAAGGGGCATTGATTATTTAAAGGGGTGACTAGACAAAACGCCGCCTAAGTGATTTTAAATTCACTTCAATAAATAAAATGTAGCGTTGGATTAAGGGACTAGTTCTTTAGACAT
Source organism: Panthera uncia (assembly GCF_023721935.1). Lineage (NCBI taxonomy): Eukaryota > Metazoa > Chordata > Mammalia > Carnivora > Felidae > Panthera > Panthera uncia. Next base: position 9,978,954 of record NC_064807.1, on the reverse strand, counting down.
GTTGGAAGTTCAATTTATTAAACATTTGTGTAAGGGATTTTTGAGACAGAAAGTATTTCTTTATAAATACATTCATGCACACTAAAAAAAGTCATCTTAAAAAATAGCTTCATTTTAAAACATGCTTAGAGTGGATATGTTGCACCTAAATCTCCAAATGGCACGTATTTCCGCCCTCCCCCCCCCCCCCCCATCGGAGAAAAATGACATCGGAGAAAAATGTAAGTGACGTCGGTGACTTGGCGACCCGCCGGCCTCACCGGTAAGATGAAAGTTACGAAGAACTACTTTGCAGTTTAAGGATGAGCGGCGCTAGCCATAAAAATATCTACAGATCATTTGTCCGCCAGTCTGGCGCTGTGGTGGTGCAAGGTGACCACTGATTTAGTCTTGCAGGAGAAAGTAGGATGCAGCTGTGTGCCCGATTAGAGAGGCCTCATTTCCAAGCCCAACTTTGGGTTAATTACTGAGTCGCAGAAATACTGGACTTGCTGATAACGTAGAGACCAACACCAGTCTTTCCGACCGCTGCCTTGAGCATTACCTTCTTTTGTAAACAATGCGATTCGCAAGAGTGTGTTTCCTATTGTCCGTGAGATAAACGGCGACTTCACCCCAGCAGACCACCGTCACACTTCGGTTTAGCGCTGGGACAGACAACCCGGCTGCACCGAACGTTGCGCGGGTGGATTCTGGAGGAGCGCCGAAGGGAGGGGCGCGACGGCCGCCAGGAGGCGGGGAGCGCCAGGCCGGCGCGCCTCGGCCAATCAGCGTGCACACCGCCTGACAACCGTCCAATTAGAGGGCGCGGTGCTCGGGGCCCAGAGCCGATAATACTAGGAAAGGGAGCAGAGACTAACTATTGCAGCCAGGGGCGCTGCGCCGCACGCAGCTGCGTACGCCCGCCGGGAGAGCCCGAAATCTGAGGCCAGGGCCGCCCAACCTTCCCGCCCAGATTGGGTCACAGGAAGCAGAAAGCAGCTCCTGCGAGGTGAAGCGCTCGGGGCTGCCAAGGACCGATTAGAACTTTGCGGAGTCCGGGATGTGCGGGGCGAGGCTGCTGAGGACTTGATTCATCTTCTCCACCCATCCCCCGTACTCCCCGTCCACTGGGCTCTGAGCCTCCAGCTGTCAGCCCCCGATTTCGTGGCAGGGTGTGGCGACCCTGATTTGTATTTGCAAGCACAGCCAGCAGCCCAAGAGCCAGGTCCTAAAGCTGGATATCTTTTGCCTCGGCTGCTAGCTCGGGCCTCAGAGTCTTGGTGAGTGCTGTGATGTCGCTCCGGGTGTCAGGGAGGGCAAAATCGCCGTTCCTTATCTTTTCTATTTTATCTGGATGTCTTGCCTTAAAGTGCAAACCATGCCCGATGTATATGGAGACCGTGCAGCTCAGCCGTGCGAGGCTCAAGCATTATTGATGTTGGAAGGGCATCTGCAGCTCCATGCGCGGTGTCCTTATGGGTCTCTGACAGAAGAACATTTTTTGGGTTTGAGTTGACTATTTGCTAGGGGTGGGGGGCGTAAAAGGACCTCTCCAAGCGCAAAAGAGGGTCCCTGTAGTGGTGTAAGAGGATGAGGCATTTGAGAGGCATAGAATGGTACTTCGCTGGGTCTGAAGGGGCCCCTTGTGATCCAAAGGAAAGTAACTCTCCCATCGATAGTTTCATATTCATCATGGCCCTAGTAGTTGGCTATGGGGAAGCCTGACAAGTGGCCTAGGTCGGCCCAGTTGGACACAATACTTTTGTGTGTGTGATCCGTGCGTTACCCCGGGACTTGTCCCGAAAGCTGGTGTAAAGAGGCAGAGAGGTCTGTGGTTAAAGATCAGGTGCTCCTAGAGCACTTAGAATGAGTTAAGATAGAAACCTTGTTGAGTTGGGAATTTCTGGGGGCCCTAAAGGTACAAGAAACGCAGTGTGGTGTGGATGCGAGGGACGTGAAGAGAACAGGGCTCCTCCAAGGGCCAGAGGCCCTAGACCGGGAGCTCTGGGCTCAAGACCCGGGGGTCGGTGCCTGACGGTGGTTGGTGCGTCTTCGGGTCTTTTCGTGTCCCCCCCTCCCCCCCGACCAGGGCGCGGGAGACTGAGCGTAGGCCGGAGCCCGAGCGCCGCGCCGCGCGCCATGGCCGACCGGCCCGCGGGCCCGGCGGCCGGGGACTGGGAGATCGACGTGGAGAGCCTGGAGCTGGAGGAGGACGGCCGCGGGCCGCCGCCGCCTACGCCGCCCGGGCCCAGCCCGCCGTCGGCCGACGGGGACGGCGAGGACGACGAGGACGAGGACGAGGACGAGGACGACGACGCGGAGGATGAGGGCGACGGCCTGGAGGCGGGCGCTTCCCCGGGGGTGCAGGGCCGGCCGGAGCAGCAGCGGGGAGCGCCGCGGGGGCCGACCCCCGCGCCGCAGGCCTCGCCGGCGCCGGCCGGACCCCCGGAGCGCGGCGCGAACGCGGGCGGCGGCGCGGAGCCGCGCAAGCTCAGCCGCACGCCCAAGTGCGCGCGCTGCCGCAACCACGGCGTGGTGTCCTGCCTCAAGGGCCACAAGCGCTTCTGCCGCTGGCGCGACTGCCAGTGCGCCAACTGCCTGCTGGTGGTGGAGCGCCAGCGCGTCATGGCCGCCCAGGTGGCGCTCCGGAGGCAGCAGGCCACCGAGGTGCGTACCCGCCGGGCCCGGGGTCGCGCCTCGCGGGGGCGTCCGGGCCGCCGTGGGGGTCGGGCGTGGGAAGGGACGGGCAGCCCCCTTCGCCCCGCCCGGCGGAGGGCCGCGGCGCGTGGCGCTTCTGGGGGGGACGGGTGGTGAAGACGCTTCTCTGGTCCCGGTGGCCTGGGGGGGGGGGGGCGGGGCAGGGAGGCAGCCGCGGGCATCGCCGGGGAACTTGACCAAAAAGATTTTGTAATTTTAAAAGCAGGCAGAAAGGCCTTGAGAGTGGTCTGGGAGGTTTTGGGGAAAGATATTTTATCTTTTACGTGTTTATTTTGGTGGTGTTGGGGAGCAGGGGGAGGACAGTGGTGGCTGCAGTCGCTGTGTTACTGGTGCTGTTCTCGAAAAAGAACCGCGCAGCTTTCGCTGTCAAAGGGAGAGGCAGAAAGTGCTGCCCATTTTACAGATGAGACCAAGGGTGGCGTGGGAAGTTAGGTGCCCGAAGCCCTAGGTCCTGAAGCCAGCTTCGACCTAAGCTAAGGGGCTGGTGGAGGGGTCCCTGGTGCCTCCCACCGGGGGGCTCCAGCTGTGAGGAGAGCCAGCGTTTTTTTTAAGGGTGAGGCTTTTCTTGACCTTTGGATTTCCTGTGTCCATGTGTTCCTGCACTTGGGAGAGCTCAGAGCCAGGGAAGCTTCGGGGTTCCCCCCACTCCCCCACCCCTTACAGACTCAGGGCCTGGGAAGATTTTTGCTTTTACGTTTTCTCCAGGAGGGACTGGGGAGGGGTTCACATCCTCATCGGAGGCAGTGACCCTAATGGAAAGCTTTCTGAGGGCCCCAGAGAGTGCTCTGGATGACCCAGGTGGCCTTGTCCCTGGGCTGGGCCTCCTCCAGAGTGAGGCGCTTGGCACCAAGGGCTCCTACATCCCTCAAGGGTCCCTGGGCATTCAGGGCTGGACTCAGGCATAGAAGGACCCAGAATCCCACCAACCAGGAGGTGACAGAGGGAGCAAAGTTGGGTTTCCCCTTGTCCCGTGCCCCAGGTGGCCGCTGAGGTTTTTGTTTTTGCCTTCATGTATCCCAGGCTCCAACTGTTTTTGGCCAGACCCGGGAGAGTGTGAGAGACAGGTTCCCTCATACCTCTCTCTCAACCCCCTGTACCCCATTCCACCTGCCTTGCTGCCAGAAGAAACCAGCTTCACCTCACTGCTCAATCGCAGGCCACGGACACCTTTGGCCCTACCTCTGCATGCCCCGGACACAGCTGTCCCCCACAGCTCTCCTTCAGGGCCTGGCTCCTGCGATCTTGACTGTGGGATGTCCCCCAACTTCTAGCTGTGGGATGAATTTGGAGTGACTCTAGCAAAGTGGCCACAGAGAAAATCTCCTCTACTGCCTGTCAACTGAAGTAGCTTGTTGCCCTGGAATTAAGGGGTGCTGATGTGAATTTGTTGAGAATTATTTTTACATGGGATGAGAAAATAAATACATTTAGACCGGGGAGGGTTGTTGATGCCCCTTCCTTCTCTTTCTTGTGGGGCATTGTTGATTATGTTTCTTGTGTTTACAGGACAAGAAGGGGCTTTCCGGGAAACAGAATAATTTCGAGCGCAAAGCCGTGTATCAGAGGCAAGTCAGGGCACCCAGTTTGCTGGCCAAAAGCATTTTAGAAGGTAAAGCAATGCAGAATTATCCTTTAGCCTTTTAAACCAAGTTCGGAGGGCTTCTCATCATTCACACATATGGCATTTTTATTAACCTGTGAAGGAGCACTCTGAGGGGAGGGTACTTTGTATTAGGAAGTTTTGCTTTAGGGAGGAAATCAGGGTGTGGGGAAATGGATCTCACATACCTCTTGAGGTTTCTGCCACCGGTAATTTTGTTGTCTGCATAGCAGTTGTAGTCTGCTTAATAGGTAAGGGGTTAACGTGGGGTGCATTTGAAATTGGCCCTAGTGTGAGGGCATGCCACCAGATCATGGACGGAGCAAGGAAACAAATTAAGAACAAATTCTTTGGGTGTAATTGTAGCTGAAGTAAGTCAAGTGAGGAGCTGAACAGCTACCCACGCCAATAAAGACCTCTAGTTCCGACTGATGCATCATCTAATACCACTCTTTTTCGCTGTACTGTATTCCTCCCTGGATTAGCTACATCAGTTTACTATTTCTTATTTCTCGGTTTACTGTTTTTTATTTCTAACCGTCAAGATCGTAGAATCTGGAAAAGGTTTTGAATCAAACAAGAGAAGTGGAGGTTGAATTTGAATTTGAACGGCGTGAATTCTCTCTACCAAGTTTTCACTTTCTCTAATGCTTGGGGATACATTAATTTTACTTAAAATATTGCTGATTTTTAAAAGCAGCTCTCTTTGGGGATGGGATTTATGGCTCTGAGAAACAATATATTGATCACCCTTCACCATTTAAATAAAGGAAAGTTTGTATTTGTTGTAATCACTCCTCCTTCATAAGATTCAGGTTGAAAAGCAGTTTGTTTTTTTTAAAGTAGATATTTGCATTCTGTTTTTTCTCATGTGGCTTCTAATTGGGTTGGTTCTAGACAGGTTGTAGAGTTTGTTCGTGTGTTAATCCTGTGCTGTATACTTCTGATCTTAGAATGGTTTCGCGTGCGTTAAAAATGAATTTGGTTGCAAACTGGGTAAACAGATTTATAGCCATAGGGACAGCACGGATAAATTGAAAAGGTGCCAAAACAACTTGAGAAGTGGGAGGGCAAAATGGAATAGTAAATTCAAGTAAATAACTTCCTGGCAAAAACTTACCTTAGAAATAGAAACACTAATTTTCACATTTTATTTTATTTGCAAATGAGGGCGTTGGGCTTGTCACAATGGATCCTTCAAACAAATTTGCTAGTACTGAGTGGTTGGGGATAGTGAAATACTCAAAGCATTTCATGCTACTAGGAATTCTATTTATGCCGTACTAATCTTAGGTTTTTAAAATCTCTGCCCTTGCTCGTGAAATGTGCAATGAGTTTATACTGTAATGATTGTCTGCTCAACCATTTTGGTAACTGGCCAACATGATTGGGAGAAATGTTTTAGATCAGTTATTTTCAATAGAGAGGCTGATCTCCTCTCCTGCCTTTAGTTTTGTTTGTTTTTACTGCAAGTCTGGGGGGGAGGGGGCTGGTTAAATTGTTCTCTGCAGAATCTGTTTGACTAGTTAACAGCTCTTTTCAATTTTCTGTGCTTCCCTGTTTCCTTAGTCTTTTCTGTTTTTCTCCTCACTAATCTGCTGTCACTTTCTCTTTTTTCTAGTTCTCCTTGGATTATTCTCCACCTGTAACAATGTCCATAATGAACCGTCTTTAGAAAATAACAATGCCATCAGCTTTAGGTATAGATACCTTTTTTGATAATGGAAAAAGATGACACGGATAGTAATAAAGCATTGACTGAAGCAAGATGAGCAGACTTGTCTCTTAATATGTAGGAGCCTGGGAAGTAGATTAAACTTTCAGCCAGTGAAGTGTGCCTGTAAAGGTAAACAAACAAACCTGTAATGGCAAAAACAACAATAACAAAAAGTTACAATCTGGATCTCCTGCTCCCCAAAGAGAACTCTTTTCACTTGAACCTATACTTTTGTTTTCTGTGTAAAACATCAGTGTTTTAGAACTGTAAATTGTTCTTGTTCTTGTCCTGCCCATTTGCAGTGTCTCTGTTACCTTCTGGGTTTCCGGAATTTTCTTCCCTAGTTGTTAATCTCTTTCCTGTGCAATGCTTGCTTATTTTAGGCTACCGCCCAATTCCAGCAGAGACTTATGTGGGAGGGAGCTTACCCCTACCTCCCCCGGTAAGTGACCGGATGAGGAAAAGGCGAGCCTTTGCTGATAAAGAGTTGGAGAACATTATGCTGGAGAGAGAATATAAAGAGAGGGAGATGCTGGAAGCTTCCCAAGCTGCTGCCTTGTTCCTGCCCAACCGTATGGTGCACGGACCTGAATATAACTCCTACAAAAGTGCCTATAGCCCCGCCCCAGTGGAGCCTCCAAACAAAGACTTCTGCAATTTTTTGCCCACCTGCCTTGATCTAACCATGCAGTATTCAGGCTCTGGGAATATGGAACTCATCTCTTCCAACGTCAGCGTGGCTACGACTTACAGACAGTATCCCTTGTCCTCAAGATTTTTAGTTTGGCCCAAGTGTGGCCCCATTAGTGACACTCTTCTTTATCAGCAATGCCTGCTAAACACCACCACCTCGGTTCAAGCCCTGAAACCCGGGGCCAGCTGGGACTTGAAGGGAGTGCGAGTCCAGGATGGCCTTGTCGCAGAGCACGACATGGTACCACCCAAACTAGAAGGCTCGCTGGTGTCGCCTCATGCTGCAGAGGTCCAGACCTCGAGAAGTGACCTTCATGGTCACCAGGCTGTCCCTGAGAGGTCTGCGTTCTCCCCACCCCAACGGAATTTCTCTCCCATTGTTGACACGGACTCCCTGGCGGCTCAAGGGCACGTCTTAACCAAGATCAGCAAAGAAAGCACCAGGCACCCTGTGCCACTTAAACATAATCCATTCCATTCATTATTCCAGCAAACTCTTAATGACACATCAGGCCCTGAGCTGAAAACGCCATTTGTCAAAGGGGCCTTTGAAGACGCCCCTAAGAAGCCCAGAGAGTGTTTAGTCAAGGAGAACCAGAAGTACACATTTACAATAGATAGATACGCGAAAGACCTTTTCGTCGCCAAGCAAGTTGGAACAAAACTCTCTGTGAATGAACCCCTGTCATTTTCTGTCGAGTCTATTCTGAAGAGGCCTTCATCTGCCATCACTCACGTCTCTCAGTGAAAGGCTGCTTACACAGAAAGCTGGATTTTCTGCCATCTTGGAGGGTTCCTACCAGTGGCGAATTTTTTTTTTTCTTTTTTAAGAAGAAGGGTTCACATGTTTGTATAAAGAAATTTCTAATGTAAATGGGGATGATTTAAAAAAATTATATATATTCATATGCATGTACTTTTTCTCACCACATAAATATATTTAAAGATGGAAATTGCTTATGTGCAAACTGTAAAGTTCCATGCTTTACACAGCATTTCAAAAAGCAATAAAGTTGACACTGTCTTCTAAAAAGACCCAGTGTTTGCAGAAGTACCTAGTTGCCTTTGTCTAGGTGAAAAACTAGTGTCTGTGAAATGTTTTCTTTATTTTTCTAGGATTTGGTGTATTTTCTTTTTTTTTTAAATTTTTTTTTTCAACGTTTTTTATTTATTTTTGGGACAGAGAGAGACAGAGCATGAATGGGGGAGGGGCAGAGAGAGAGGGAGACACAGAATCTGAAGCAGGCTGCAGGCTCCGAGCCGTCAGCCCAGAGCCTGACGCGGGGCTCGAACTCACGGACCGTGAGATCGTGACCTGGCCGAAGTCGGACGCTTAACCGACTGCGCCACCCAGGCGCCCCAAGGATTTGGTGTATTTTCAAGCGCTCTTAATGGTCAGTGGGGATCATGGGAAGTGCCTTATAATGCCTTAGTTTTGCATTTTGGAGGATGGGTAAATGTTGCTATTCAAGATTGAGGCAAAAATAGCTTTACAGAGAATACAGAACAGATGTGCATGTCTATAGAGTCATAATTTCACGTGATTGGACAAAGTAGAATTAATTTCCAGGGAAATCAAGTTTAAGATCTCATATCATGACCTGGCTTCTTGGGATGGATGTCTTTTAGCTCTCTGCGTCCCAGTGTCCTGATTGCAGGGTTTACCTGGGGCTTCAAGCTTCCGTTCTAGATTGAACTTTCTGTGACTTCTAGGTTGCTAGGGGGTCACAGAGCAGGTCCACTTGTAAGGTGCAGTTGGTTCAAACCATGATAGTGTATGTTTGAACCCCCTCTCAGCCCTGTGTATTTCACTGTCTCCTAAGGGCTGGTGACAGCAGGCATTTATTTTATTTTATTTTATTTTATTTTATTTTATTTTATTTTATTTT
>NC_064807.1:9937385-9970345 GCF_023721935.1 Panthera uncia | reverse complement strand
TTATTTTATTTTATTTTATTTTATTTTATTTTATTTTATTTTATTTTTGCTTTTTTCTTGTGTTGATTTTATTTTATTTATTTATTTTTAATATAATTTATTGTCAAATTGGCTAACATACAGTGTGTAAAGTGTGCTCTTGGTTTTGGGGGTAGATTCCCATGGTTCATTGCTTACATACAACACCCAGTGTTCATCTCAACAAGTGCCCTCCTCAATGCCCAGCACCCATTTTCCCCTGTCCCTCACACCCCCATCCACCCTCAGTTTGTTCTCTGTATTTAAGAGTCTCTGATGGTTTGCCTCCCTCCCTCTCTGTTTGTAACTATTTTTTTCCGCTTCCCTTCCCCCGTGGTCTTCTGTTAAGTTTCTCAAGATCCACATGAGTGAAAACGTATGATATCTGTCCTTCTCTGACTGACTTATCTCACTCAGCAAACTACCCTCAGTTCCATCCACGATGCTGCAAATGGCATGATTTCATTCTCATTGCCAGGTGGTATTCCATTGTGTATATAAACCACATCTTCATCCATTCATCAGTTGGTGGACGTTCGGGTTCTTTCCATGATTTGACTGTTGTTGAAAAGCGCTGATTCATAGGGGCACATGTACCCCAATGTCTACAGCAGCGCTTGCAACAGTACAGCAGGCATTTAGAGGTAGGTGCAGTCAGGACCAGCTGGTCCCCGAGTATCAGCTTTATGCTCCCACCTTGTTGCCCCTGCCAGAGGGTTTCCGTATAGCTCTCTTCTGAGATTAAAAAAAAAAAAAAATCGCTATTCAAATAGCTTCAGGTGACAGTTTGCCGAAGACTGCAGATGCTCGTCATGTCATGAGGGTGGCTTCTTGAGTCTTAACCAGCCCTCCCTTCAGTTTTGAGTTCCTTATTACCCTTAGTTTTGCTCAATAAAATGTTGACTGTTGTTCTATATGATTGATAAAATGAGAGTAAGACATTTATGAGAGTGTTCCCTTTATCTCTGAAAGCCTCATCTGTGGACCCCAAATGAAGTCTTAAGATGCCACAGTCTTTTCAACCCAGAAAATCCAGCGCTAAATATCCGACCTTGAGTTTTGTGATGGAGTAAGTTGTTGCTTCCAATTCTCCTCTCACTTGGGGAACAAGAGCACTGGTTGGGCATGTGGGATGTGCCAAGAAGTTTGGCAATTTAAAGAGTTTCTGTCTTGCTCTGGAAAGCATTTAAAATTACTTAAAAATGATTTTGCTACTGATGAGCTCATGTAAACCTCCAGGGGTTCTCTGAATTGTTGCTTAAAATTAGAATCGGTTTCAAAAACAACAGGCCAAACCTTAGATTGATTTCCAGTTTGTACTTGTAAAGTAATACTTGGTTTTATTGAGTCAAATTTACTTATTTTTACTCTTGCAAAAGCCAGAGCAAGTGGAAGTTTGCCAGAGGAAAAGAAAATGAAAGAGGGCAGGGCTCCCAATGACTGTTGAAGATTATTTTCATTAAGTGGAAATATGTTTTCCAGTCATGAATGCCCTGGTGTCAGAGACAGGATCTAACTTCATTCACCCCCTCTGCTCCCCCAGTCATCTTTGTTTTATCTGGTTGTTAATTTTTATCTCCCTATTAGGAATTTATTTTTTGTGTCCAGTGTTAAGTGTAGACTTAACATTCAATCTAACTGCTGCAGAGGTAATGGGGAAAACCCATCATAATAAACCCACATAAAAGTAATCCCAAGAAGAAGTCCTTCTTTTTAAAAAAATTTAATGTTTATTTATTTTTGAGAGAGACAGACAGAGCACAATGAGGGAGGAGCAGAGAGAGAGAGAGAGAGCAGCTGAGCTGTCAGCACAGAGGCTCGAACTGATGAAGTCAGACGCTTAACTGACTGAGCCACCCAGGTACCCCAAGAAGAAGCCCTTCTTAATCCAAACATGGATTTTCTCTCTTTCTTACTCTATTTTAATATTTTGAATACTTAACATTGGCCGATTTTTCCCCCTTTTGTGTTCAGTGAACATTTTGGGACATCTTTTCTGTCCTGTTATCTTTTTAATCTCATTAAGTGAATCCAGTTGACTGTGGGTATTAGTGCTTTTTCTCACATTATCAGTGACCAGAATTTTATTGTTCTTGAACATTTATAAGGGTGAGTACTTTCCTTGGTGAATTATTATTGTGCATTAATTCTGCTATCATGCTGAGTTCTTGGGATTTCAAACCTGCCATCAGCCACAAGAGATTTGTGCTTGTTTTACTCATTTTACTTCAATCACAGCTACTGTTTGATTCTGTAGACTCTTCAAAGAATACTGTTACCAACACATTAAATCCAACTTGTGGATCAGTATAAGCATTTTCTGTGTTCAAGGCAATAAATGGATTTGGGTTTAATTATTTTTAAGAATGTAAAGAAGAATAAAACATGGACCTTTTCCTCGATTTAACTCCCCATATAATGCGGCTCTAATGACATAGTTTTCTTCCATCTTGACAGGTCAAACGTTATATGATTTTTTGCTCAGTTTGCTGTGATGGGTGGTTTACACCAGTGCTTCCCAAACTTTAATGGACGGTGAATCACGTGGGTACCAGATTCTGGTTTTCTGTAGGTCTGAGGAAGGGCATACGATTCTGCCTTTCTACCCCCCACCTCAACCCCACCATGGGATGCTGATGTTGCTGGTTTTCAGCCTACTTTGAGTAGTGAATGTTTTCCATATTTCTGTTAGTCCAATGCACATTTAATATACTCTTCCGTGGGTTTGACTTCTAATACAATGGAGTTATCATAAATAATTTAATAGATGGGAATAATTAAAAAATTTTTTTCCTCCAAACCTCCAGAATGTACAACATCAAGAGTGAATCATAATGTAAAATGGGCTTGGCTGATTGTGAAGCATCAGTGAAGGTTCATCAGTTGTAACAAATGTACCACTCTGGTGGGAGATTTGTTAATGGGGGAAGCTATGCATGAGTTGGGGTAGCGTGGTGGTGGGGGGGAAATATGGAAAATCCCTGTACCTTTCTCTCAATTTTGCCATGAACCTAAAACTGTTCTAAAACAATAAAGTAAAAAACACACAAAAAAACTTTTTTAACCCTTTGGTGGCAGAAAGTAGGACAAGACCTAGGCGTAGTTATAAAGGAGACAAATTGCTTCCCTCTCTCTTTTTTCAAAACTAGAAGATCTTTTAGTTTGGTCAAAAAGAAACCATATTTTTATGGGGCACCTGGGTGGCTCAGTCGGTTAAGCGCCCAGCTCTTGGTTTCGGCTCAGGTCATGACCTCATGGTTGTTGGGATCGAGCCCCATGTTGGGCTCTGTGCTAACAGAATCTGCTTGGGATTTTCTCCCTCTCGTTGTGTCTCTCTGACCCTTCCCCCACTTTCATGCGGGTGCATGCACCCACCTTCTGTCTCTCTCAAAATAAGTAAACTTCAAAAAAATATATTTTAAACTGTGGTAAAGTACGCATCACGTAAAATTTACCATTGTAACCAATTTTAAGGGTACAGTTCATTGATGTTAAATGTATTTATCCTGTTGCTCAACCATTACCACCATCCATCTCCAGAACTCTTTTTATCTTGCAAAACTGAAACTCTGTGCTCATTACACGATAAGTTTCTCCTCCCTGCCTGCTCCTGGAAACCATCCTTCTACTCTATGCATTTGACTACTCTAGGTGCCTCATACTGAGTGGGACCATTCTCTATTTGTCCTTTTGTGATGGGCTTATTTCACTTAGAATAATGTCTTCAAGGTTCATTTATACTATAGCATATGTCAGAACTTCCTTCCTTTTTAAGGTTGAATAATATTCCATTGTATAGACCTCACTTTTTCTTTCCTTTTATCTGTCCATGGCCGCTTGGGTTACCATAGCAGTGAATAGTGCTGCTATGAACACGGGTGTGCAAATATCTCTTCACTTAGTCCTTACTTCCTGATTTCACCTTCTTCCCATCTTTAGGAACTCAGTTGTTTTTTTTTTTTTTTTAATTTTTTTTTAACGTTTATTTATTTTTGAGACAGAGAGAGACAGAGCATGAACGGGGGAGGGGCAGAGAGAGAGGGAGACACAGAATCGGAAACAGGCTCCAGGCTCTGAGCCATCTGCCCAGAGCCTGACGCGGGGCTCGAACTCACGGACCGCGAGATCGTGACCTGAGCCGAAGTCGGGCGCTTAACCGACTGAGCCACCCAGGCGCCCCAAGGAACTCAGTTTTTCTCAAGTATACATCCCTCCCACACTAACTGCCTGCCCCCAGTGTGTGGACCTAACTAACCAAGGCAACACCACTCTGCCCAGAGAGGCTCCAATATCAGCTGTGCACTTTTTGATGTGGTTTAAGTGAGTGTGTTATCACATCATCTGCGTTTAAAAGCTTAACCCCAATTGTGGAATGAAGGGCTTGCATTCAGAAACTTTCTGGAATTCCTTATGCCAAGTCTCTGCAGTGCTAAAAGAGTAAAGAAACAGCTGAGAGAGTCAAGATAAAGAAGAAAAGAGAACCCACAGTTCCCTGTAAAATAATGACATTACTTAGGATCAAGTCTGGGTTTTCATCTGGTACTAGAATTCTTACTGGCCCACCTGATTTTATTTATTTTTGGGTTAACTGTTTTTGTTATTTTTCTAGGTCTGTGAGTTCAGGCTTATTTCCTTCTAGGATCTAATCTGGAGCGGTGATAGTTCTTTAGATGGCTGGATCCTGAAATACATAAACTCTGTTCCACTTGTATTTATTTTAATGTTTGTACAAAGCTTTTATCATATTATATTACCCTCAGTTATTTTGATTTTTACCTTGTTATATCTAAACACATTTAGGGCATGTTGAATAGAGAGAGATGGTAAATGTGCATAATAATAATTAACGTGTGTTTAGTGCCTGCTGATTTACAGAGCACATTCACATTTATTAACTCTTCTGTTCCTCATATAAATTCTCTATGAGAATGGCAGATGGCCATATAACGAGTTTAGTCTACATCTCTGTGTGTGGACACAAATTTGGGGAATTTTTTTCCCAGGATACATGACTTGGTCTGATCTAGTTTTAAGATTTTTTATGTACATGTTAAGTGCATTTAATTTTTTATATATAATACATAATGCGTTATATATATATGTATTTATATAATGTTATGTGTTTGCCTATATCTCTATATAGAAATATTTAGGTATCTATAGCTTCATGAAGTAACACACACACACACACGGTTTCATGAAGTTGTGAGAACAACTGAGATAAAGAATGAGAAAGAGAACCTACTGGTGAGGCATAATTGACAGCCCCAGCTGTCAGACCTTTCTATCCACTGCAGTGTTCAGGCCAAGGCCGCACTTTCCGTGGGCTGCTTCCAGCAAGGGACAGTGAGCAGGGTTGCTAGAACGGAATAATTTCTGCCCTGAAATGGGATGCTTCTGCCAGGCATCCTTGGCTGGGGAACTCTCTGTCTAAGTATTTCATTATGCATGGTTGAGAGACCTAAAAACTAGCACCTCTGTTACATGCCTGGGATTCAATCAAGAAATAAGACAAAAGAGTTGGTGTTTGGAGATTAGAATATACCTTACCTACCTTTATTACTGATTATGATTATACCAAGAAGGACTTATATTCAGGAGCAAGGACATCTCTAAAACTAACCTTTGGGACTGATCTCTAATAGCTCCAGGATTAATTAGACCGACCTACCTAGATACAGTCAGCAGTGGCCCCCACACCTCCCCTGCATGCAGAGAGTAACTGAGTATCTCTATTCCCTGATCCACGTTGGCTCTTAAAAGGAAGGGAAGAGGAGTAGGCAGAGATCCCCATCCCTCTTTCTCTATCCCAAACTTGCCAATCAGGTATATTACTCTCCTTCCACCTTTTGATTTAACATACATTTTGTTACCTTCTTTGTTTTGGATTGAGGTCAATCCAAAGAACACATACCCTTGAGTTTGAGGACTGCAATCAGAGTTTAAGTCGTTGCTGAAGATACAAGCTAGGGGATGGGAAATGGTGTGATTACTTCATATGTGCAAGTAGGCTAACAGCTATATGCATTTTTTAGAACAAAAAAGAAACCATGAGAAATGACTTAGTTTACCCCAGATGGAACCTAGGGCATTACATATAACATTATGGCAAGCATTGAAGTATTTCACTAATGAGTATATCATTTGATATTGTTCAGTAGCATGACCCAAAGAGTTTCTGTCAACCACCATCATATTGTTTTAATAGAATATCATCATGAAAAGTTATCATAGGAATGTACTTGAGATGTGAAGCCATGAAGCACAACTAATACCATTTCCTTTTTAAACAATTTTTTAAAATGTTTTTATTTTATTTTTAAGACAGAGAGAGACAGAACATGAGTGGGGATGGGGCAGAGAGAGAGGGAGACAAAGAATCTGAAGCAGGCTCCAGCCTCTGAGTTGTTAGCACAGAGCCCGAAGCGGGGCTCGAACTCACGAACTGTGAGATCATGACCTGAGCTGAAGTCGGACGCTCAATCAATTGAGCCACCCAGGTGCCCTATCATTTCCTTTTTGACAGGGTTTTTTTAGAGAGGAATCAAGGGAATGCCATAGACCAAATGTATCTCATTTTAGCAAGGCATTTAACAAAATCTTTCATGGTAGAGAATTGTGGTTGGAAAACGGTGAAGTCAGGTAGATTTGTAGCTATTTGAACAGATACTTTCAAAACGCATTGAGTAGTAAGTCAATGCCAATTTTGAGGAAGGCTTTTAGTCTTGTGATCTGTAGGTCTTCTTGTTTTTGATCTTGGTTAGCAAATGAAGATATAATGGGTGTATTATCAATATGTAGAAGACATTGGGTTGGGAGATCTGACCATTATCTGATGGCTTCTACTGGGACTATACATCAAATGGAAAATCTTGTATTTGACTTTTACAAGGAACTGACACCCAATTATGAAACTGTATTTTGAAGGGGAGTTAACCTGACATTAATTTCTGTGAAAATGATCTGGGAGTCCTAGGGGATCACAAAGCTCAAAAGGAAGCAAGAATGAATCATGGCTGTAAGAAATTACTAATGCAAACTTGGATTCTGTTAATAGAGTCTCCCAAGATGAAAGGGAATGCTAACGTGTATTTCTCCCCACCTCACTCCACCCCACTTTACCCCACCACTGCCCTTGGTCAGAGCACATCTGGGAATTTATGTCCACTTCTGGACATTATTTCTTAAATGGGGATATTGATGGACTTAATTCCATAGGAGTGGAACCAAGGATAAGGACAGTGAAAGACCTTCACATCTTGTCTAACTATAGACAGTAAGGACACTGGTGTCCTAGAGACACCATGATGTGCTGGATAAGAGATATCTTAAGGGAAAAGTGCTCAATTTGTGGCTTCATATTAATCTATTCATCAATTCAGTTCCATTGGGAGTCTCTAGAAGAAGGAATCAGGGCTGAGTATGTTATAGTGAGTGAGATACAGCTAAGTAAAAGGGAGACCGTCTTTCAATTTGAGTTGTCCATGAATAGACTGGTGTGCCTTGTAACGAGCGTACTCGGAGGCCTTCATGTTGGACACAGAAGGAAGCTTTGCATTGGGCATGACATTGAGTTAGCCAGCAGAGACCCTGCTTCATTTATCTTTGTGTCCCATGTCCTACCACACCATTGAGTGTTTGGTGAATGAGGTGAATATTTTTCAACTCCAGTAATTCCTGATTTTATGACATCACCTATAAACAGGATTAGATGAAAGCATTTTTTTTCTCTCCCAGCCAAACTCTTTAGACTATCACACCATCAATTTGTTCTTTTAATTTAAAAGATGGCACAAAGAAATGACTCACTGACTATCTTAAATCAGACATCACTATGAATAAGAACATTGTAGCTTTATTCTGTATAATCGCAATTTGAGAAATGAAAAGTCTCAAAAATGTCTAGATTGGATAAATACCCTAACGTAGCTGATTTTTTTTCCTCATATGATATTTTTTAAGTCTCTTTTCTTTTTCATTCCAGAAGCATTTATTAAGTGTTTTTTGAGGTTTTGTGACAATGGAAGACCCATTATAAATAAGCAATTGGTTTGTTTTTGAATGAAATTAATTTTACATATGAATTCTTGGGATTAATTGGATTAAGATTATTGTCTATATGATAATAATTCAAAAGTGGCTTCTCTGTTGTAGCTACTTTGATAACTGGTCAATTTTGATTGAAAACTATATTCAATATGGTTAAAAAAACAAAAGGGATTTGAGATTATTGATTTAGATCAAGTCTGAGTCTGTTCAAGCATAGTGAAGTAGAAATTCAGTTCTACTTTGTATTGTATGGATAAATCAGGTTATTTATTTATTTATAAATTTTTTAAAATGTTTTATTTATTTTTGAAAGAGAGAGAGAGAGAGACAGAGCATGAGTCGGGGAGGGGCAAAGAGGGAGACACACAGAATCTGAAACAGGCTCCAGGCTCTGAGCTGTCAGCACAGAGCCTGAAGTGGGGCTCGAACTTGGGAACAGGTTCATGTCATGAGCCAAAGTCAGATGCTCAACCAACTGAGCCACCCAGGCGCCCCAAGTACTGGTTTTATTTAATTCAGTAAACATTTACTAAGCACCTACAGTGGGCTGAATAATGTTGAGCTCTTAGAGAGGAGACGACTAAGACATAGCTTTCAAAAACTGATATCTCAAGATTAATTTAGATATGTTCACAATTTCTCTATTATATTTTGTGAATGCAAGTAGCCCTTCTGCATCCCTGTTTCCTCTATCCCCTCCTTGGAGAGAATCCACAGCTATTTCCTGTCATTTCAGGCGCAGATTGTTTGGATGTGACTCAGCTCTGTTTTATTCTCACTCTCTATTTTTTATTTCAGTCAGAGCTTTTTAAATGAAACTTGTAGACTCAGGAGTTCCCTGCAGGAAAATAGTGGGTTTGGCCTCAATTTTCCCAATTTCCTATAAGACTCAAGCTTGGTGACAATGGCCCTAAAATCAACAAAGGACCATCATTCTTCAATGCACACACTAACACAATGAAGGACCCACTGTGATCCACAAGCCAGAAAACACCCAAACGCTTAATGCATGAAATACTGGCAAAATTCGAGTGAAAAATAAACAGAAAAAAACCCAGCACTGTCTTCTGAGATAATGCAACTGAAGATTCAGGATGGGCAGATAGTGGGTGGGTAGAGGATAGAGCCACGTGATTGTGTGATTGTTCATGGAATGTACTTCAGTTGAGTGAACATTTACTGAGAAATTTCTGCATGCCAGATACATGCCAGATGCTGGGCTCGTGTGTTGTTTAGGTAGAATAAAACCACCCCAGGCTCCAGAGGCCTACTTATTTTTAAAAATAACAGTTTGAGAAGAGATAAATAAGGAAGGTGAGACTCTTGATCCTTAGCGGGTCTCACGAAGACTGGAATATGGCCTGGGCACTGGAAGGTGGTTCAGCCTGGTGGAGCAGACTGACATCCTTGTTGTTCCCTTGGCAGGGAAAGGCGTGACCTATGGAGAGTACCAGAAAGTACTAATTGTTTGATATCCACTCTCTTCTTTAATAACAGAGCCCTGGTTTTATTCAGACTGGTGACACACCCAGCTAAAAGGCAACATTTCCCAACCTTATGTGCATATTGGTGTGGCCATTTAGATGCAGGTGCACAGCCTTGGGTGACGTCAGGAAATCTCTACCAAGGGGGACTAGAACAACAGGAAGGAGAACCTTTGGATTTTTTCTCTTTTGCTATCTTTATTCCTGGAATTTGAAAGTCTAGTAGCATCTTATGACCTTGTGGTTGGCAACCATGTTCAAAGGAGGTTGGAGCAGAGAAACCAAAGGAACCAGGATGCCTGTTCACATGAGGATCTACTATTCAAGCTCTGGATTGTTTTCCTCAGTTCGATCATCTTTTATGGGAGACAATATCTCTTTATGTGCATGAGCTATTGTCATTGGCTCTTGGTTATTAACATCTGAGTGTAATTTCTGCTGATAGGGGAGGGCTCTTGTGTTCTGATGAAGAGGTGTCTGCTGTCTATATCTGCTTTTCCTCTGGTTCCTACTCTAATTTCTAAATCTTTTTCTTCCCATCATGGCTTCTCTTTACTATATCTCTATGTGCATCTTTTGGCTTCTTTCTTTATCATCTGTTGTCCCCTCATACTGTAAGCCTTTCATTAAAGCCTGAGAGTGGGATCTGATGAATTCAGTTAATTCCTGTTGTCTTCTTTCAGCCAAGTCTTATAGGTGAGTTATCTGTACCTGGTATCTGTGGGGAGCCACATGGTATAAACCATGGCAGTCTCTCGTATGAAACCCCTCAGTGGAGTCCTGGATGTAGTAGGCTCTTGGAATATAATAAATATTTCCCCCAAATTAATTTCATAGATGAGTAAGGCATGGTCCCTGCACTCTAAGAACTCAGAGCCTGCTTCAGGAGAAGCACCCATACCGTTAAAATCCATTTCCAACTACAAGTCAGATAATAACAGTCAAAACAGCTCACATTTATTGTGTTCTTTGGTTTTTGTCTGACATTTTGCATGCATTATTTCACTTCATCCACGCAAAGTTTAACTTGGGAAGTAGGTAAAATAGTTCCTCTCCCTTTACATGTAAGGATACAGGCTTGGAGAAGTGAAGCAGCTAGCTGAGTACCATACATCTGGGGAGTGAATAGGTAGAGAAGAATATCAAGTCACTGGAACCAGTGCCTTGTGCCATCTCCCAGAAATGAAAAATGGCTCATTTTTACATGGCCACATCTTGGTGTAGGAGGAAGGATACAGGATGGAGAGGTGGAAGATCTCAGTTCTGATGCACCGCTTTCTCTGTCTTTTTCCTTCTCTGGACCTCAGATCTTTTTCCATCTGTAAGACAGGGGGAGTAGATGAAATGGGTTTGAGTTTAAATCCTGGCTGGGCCTCATGCTTGTCACATGGCACGAAGAGCCTCAGAACCATCAGAGCCGTGGAGGCTCTGGCCACTCTATTCAGCTTGGGCTCCAAGTGTAGCATTAATCCTCTGGGAAGAGACTCTTTAAAAAATCCACTTCATGTAGAATAGATCTACATTGTCCAGGGGACATCTGAGGCATGAACCAGAAGATGTGTTATAAGAAACTTACCATGATGCTGAACAGCCCACACCTGGAGGCAGACAAGGCTCTTGGCAACTAGGTCAGCTCTAGTCCACCTTTTATATGGTATTTCCCCTCCTTTCCCTACTCACGTAAGTGACCAGTGTTCTTAATGTGAACCTGTTCCCTAGATTGCTTCCAGGAGGCAGCATAGCAAACTGGAATGTGTATGGGCATGTACTAGTCTGAGTTCTCCAGAGAAGCAGAACTGGTAGGAGATACATTCACATCTGTCTACCTATATATCTATACCTGCTTATGTGGAAATTTATTATGAATTCGTTGATGTGATTATGGATGCTGAGAAGTGCCATGATCTGCCAGCTGCAAGCTGGAAACCCGGGAAAGCTGGTGGTATAATTTAATCTGAGTCTGAAGGCCAGTGAGCTAGGGGAGCCAATGGTATAAATCTCAGTCTGAAGGCAGGAGAAGATGAGATGGAACGTCCCAGGTCAAGCAGAGGCAGGAAAGAAGGAGCAGGTTTTTCCTTCCTCTGCCTTTTCTTCTCCTCAGGTCCTTAATGGATTGGATGATGTCCACCTACATTGGGAAGGCAGTGGACTGACTCCACAGATTCAAGCACTGATCTCATTGGGAAACACCCTCACAGAGACATACCCAGAAATACTGTTTAATCTGGGCACCCCGTGGCCTAGCCAAGTTGACAAAATTAACCATTGCAAATATGCCCCTGTCAGTTTGGCACCCACTTAATCTCCAAATTAAGTTAATAACAAGGTCCTAATTGTGCCTAACATGATACATCTATCCTGCGTACAACCAAAAATGGACTAGCCCCTTCCTTAGGAGAGGAGGTGAAGTCCTTGAGTGCTGATTACTCTTCTTGATATCCTGTAACTGAAATACTGCCATGATGTAAAATTAGCAATACTTAACTACTATGATATAAAACCAGTCCATCTTATGTTACATGATAAGGGAGTAAGAGAGGAAGGAAAACAAAGATGATATCTACATATATGTATACACTCATACCAAATGTACTCATACCAAAATGAGTGGAAGGTGGAAATATTCATGACACTACCTGTGAACAGGGAGGGCTACCTTCAACCTGCCAGAAAAAGGCAGACGCCAGCCAGAGGTGGCCAGCTGCTGCAGCTGTGGCCACATTTTCACATCGTCACCGTTCATAGTCCACTCTGCATTAGGATTGCGCATCTAATGTTGCAAAGCAGCCCTTGCAGGGGTCAGGACCCAAGAATCAAGTCGGGGTGATAGAGAACATGGTGAATTTGAAGTCAGGTGATCTGCACTTTAATTTTTTTTACAGCTTTGTTGAGATGTAGTTCATATACCATACAATTCACCCACTTGAAGTGTATAATGCATTGGCTTTTAGTATTATTCAAAGTTGTGCAACCATCCCCACCATCAGTTCTAGAGCATTGTCATTGCCCCCCAGAGAAGCCCTGCATCCCTAATATGTCATTCTCAACTTTTGCATTCCCTGAGCCCTGGTCAACCATGAATCTACTTCTGTTGGTATAGATTTGTGCATTCAGGACATTTCATATAAATGTATTCATGCAATGTGTGGTCCTTTGTGACTGTCTTCTTTCATCTAGCCTGACATTTTCAAGGTTCATCCATGTTGTAGCATCTATCAGTACTTGATTCCTTGTTATGGAAGAATAAAATTTCATTGTATAAACATAAGACATTTAGTTTATTCATCAGTTGGTAGACATTTGGGCTGTTGCCACTTTCTATTATGTATGAACATTCATGAGCTAGTTTTTGTGTGAACCTGTGTTTTCATTTCTCTTCAGTATCCACAACACCATTTCTTGAGACCTCTTTCCAAGAGCCCTAGGTCTCTATATAAGACCTTGTGATCCCAAGCATCTGGGAGGTTGGAAATAAGAATTTCCTGCAAGAATGTTACTTCTCTTTCCCTGTGTTGCACTTTTGCTGCCACTTTCCAAGACCAGAGATTGTGCCCCCTCAAACAGGGTGTCAAGATCATACTACACAGTCCTAAGAAGAAATGCCCATAGTCTGAACACATCAGAGCCCTGCTCTGGTTGGCTTTCTAGAACAATCAATTAGGGTAAATTATACAGAGAGGCCCCTGTTATGAACCTCTCTGTTGGGTGCCAGCCTCCACCCTTGCTTTGTAATCCCATGGGCACAGTTAAATTCCCCAGAGAAATGAGCTACCTGGTGGTTCGTTGGGGCTATCCATTCCAGACAAGTCTGCTCCACTCAAACTGCCCTTCCCCAATCCACTTCTCTATCCTCTCCCCTGCCTGAGCCCTTCACTCACCATTCCCCTGCATGACCCGAGTCTTGGCCTAAACTGCCTGTGTATGGTGTTCCAGCATTTTCTGTTCTCCGAGAAGAAGACAAATTTTCTCAGATCTGGGTAAAAAGGCCTTCTTTGCTAACACATGACTGTTGGGAATAGTTAACATATGTAAAGGACTATACTTTGTTGACTGGACTTTTAAATGGGTAAATGAGAAGTTAGGGAATTGAGAGTGAGGAGAACATTTGAGTCTGGTTGAATGTGTTCTGATGAAAAGCCATGAGGAACTTTTCAAAGTAATGGTACCATTCAGTAGGAGTAATGTCAACAAAGCATAACCTGTTCCACCAGTGATATTATGACTAATATTCAACATGTAACCCACCTGATCTGAAATCCTGTTTGTTTTCATAGGAGAAATATTACTATATAACTAGGATTCTGTAGCACTCTAATACCTTGTAAAATACAGAATCATACTAAAGTGAAAATGTATAATCATTTTAGGGGCACCTGGGTGGCTCGGTCAGTTAAGTGTCTGGCTCTTGATTTTGGCTTAGGTCATGATCTCACAGTTCGTGGGTTTGAGCCCTGTGTTGGGCTCCATACTGACAGTGCAGATCCTGCTTGGAATTGTCTCTCTCTTTCACTCCTTGACTCATGCTCTTTCTCTTAAAGAAATAAACTTAACGAATAATCGTAAACCAATTATTGGCTACTTTTTTGGTACCTAAGTTCAGGTCAATATATCAGAGAAATGTCACCAAATCAGCAAATGCATATTGAATATCTACTAGGTTGCTAACAGTAGACCATACACTATGGAATACAGAGGGAGGTATATCCATGGACACAGGGAGGCACGCAGAAGGATGTTTACTGCAGTATTATTTAAAACCAGAGCAACTGAGGAAAAAAAATCCACATGTCCATAAATAAGAAATGGAGAAAAATATAGTTCATCCAAACCATGAGATACTGGGCAGGGCAGACTTTTTAAAAAAATCAAGCTTGATATATGTGTACAAGCATGAGAAGATAGTACTGAATAAAAATAATGCAGGACAAGGACATAGATTGTGACATACAGGTTAAAAAAACATACCCTCACAGTGCTGTATATTTGCTAGATTACATATATGTGGATGTAGAAGCACAGGAAAAGGTGTTGAAGGACACATCCTAACCTGGTAATAGTTACCACATTTCACTCAGGGCCAAGGTGAGTGAGGCAGTGGAATTTTAACCTTGACTGCAATATACCCTTTTGTTTTACAAGGAAAAACCACTCGTGGATTCTTAGTGAATTTAAAACTGACATTTCTTTAAAGAATATGGATGCAATTTTGACCTAAAGCAAAGCATAAAATTTTATTTTATTTTTAAAAATTTTTTTAAACGTTTATTTATTTTTGAGACAGGGAGAGACAGAGCATGAACAGGGGAGGGTCAGAGAGAGGGAGACACAGAATATGAAGCAGGCTCCAGGCTCTGAGCTGTCAGCACAGAGCCCAACGCGGGGCTCGAACTCACGGACCGCAAGATCATGACCTGAGCCAAAGTCGGCCGCCCAACCGACTGAGCCACCCAGGTGCCCCAAAGCATAAAATTTTAAATAGTAAAATGATATCTGTTTGTAGGAATCAAGAAGCTACTTTAATAGGTAAGATCTAAGTATTTAAAGTATTAAATAATAAACACTTTTTAAGTGTCCTAAACCACTCTGGGCAATTACAAGAGAAGATATGAGGCAAAATATGATTAATATCCAAATAAATGGTACAGACAAAAAGTGATAGAGAAATAGAATGGAATAAGAAAATAGGTTATTCCAACAGGTCAGCAAATTCTAGAAAAAGATTTGATACACTGTCTTGTGTCAAAACTTTTTTTTAATTAAAAAAAAAGTTTTTAAAGTTTATTTCTGAGCGAGAGAGAAAAAGAGCGAGAAAGAGAGTGAGAGAATGCATGGGACAGGCAGAGAGAGAGGGAGACACAGAATCCTAAGTAGGCTCCAGGCTCTGAGCTGTCAGCACAGAGCCTGATGCAGGGCTTAAACCCACGAGCCATGAGATCATGACCTGAGCTGAAGTCGGAGGCTTAACCGACTGAGCTATCCAGGTGTCCCTCAAGACATTCTTTTTAAAATTTAATTAAAAAATTTGAATATGTAGTACATTCTCATAGTTCAAACTCCAAAGCATAAGAAAGTGTATACAATGAAAATTTGCCTTTCTACCCATGTCCCTTGGCCACCCAGTTTATTCTAGCAGGCGCAATCACTGTATTTTTTCCAGAGAAAATTTTAAAGTATATACAGAAAATACATGTAGACGTTTTTCTTCCTCCTCTTTAATGCAAATGGTAGCAAATGACTCTCTCTCCTTCATCTTGTTTTTTCATTAAATAATATATCTTCAAGAACATTCAGAATCAGTATAGCTAGTCTCTTTGTTTTATTTGGAAGTGCTACAATTTATTTAAATGGTCCACTATTGATAGGGATCTAGAATGTTGGCATCATTTTGCAGGATGATCAACACATTCTTGAGTAACTTAAGTGATTCCCAATTGGTGGTGTCCTCATGTCCACACTGGAAACCAATATCACATACTTTTGGTCATTAGCTATTTTTAGGGTTGAAAATGTACAGAGTTCAACAACAAGGGCTCTTGATTAGCGTAACTGAAAAAAAAATCATGAGTCTCTTGGAAGTATTATGGCAGGTTATTAGATGTTACTTGATGCTTACCCAAGCTGTGGGCAAAACTATAGTGACTGAAAACAGATCCATGGTTGTCAGGGGTCAAGGTGGTGGGAGCTGATTCACTGAAAAAGGACACAAAGGAAATTTTGGAGGGGATGGAAAATGTTGTATATCATAATTGTGATAGTGGTCATAAAAGTGTATACACTGAATTGTACACTTAAAATTAGTGAATTTTATTGCATGTAAATTATATCTCGATAGAGCTGATTTTAAGAAAAAGGAGCCTTGGTATTTTCCCATTGGGCCAAATCAAAGACAGATTTTTCAGGAGTAAACGGTCACTGCTGTTATTTTTTCCTATACTCCTCCAAAGTGAGAAATGCTCAGTTATCCTCAGAGGTACTTCTAGAGAAGTAGCCATCACAGACTTTAGAGAGAAAGGCCAACTCATGTAATATTCCAAACATTTAGCATCTGGTCCTGTTATTGTGCTAATTCCTAATTAGATACAGTGGCCATTTAAGTTCAGTTATGGCATCTAACTCCTTTCTAAATTGAGATCCTCATCACTCAACTTTTGCTGCTTTCCCCCATCATTGGAAAACCATTGAGTTGGAGACAGCGAATTTAACTTCCGAGTCCTGCTTCCCTTCTGATACTTCTGCTACCAGGTAGTGGTGATCAGTTACGGTCTCATAGATCAGATAGCTACTGAGAATATGGATTAGCACGCTGTTCTGTGAGAAGGTAACCAAGGGAAAAAGTTTCATAAACCTTTCGCTAGGATGCATACAGCTTTTGTAAAATTTCGTGCAAGCTGCTAATAGTCTATGTTTTTTTGTTCTTGTCTATAAAGTGGAAATACTTATATACACGTAACAGGGATGTGTCACACGTATTATATTATCTCCTATATTGCATGTACTCAATAAGTATAAGTTACCTTTAAATAGTTAATAGTTTACCATGTCTGTGATTTTCCAAAAATGGATTTCCTGGTAGCTATATTTTATGTCCTAACCTGTCCTTTTTATGAAAAAGTCTTTCAATTCACAACCCACCTTTGTGATCAAGGAAGTTTTTTTTTTTTTTTTTTTTTTAATGTTTATTGTTGAGAGAGAGAGAGAGAGATAGAGCATAAGTAGGGAAGGGGCAGAAAGAGAGGGAGACACAGAATCCAAAGCAGGCTCCAGGCTCTGAGCTGTCAGCACAGAGCATGACACGGGACTCGAACTCATGAACTGTGAGATCATGACCTTAACATGAGTCGGACGCTTAACTGACTGAGCCACCCAGGTGCCCCAGGGAAGATTTTTATAACATGGATGTCCACCATCTCCAATCTCTCTTCCAAACATACTACTGATTTTTAAACAAGACATATTTTCCTAGACTACACTATTTCAAAATACTTAATCAGAATCCAGCATTCTTTCTGAGAGAATATAGGATGCATTTTTTTTACACAATGCATTACAAGAAAACTTGATCTTTAAGAGCATAAGAACAACTCCATATTTTTTTAACTTGCTTTATTTTTTATTTTTTAAAAATTTACATCCAAATTAGTTAGCATATAATGCAACAATGATTTCAGGAGTAGATTCCTTACTGCCCCTTACCTGTTTAGCCCATCACCCCTCCCACAACCCCTCCCGTAACCCTCAGTTTGTTCTCCATAAGTCTCTTCTGTTATGTTCCCCTCCCTGTTTTTATATTATTTTTGTTTCCCTTCCCTTATGTTCATCTGTTTTGTCTCTTAAAGTCCTCATATGAGTGAAGTCGTATGATTTTTGTCTTTCTCTGACTAATTTCACTTAGCATAATACCCTCTAGTTCCATCCACATAGTTGCAAATGGCAAGATTTCATTCTTTTTGATTGCCGTGTACTACTCTATTGTATATGTATATCACATCTTCTTTATCCATTCATCCATCAATGGACATTTGGGATTTTTCCATAATTTTGCTATTGTTGATAGTGCTGCTATCAACATGGGGGTGCATGTGTCCCTTCGAAACAGCACACCTGTATCCCTTGGGTAAATGCCTAGTAGTGCAATTGCTGGGTCGTAGGGTAGTTCTATTTTCAGTTTTTTGAGGAATCTCCATACTGTTTTCCAGAGTGGCTGCACAAGGTTGCACTCCCAAGAACAACTCCATATTTTCAGTACCTAACTTTTTGCTAATGAATTAATAACTGGAAATGGATTACACTCAAGGTGAAGCCCACTGAGGATTAGAATGCCAGATATTAAATATTCCCAAGTGGGGACAGATGGAAGTATGCCTTTTATCCAGACTACTGCTGTAATCTTTAGGTGTTTTACTCATGAGAAGACCCAAACCCTGATTATACAGAATAAACTTCACTGAAATGAAGGTGGGTATGAGGAAGGCATTGTCATGGTCCATTCATGCTTATTCTCAAAATTCAGTGTAGTTTGAAAAATTTTGACTGTGAGTCCCACAGATTTAGGGCAACTTTATTTACTATCATGGTGCAGACTGGAAGTTCAGCTTTGTAGAAACACCACTACCTTCCATAAGTTGGTATGAGCCTGGGAGAAGAATATCTATGCTTCAACTTCTACTTATGGGATTCTTTATTGGCTGATGTGTTAGAAATACTTTGGGTTGATCAGGGAAATACAAATCAAAACTATAATGGCTAAAATTTACAACACAGGAAACAACAGGTGTTGGCGAGAATATGGAGAAAGGGCAACCTTTTACACTATTGGAGGAAATGCCGACTGGTGCAGCCACTCTGGAACACAGAATGGAGTTTCCTCCAAAAGTTAAAAATAGAACTACACTGTGATCCAGGAATTGCCCTACTAGGTATTTACCAAAAGGATACAAAAGTACTAATTTGAAGGGATACATGCACCCTGATGTTTATAACAGCACTATCAACAAGAGCCAAATTATGGAAAAAGTCCAAATATCTGTTAACTTATCAAAAGAAGATGTGGTGTGTATATACAATGGAACATTACTCAGCCCTAAAAAACAGTGAATTCTTGCCATTTGCAACACCATGGATGGAGCTAGAGAGTATTATACTAAGCGAAATAAGTCAGTCAGAGAAAGACAAATACCATATGATTTCATTCATATGTGGAATTTAAGAAACACAACAGATGAACATGGGAAGGGGGGAGGAGAGAAAAACCAAGAAACAGACTCTTAACTATAGAGAATGAACTGATAGTTCCCAGAGGGGAGGTGGGCAGAAGGGTTACATAGGTGATGGGGATGAAGGAGTGAACTTGTTGTGATGAGTACCGGGTGATGTACAGAATTGTTGAATCACTAAATTGTATACCTGAAACTAATATTACACTGTATGTTAACTAACGGATATAAATAAACACTTGGAACAAAACGAATGCTTTGGGTTGCAAGTGACAGAAACCCAACCTGTAAGTGTGTACTTGAAGTAGAAATGGAGAATTTGTGGAATGCAAGGATTTCTTATCGAATTGAAGAAGGATTTATAAATAAAATCTCAGAAAAAGCAAGGAAACATCTGAGCTTCAGAAATTATTAGAACCAGAACCTGTATCTCTGCAGGATTCTTTTTAATCTGTCATCTCTTCTTGCCACAGTTCTCCATTCTCTCTGATTGCAGACCAGGTCCCTCCCAAGAATTGTATTCCATAGCTTTTACCCCCGAGAATACTGAATCCCTGCTCCTACCTCAGTTAAAATCCTCTGAGTGGTCAGGCTTGGGTGGAGTACTATCCCCAAACCAGCAAACCTTGGCCAGGAAGGTGAAGACACAAAGCAAAGGTAAACCTCCTGGAGACCAGAAGGGAGACTCCTGAGCCAGGCAGACTCCCCTTTGGTGCCCATCACAGTGACCTGGTCCTAGGACTCTCAGGTGCCCAGGCATCTCTGTATTTCCTGCAAAACACCCTATGTGCCTGATATGCTTCTGTGCTGACCTCCAGGTGCAGAAACATGGTGGGACTCTGGGTGAAAACACCTGGAGACCACATCTAAATCTTGGCCCCAGGGCAAAAGATTCTCTTGGCCACAGGAGAAAGTGTGGGAAAGGTGCAGAGAAATTTCTTGTGCCATGCATCCTAAAGGAACACCCATTTCTTAGAGCCAGGAGTGAACATGAGCACTTTGACAGTTTCTTTTCCCTCGGAAAGACATGTCAAAGGGCTAACTCATTCATTTACCTTACTACCTTTGAAAAGACTCATTCTGCCTCTCTGTCTTTGAGATGCCCAACAGAGACACTCATTGGATTTTATATCACAAATAATTTGTTCTTTTGGATGAAAGGGTTTGCTGAGGCAGCAGATTCCCCTGATCGATTCTTTATTTGTGCATTAAAATAGAGTAGGTCTGCTGTTTTAATCCTGGACCAGAAAGGATGTAAAAGGCGTTTGATCTCTGGTTCGTGATGGAGCTCCTCAGGTCTTGGATAGATTATTTCTGAATAGGTGCCCTTCGCCCAGAATTCTAGTGACTTCTCCAGGGCCAGAGGTAAACTGTATCCAGAGATGAAAGGACAGTTGTTTCCCTATAAAGCCTCATAAATCAGTTTCGATATCATCCCTGTTTTGTTTTATTTTATTTTTTCTGGCACCACAACATTGGGGCTGTTTGATGCATTTCACTGCAAATATGTGTTCAGAGCCATTCGGTTTTCTTCTGTGATGAAAAGTGTTACCTCAAAAAAACGAGCTGATAAACGGAGAGGCAAAGTGAAGTGAACACCCACCCAGCACCAGGCTCTGAGAATCCAACATCTGATTGTACTTACTGGGGAGGAAACTTAAAAAAAAAAATACCACAACAACCCAACTTTCATTTCTTGCTTCTTTTATCCTTAAGCTCAGCAATAAACTAACACTCTTTGGTTAAAAAGTCAAGGGAACAGATGTATAATTCTGGTGCTTCAGCATCTAGATTTCAAATGAGCGCCTCTTGTGGCTCAGTGGGGAGGAGCCTCGAGGAGCATTCATGGCATGGCTGTCCATCATCCAGGCCTTCTGCCCGTCCTGGGAAACAGCCTCTCTCCTGGCTGGCTGGCTCAGTTGGCTAGAGGGTGGTGCAAACAGATGCCCTTTGGAAGGCTGTTCGTTGCTCAGAGTGGAAATAAGTGGTTGAAACGCACAGACCTAAAATACCAAGATTTGACAGCTGGTGGGTCACAGGCAGGGCCTGGAAAAGATGCTGCAGATAACTAGGGACAAAAGTCAGAGACAGTTTTAAAAAGTAAAGACAGGGGCGCCCGAGTGGCTCAGTTGGTTAAGTGTCTGACTCTTGGTTTCGGCTCAGGTCGTGATCTCATGATTCCTGAGTTCCAGCCCCATGTCAGCTCGGTGCTGACAGTGTGGAGCCTGCTTGGGATTCTCTCTCTCCCTCTGTCTCTTCGCCCCTGACTTGCTTGCTTTCTCTCTTTCTCAAAGTAAATAAATAAATGTAAAAAAAAAAAAGGTAGAGACAGTGTGAGGTCTCCAGTTCTGTCCCAGAAGACCCAGCCTCTGCTAGTTATTTGACCACAGGGAACGTACTTAGTTTTGTGCTCTGAACACTGGGCATTTCCATGCCTACTTTACAGGACTGTTGGGTGGATTGAGAAGACAATAATGTGTGTAAAATACTTAGCTCGTGTTCCAATGTAGGTGTCTTTTTTTTTTTTTAAGAACTCATTTTGTATAGGAAAGCTGGTAAAGTATTTATTAAAGTTTTGTTCAAAATGTCCAGTTAAAAAGCTGGAAGTTAAGGACCTTTGAAGTGATCTGGCCCATCTTCCCCATTTTGAGGTGGGCAGTGGCTTTCCCCAAGGGATGACTGGCAGAGGGGGCTGGAAGGGTACACGTTTCCGTCCTTGCTGAGTGCTGTTTCTGCTAAATCGCACCACTACAGACTCCACCGGGGCAGGGACCCAAAAGGTGTATTCAGCACCTGCTACGGTGCCTGGCACTCACTGATTTGTTCAGTTTGCGATGAAACTCTGGTATGTCAGACATGTCACCAGAAGAGATTGGTTTTTGCTTTGTGCTTCAGTATCTAGGTCTTTTTGAAGAGTCAATGAGCATAATATTGTGACCTGCTTAGTGCATGACACAAGTTATTAAATAGCTTAATATATGAACTGAGCAAAAAACAAAAAAAGAACTGCTAATTGATGTATGAAATTACAGTTCTAATTCATTCTTCAGCAGCCAGAAAATATTTTTTAAAGTGCCTACCTCACATCCTGGATTACATTGTGTGGGTTTAGGGGTGCCTGGATGGCTCAGTTAGTTGAGCGTCTGGCTTTGGCTCAGGTCGTGATCTCACAGGTTGTGGGTTTCAAGCCCCGAGTTGGGCTCTGTGCTGTCGGTGCAGAGCCAGCTTCAGAGCCCCTGTCCTCCTCTCTCTGCACCTCCCTCGCTCACTCTCTCTCTCTCTCTCTCTCTCAAAAACAAATAAACATTTTAAAAAATCGTGTGAGATTAAGTTGAATGGAAGTTAAAGAGTTATGGTTGCCAAACATCCCACAAAATTATCCTCAAACTAACAATTCTCTTGATAATACTTTTAAAGTTTTAGAGTTTATTTATTTTGAGAGAGAGAGAGAGAGAGAGAGAGAGAGAGAGCATGTGTGTGCAAATGGGAGAGGGACAGAGAGCAAGAGAATCCCAAGCAGGCTCTGCACTGTCAGCGAGGAGCCCAATGCAGGGCTCTATCCCAGGAACATGAGATCATGACCTGAGCAGAAATCAAGAGTTGGATGCTCAAACAGCTGAGCCACCCAGGTGCCCCCC
Organism: Panthera uncia; assembly: GCF_023721935.1. Lineage (NCBI taxonomy): Eukaryota > Metazoa > Chordata > Mammalia > Carnivora > Felidae > Panthera > Panthera uncia. The sequence continues at coordinate 9,947,443 of NC_064807.1, read as the reverse complement.
CTCCCCAAATGCCTTTAGAAATTAGTAGTGCTCCATCCCTCTTCCCTAAGAATTAGGGTTAAATAAAGACACTTGTCCCTCTTCTCAAAAAGGCCCTCCTGTAGGGTCAGGTTAAAATTCTCGGCTTGGTTTTACGCAGAGCCTTGCCAACCTCATTCTACTAGCCAGTGGAATCCACAGAGGATCCCTTGACAGCCCTCTGCCATCTGCCATCAGCTGCTCTCACCCCTTCCTGCCATTTAAGAAAGGGTGGCCAGATGAAAAGCATGATTAAATTCTGAAGGCCTGGCAGGATGGGAGTGACGGTCAGGCTTCAGCATCCTAAAAAGAAGGAACTTCTGTGATTCTGTCCCAGAAGTAGAGCCAGATAGGGCGGGTGACAGGAACAGGTGTTAAAATCCTGGTGCCTTGATAGCACTCAGCTTCTCCTTGCTCTTCCTAAGCAATTCAACTCTAGCCCCCAGCATACTTACCCAATGTATGAGACAAAAGCCTTGCATTCTGATTGAGTGGGACATTTGTTCACCTACATGGTTAAGTAACCCTCCTAAGGAGGTAGTTTAAACAGGCCACCATGGACAGTCTTGCCAGTCATTCGTAAAAGACATCTTCTGGAGTTGTGCACAACTCTACAGTGTGGCCTTGTGGCCCGGAATTTAAATAACTCCTCTTATTATTTGTGTATTTCCCTGGGAGAGGAGCCACACACGCAGAGCCCCACCCCACACCATCTATAACTGATTCTTTCTAATCTTGCAAAGCAGTCTCTGTAACAGGAGTGCTAGAAAAAATAATGTTTTCCATCTTGCCATAATTCTAGCGATATTTTTAGCACCTCTTAAATTCTAGCACTCCAGGCAACTCCTGTCTGACCCACTCCTTAATCTGGCTCGGTATGGAATAGAATATAAAAAAGAGGAAAGAAGAAATTTGTGGTAATGAGAGATCACTGGAAATATTTAAAAGCTCATAAAATACAGATGAACTTCCAACGTGTGATGCTTAGCCAATGTGTAAATCACCATTTTTCAGAATTCAATGAAGATCCAAAAAATTGGGAGTCAAATCTTCTTTGGCTCATTTCACTCCTCTTCAAATGAAGGAAATAATAAACTATAAACTGTTAAACTTTATGTTCTTTCAAAGTGTTTTCACGTGTATGATGTCATTTCGTTTTAGCTGAAGGTGCAAACTTCTCAGTTCATAATGTCTTATTGTCGTTCATCATTGGTCCATGTAACACCCCTCTTGGTTTATTATTTTTCCCCTTAATCCCCAGCCTCTGTTCCTAGTTTTCTCTCTGAACTAATAAGTTTCCAAACTAATGTGATGATAATGGGTCTTTAAAGATGTGTATGTCCTAGCAAATTATGGAGCATTGGTTGGAACATGTTTGTGTTTTTAATTTGTCACTCAATCCTGTTATTAATATCATGAGGCTACAATACAGTCAGCTCAATATTTTTAACTTCTGCTAAGTATTTTAGAGTGTACATCCAGTCTATTTTAAAAATAATTAAAAATCTGTGGTAAAATATACATAACAAAATTTACCATTTTAACCATTTTTTAGTGTTGGCATTAGCAACATTCACACTCCACACTGTTCCACAACCATAACCACTATTCTCTAGAACTTTTGCCTCTTCCTAACCCAAACTCTCCAACTGGTAAACACTGACTCCTCATTTCTCCTTCCCCTCCACCCCCAGAAACCACCACTGCATCGTTCCCCTACTGATGGACACTGAGGTTGTCTTCAAGTCCCAGGAACAGAAAATGACTTTATATTGATCCCTCATGGAGCTGTGGAATAATTTCTCTGATATCTAGAACTTGAGGAGGATCTTGGAGTCATAGAGGACACACAATTTTCTAGAATGATAGTACAGCTTACAGTTTCCTCACCAGTATACCAGAGTTTCTATTGTGCTACATTCTGTCATCTCTGGCTGGACTTACCTCCCTTTTCATTTTTTCCAGGCTAATAGTCTCGTTTTCATTTGACTTTCTTTGTTTACTGGAGTTTCTTTAGATTCTTATTGGTTACTTTGGTTTCCCTTTTGAGAATTGCCTGTTCAATACTTTACTCATTAAAACAAGTTTTTTTTTTTTTTAATTTTAGAAAGAGAGAGAGAGAGCAGGAGAGAGGGTTAGAAGGAGAGAGAGAGAGAGAGGGAGAGAGAGAGAATCTTAGGCTCCACACTCAGCACAGAGCCTGTCGCAGGGCTGGATCCCACAAACCATGAGATCATGACCCGAGCCGAAATCAAGAGATGGAAGCTCAACTGACTGAGCCACCCAGGTGCCCAATACTTTACCTAAAAGTAGGTTTCCCACTTTTTTCCTTATTGATTTTCAGGAGATGTTTGCATATTATGGGCATTAAGTTCTTGCTGTTTTTTTATGTCACAAATATTTCCCCCCAAACTCTCTTCTGTTAGCTCTGTTGTGTATGGTGTCCTTTATCTTGACAGATTCAAATTCGTTAAGTTTTGTCTTAGCATTTGTGTTTTTAGGCACTTGTTCAGAAGTTTTCCCTCCTCCCATATATAAAAAACATACTATTACACATTTTCTTTAAAATCTTTATGTGTCTTTTAGTTTCTTCATATTTATTCTACGTTTTCTATATAAGTTTACCTCTCATGTTTGTGTTGAAATCCATGTGAAGCGGACCTTTTTATAGTTTCATAGAAGTTGGAAGGTCCAGCCTCAGTTTGCCTCATCATAGTGGTCCACTTTCCCATCACAGTTTACGAACACCCATCCTTTGCCTATCGTGTATTGTACCAACTTTATATGAGTTGGAGTTCCCATATATCTGTGGTCCTACTTCTAAGAACTCTGTACTTTTCCACTGGCCCATTTGCCGATTCCTGATTCAGAACCATGCTGGTTTTTATGGATTCATAATATGTCTCAGTGTCTGGTGTGTTGAATATCCCTCCTTGTTATCTCTTTCTAAACGGCCTTAGCTATTTGTGGAACTTTATTCTCCCATATAAATTTTAGGATGAGTTCATGGAATTCTCTTAAAAGTCCCATTGGAAATTTGATGGGTTTGCCATGAATCTATAGGTTAGTTTGGGGAGCGTTGACATCATTACTTCCATATGTCATTCTCTACTTGAATAATTGCAATTTGTCCATTTATTCAGACTTTCCTTTATGTCCTTTAATAGAATATTTTTAGTGTTTTATTCTATAAAGGCCATATACATTTCTTGTTAATTTCTAGATACTTCATCATTTTTGTGACTCTTGTGAATGGCATCTTTCTTTCTAGTTCATGACTCTGGCATAGTATGCTTTGTCTCCACAGTTTTCCATAATCAAGGGAATTTAATCCTCAGCACCACATTGCCTCTCAATGTAAGGAACAAAAGGAAGGCAAGAGAAGGTCGGAATTACTATATGCAACTCCACTTCTGGATATACACCCAAAAGAACTGCAAACAGGGACTTGAACAGATGTGTGCACACCATTGTTCATACCAGCATTATTCACAGGAGCTAGAAGGTGAGCACACCCCACATGTTCATCAATGGATGAATGGATGAACACAACGTGGCATATGTATACAGTGGAATATTGTTCAGCCTTGAAAAGAAAAAAAATTAAGGTTATTTAATTTGAGAGAGATAGAGATAGCAGATTTGGGGCAGAGAGAGAGACAGAGAGAGAGAGAATCTCAAGCAGGCTCTGCACTGTCAGCACAGAGCCCAACACGGGGCTTGAACTCACAAACTGAGACTGTGACCTGACCCGAAATCAAGAGTCAGATGCTCAATCGACTGAGCCACCCAGGCGCCCTGAAAAAAAATGTGACACCTGCTACAAGATGAATGAACCTTGAGGACATTATGCTAAGTGAAATAAACCAGTCACAAAAGGGCAACTACAGTATGATTCCAGTTGTATGCAGTACCCAAAATAGTCAAATTCATAGAGACAGAAGATAGAATGGTGGCTCCCAGGGTCTGGGGCAGGGAGGGAAGTAGGGAGTTATTGTTCAACAGGCACAGAGATTCAGTTTTTCAAGATGAAAAGAATTCTATGGGTAAATGGTGATGGTAACACACATTCTGGATGTACTCAATGCCACTGAGCTGTACACTTAAAAATCATTAAGGTGGAAAATTTTATGTGATGTGTATTTTAATGTCATTTTAAAATGTATTTTCAAGCAAAAGAGACAGAGAGAGAGAGAGAGAGAGAGAACTTATAAAATCCCTATTCGCTTCTGATAAGCAAAGTATTAGATACAGTACAATCAGGGTGACTTCCTTGGTACCACCTAAGCCACATCCCAAAGGTGACTCTGAACTCCACACAAAATTTTGGAAAACAGTTGGAGATTAAACCAAAGATCAAGTGGTTTTTAAGTCCCCTCAGGTGCAGGGTGCCACTGAGGGGTGATTTCTTAAAGAGTTTTATTATAAATACATTAAGTTGGGAAACAGAGATATGACTCTTAGTAAGGATGCAGCTATTAAGCTGGCATATACCATTTTGAGGAAAGATAAAGATAAAACACCTCACTGTCTTATAATAATGTTTCTAAACTTACAAACAAGAGATGGCAGTTAAGCCAACAAGGAGGTCTCTACTCCTAATGAGTCTGACTTGGGGACAAATATTCCCTTCAGGAGTGCTATTAATCCACTCTTTTGGGAAAACAGAGATGGCCCGGGTCCAATGTTGGTTGCCTAAATATGTCAGTGGTTTTTGAAAAGGGGCCATACTTACTAATTTCTGTCATGTTTTATGAGGACTCCTTCATTTCTGGCCTAATAACATGTTCCAAGGTCACCCATACATATACTGTTCCAGTCCTGGAATCACTCACTTCTGGTTTATTGTCCTTTCTCCCAAATGTAACCTATTGAGATGGAATAGCTTTGTTTTGTTTCTGATGACTGACTGGCTTTCATTTTCATATCTTTTTCATATTATCATTAAAGATCTTTTAAGGGATATAATTCGGTATATAGGAAAGACATGAGCTTTGGAAAGAGACCTGAGTTTGATCACTGGATCTATCACTTGCTAGCTTTAAGAACTCAGGATAGTTATTTAACTTCTTCAAGCATTTATTTCTTTATCTTTTTTTTTTTTAAAGAGGGAGTGCATGCAAGCAGGGGAGAGGGGCAGAGGGAGAGAGAATCCTAAGCAGGCTCCACACTCAGCACAGAGCCTTATATGGGGCTCGATCCCACAAACCTGGGATCATGACCTGAGCCGAAATCAAGAGTCGGCTGCTCAACACACTGAGCCACCCAGGTGCCCTCATCTTTGAAACAGGAGGGAAAAGATTTACCTCAAAGCACTATTACAAGGCTTAAGAGAAACAATAGCTTTAAAATGCCCAATTTTTAAATTGCCTACCTCAGAGCCTGACACATAGTAAATATTCAATAAATTTAGATTACTTTTTACTCTTTTAGTCACAATATTGTACAATTTTAATGCACCTCTTTTCCTCTCACAACCCCTTTGACGCTTCCTATGAAACCCTGGAGAACTGCAGGTTATGCGTCCCAGTCTTGTTCTTTGGAATCTGCCTGTAATGTCCAATTCCCCCCTTAACCTATCAGGATTCCTTGGAATAGCACAGTTGTGTAAAATTCCCTTGAGAAGGACAAACAGACATGTTATCAGATGTAAATACTCTACAGTGAATTAGTTTGTAAGATTTTCTCCTTTTCTCAGAAGGACAGCTCCCGCTAGAATGAGGCAGTTAACACGTGTGTCTGCATGGAAAATACTTGTATGTGGTAAAAACAGCCCGAGCTTAGAGCCAGAAGGCCTGTCTCCAACACATTACAGTGAGGCCTTTGATAAGTCAATACAACCCACAAAAGCCTCAATTTCTTGATCTGAAGAATGTGCATAATCCTCTACAGGAAGGTTTCTCAAACTGGAGCACACATCTGAGTCACCTGCAGTGCTTGATAAAGCAGACGTCACTGCACCTACCCCTCAGAGTTTGGATTCAGTGAATGTTGGGTGTGTCCCAGGACTTTGCATTTCTACATGTGACGCTGATGTTGCCAGACCAAGGACCACACTTGACTGCTCTATGGACTTGTTTTAGGAGTGAGATAATGTAAGTGAAATACTTGCCTACGCTTGTTGGACACTGTAAAATGCCAGAGCTTAATTTAATCATGCGAGGACAGAAAGCTGTCCCGAAGTAGGCAGTGCAGTCTAACAGCGTGGTCCTTTTCTGGAACTGCACTAAAATCTTTGAGGCTGAAGCATTCGGAGAAGTGGGCCAGTGAGGAGAGATATCACAAAGAAAGAGATGGACTTTGGGAGTAAAGCTGGCAAAATGTCAGTAAGTCATTTTACCTAATATTGATGCAAGCTTGCCCACGACCATTCTAGCTCCTCTTTGAGGCTTCTCTGTCAGTAAAGAATTCTCTTTGGCTGCAAGGAAGAACTCTTAATGGGCAAAATAACCGCTTAAACAGTTGCTTTTTCCTCATGCAACAAGAAACCGAGAGGTAGAAAGTTACTGGCATTGATTCAGTGGCTCAGAGATTTCAGTACTGAGATCTGCAATTTCTTGCCCTTTTCAGTCATGTGCACAATGTAGCTGCTGCAGGTCTAGACATGACATCTGCTGTCCACACAGGTATAAATGGAAAAAGACAAGGAGGAAAGGTCAGCGTCTTTGCCAGAAAAGCAAAACTTTCCCAGAAGATTTCAGCAGGCTTCTGTTCATACCTCAATGTCCAGAGCTGTCCCTTAGGCATTCACAGCTTCAAGCATGGCTGAAAGATGTCTCAGTTGGGTGCATTGCTACCCCAAACTAAATTAGGATTATGTTAGTAAGGTGGAATAGGTCTGCTCCAGCTTTGTAATTTTTTTCTGCCTCTGATTTCAGAGTAAGGTAGTGAGGCCACCATGGGCAAAACCGTTAGTCTGCATTCTCTTATCCTTCTTAAATAACTCAGTGTTCTTTTTTGTGGTTAGTGTCATTATTTTAATGTGTTACGGAAGATTGAAACTTGAGATTGCTTTCACTTACTTTGGCTCAGTTGTTTCTTTGAGTCATGTTAGGAGGCCCTTTCTGCTGTATGTATGGGGATCGTGGCTTGCTCTCCCTTGTATGCCTTGAGTATCCACTGTACCTCTAACTTTCTGTAGCCTGTCGTCACACTTTGGCCTCTCCCAGAAAAGGGCATTCTTTCCAAATTTCCGAGTGAAAATCCCAGCTTCTCCTATGTCCTGTTGCCCCCAGGAACTATGTGGTGACCAAGTGTCTTACCAGAGAGTTAACATTAAAAGTCCTTTTGCAGAAGTGAATATCCAGGGAGATTTGAAAGAGGAGAAGGTGTAGCTGGGCCACCAGGCTGGTGGCAGGCACAGGCATCATGGGGAAGACAGTGGGAAGCAGGGGAAGAAGAAGGAGATAGAGGCAGTGGTGAGTGAGCACGCCTTGGCAGGTGGAATAGCACTGGGAGGGAATGGGTGCTGACAGTGACAATCTCTAAAGATGGGTGGAAGGGTGTGAATGGCAGCTTAAGGGGGCCGGCTCTAGGTGCTGTGGTCTAGGCAGGAGAGCAGAAAAGGAGACAGAAAGGTAGATGGACTTGTGGGGAGTACAGAGTACCCAGAAGGGAGAAGATATGATGTTCCCGAGAAAGTAGGAGTCTGGGAAGAAGTGAGTCACCATAGATTACTCCACTTGAATCTAATTGAGCGAACATTTATTGTCATAGGTATACGACCCCCTATACGCCTTCCTCGCCCCCCTTTTTTCCTCCATGTCCTCATCCCCAGAACCTGTGAATGTGCTACTTTATACTTTGCTGATGTAATTAAATTAATGATGTGGAAATGGGGAGACTATTTTGGATTATCCCAAGAGACCCAAAGCAACCACAGCGTCCTTACAAGGATGAGCACAAGACTCCCGAGAGCATTGAAATTGGAGCTAGTGGGCCACAAGTCAAGGAATGCAGTTGGCTTCTAGAATCCAAAAGGAAAAAGGGGGCAGGTTCATTTTTTGGTTAAAGCCACAAAGCTTGGGTAATTCTCAACGGTAGCAATGAACTGACCTATTGAACAAATACCAAATGTGTTGATGATGGGGGAATACAGAGGTGAATAAGATACTGATGCTTGCCTTTAAAGGATTACTAGATTACCAGCTTAGTGGTCCAAGTCACTGATCCTCCAGCCTGAGTGTGTGTAGAAATTGACTAGATCCCGGGTGGTCCTGAGGGGGTGCTGGTGCTGTTGCTCTGGGGACCATACTCTGAATCTGTTCCAGGGGCTGGACAGCCAAAAATGGCAAAGCTTTTTAGTTGTTATGATGGAGAAAATGATCCTGGTTTTGGGCATAGAAAATGGTTGAAATAATTATTAGACTTTAAAGATTTGAAACTTAGTGGTAGAGGGAACTTGGGGCTCCAAACTCTTTTTAGAAGAATTGTTGTGATAACCATCACGATGAGACATGTGAACACAGTGGGTAGCTTATAAAACACTGTGTACAAACATTAGTTGTTTCTTTAGATGTCAGATGAGAGCAGGTTTGGCAAGAAAGTACACATGTCATTCCAGACTCATACTCTTATTTGCTAAACTGAAGTAAAGGAAGGAATATTTGGGTGAAAAAAACATCCTAGTGTTTAAGCGCTTCGTTTTGCTACAATTCTAAAGCACATGTGGAGTGGAACACTTGAAAACAGACTTACAGAGGATAAAGTAAGTCACCTGTAATTCTGGTAATACAAAGATAAGCAGGAACTAGAGCTTTTCCAGGAGCTGGGGTTGACTTGATGTTTCTGGGGAGTCTGTGAAAACTTTTGTCTCCCCTTGGTGTTATAGAAAAGCTCCACTGTATGCTCTTGCATTGTGCACTGTTACTGATACTCTATAACTTCATTGTCTAATAATTCCACTCACACGAGGGAACACTGTACCATAAAGCAATAGTTCTCAACCAGGGGTAATTTTGCCTTCCAGGAACATTTCACAATGTCTGGAGACAGTTTTTTCTTGTCGTGACTGGGGTGTGGGTTGCTACTGGCATCTAGTGGGGATTGGCCAGGGATGCTGCTCAGAACGCCACAATACAAAGGAAGCACTCTTCGCAAGAATTATGTGGCCTGAAATGTCCACAGCGCTGAGTTTGAGAAACCTGGCTGCAGAGTGGGGGAGTTTTTAATTTTTACTGGTCATCAAAATCACCTGGAAGGCTTGTTAAACCAAAGATCACCCCCACCCTCCACCAAATTTCTGGTTTAGTAGGTCTGGGAGGAGACTGAGAATTTGCATTTCTAACAAGTTTTCAGGTGATGGCAATGCTGCTGGTCTGGGAGCCACATTTCGAGAACACTAGCCATAGGTTTAACAACTACACAACTGTGACTGGTCTCATAGAAAGTATTACCTCCATAATTGTGTCCTCACCCATATTTAGTGAGACGTATATCTCTGGTGTGTTGCAAACGGCTGTTGGGCACAGGCCAGATCTCCCCCTTCCTTTGGCGTGTTCTGGGATGCTAAGAACAGGCTTCTCATTACTGTGGACCAGATGATTTCATTTGGCTCTGTGGGCTTTGCGCCATGTAAATGGCTCTGAGGACATACTCGTGAATTGTTGGCTTGGGGCAGGTGGATGGAGAGTGGGGAGAGATGGGATGGCCTTACTCCTGTTGGGGAAGGCTTAACTTTTTACTGTCTTCACACCAGCAGACCCTAAAGAGGCGGGGGGTATCCCTATGCTCCTGGGTTCTCCAAGGATTATTTCTCCCACCCTGTCCCATGTCATCATCACCTGTCCATTCAGCATGGGGCCAGAGCTCACCCATCTCTGATACACATTATCTTGAGACCTTGGCTAGAGGTCCTGGATTCAACACAGGGAAAACTGAGGCAGGGATGGGAATGAAAGAGAAGCCAGACCCAGGCATGGGCTAGACCAAGAAGGGCCTAGAGCCTAGGGCAGAAACCAAGGAACCCATTGACCCTGGGGCTCAAAATGAGGCAGGAGGTCAGAGAGATTGGGAAAGGCTGGGGATGAAGTGCCCAGGGT
>NC_064807.1:9764885-9934885 GCF_023721935.1 Panthera uncia | reverse complement strand
AATGTGTGGACGGAGGCCTGGGGGCTGGGAGCTGGGCCACTGGGCATGGGCTAGGGGGACACCCAACTAGGGATGTGTGTAAAGAGATATTGTGTCTCCCTTCTCGCCAAGTCCTTCCCCGCCTCGTGCAGCCTTTCAGATGCAACGTGTGTAGCAGCACTTGGTGCTTTAGTTTAGATGTATCGACCAGGCAGGGATAAGTTAAATCTCATGGCAAGTCAGGGACAAATAACCAGGCAGCGGGGCCATTGTTTGAGATACATGGAGGTGATCTATTTAAATTTGCTTGATTGTTTTTCTGGTAGGGAAATGAAATGTTCTCTCTCTACCGCAGGTGTTGAAGCGCTTTTTTTTTTTTTAAATGGCTAAACAGTTAAAGTGACAGTCAAGTCAAGGGTAGGGAGATTATGTGAGCGTACATTCTTAGCCAGTGGTTTCTTTCTGGATGTCCTAATTGGAACTCCTTTGGTTCTTCATACGGGGTGAGAGTGGGTGTGTGGGGGTATACACAAATAATCCCACTACACCCCAAACTACTCCGGAAGTGTGTGTCAGGATGCTCAAAGCATCCTTATGTGGGCTAGCTTCTTCCTACAGTTTTTTTTTGAATGTTTGTTCTTTTTTTTTTTTTTTCCCCCTAAGTGTTCTGTGCAGTACAAGATAGGTTAGTTTGATGGTTTCCATTCCACAATTGAGTGCTGTGGTCCAGGGCAGTTAAATTTTAAGCCAAAAAAGTTAGGTGGTTTAGGATCCAAACTGGAAAGAAGTCATCCTAGACTCAAGGTTCCAGGATTCCTCTCCCCCTTCCACCCCTCCTTTCTACCTGACTCCTTTCTTTAAAAGAAAAAATTATTTATTTTGGGGAGAGACAGAGAGAGAAGGAGAGAGAGAGAATCCCAAGCAGACTCCAGGCTCAATGTGGAGCCCAATACGGGGCTTGATCCCATGGCCCTGGGATCGTGACCTGAGCTGAAATCAGGAGTCAGATGCTTAACCTCCTGAGCCACCCGGGCGCCCCTCCACCTGGCTTCTTTAAAGCGACTCTTGGGGAAGCCTCCACCAGGTTTGCTCTGGTTGTATCTTACGCCCAGTTACAAAGTTGGGGTACCATTAAGATCCTGGATTTCCCTCCTATACTGAAATAGCCCTCAGATTGATAGAAAGGCAGGCAGGCAGGCATTTTCCTCTCTATCTTTCACATAATGACCGTGAAATCCTTTCCATAAGAACATAGAGGTTTTGTTCTGTTCTGTTTCTAATTTCAGAACAATAAGTTTCTGATGCACCACCACCCACCGGAAAAAGAGCACACAGTGACTGACAAGGTGAGGTCTTTGTTTGGTAGTATTTCAAATCTTGGGCTTTCTGAAATCCCTAACACCCTGGTTATAAATCACTAAAACGTGGATGTTCTCTAAAATGAATTTTGCATGAAATGTCAGCCAGAGTCTCGGGGACAGCTACAATATTTACGACTGGTGGTATTTCTTAGGGGAGGTAAAAGAAAATGAAGCCAATATAGTTGAGCTTAGTACATGGGGGCAGGGAAGATAGCAAAATTTGTTTCACTCACCCACATACTTTGTTTCCACCATTTTCAGTGCAAATACAATCTGTGGTGCTCAAAGCAAAGGGTTGAGGAGTGTGGTCCATATGGGAACAGTACAGTGGGCAGACAGTGGGCAGCTGGGTAAAAGGAAGATAAATCCAAAACAACTACAGGAAGGTACTTGTTCGTAGGCAAATTGTTTTACTCTATACTCTATTTCTGAAAGACCCTCTGACCCTGTTACAGCGTTGGGTCTTAGGCCTTCAAAAGCAAAGGGTTCCGTTTATTTGGGGAGGAAATATTACAGAGACAAGGCGACAAGCCACATGTCCTCGTTACTGATAGGAAAACACACAAAACATCTCTGCCTATCGGAAGGCTTCCACGTCTGACACTGACTTACATTTTCAGCCTTTTCTCTGACTGGTCTTCCTTACTAATTGCCCACTAGTTACATGGGTCTCTTGGGTATTTCTGTTCTGCTTCTTTGCTTAAAACCTGTCTCCATAGGATACATTTCTCTTCCTTCCTCTCTGCTCAAGTGGTTCTTGCCCATTAAAAATGTCTTTATGGAGATAACTCCCTGTCATAGCTTAGGCTGCTACAACACATACTACAGACTGAGTGGCTCACACAACAGACATTTCTTTCTCACAGTTTCGAAGGCTGGAAGACCACAGTGTTTGCAGATTCTGTCCCTGGTGAGAGCTCTCCTTCTGGCTGGCAGACGACAGCTTCCTTGCTGTGTCCTCAGGTAGCAGAGGGAGCGTGCACACTCTGGGATCTCTTCCTAGGAGGCACTGATCCCACGCTGAAGGGATGAGGTCACCCTCATGACCTCATGGAAACCTAAGTCCTTCCCAAAGACTCCACCTTCAATACCATTATTGGGGGTTAGGACTTTAACATAGGAATGTTGAGGGGACACAGACAGTCCCTAACACTCTCATACCATACAATTTTCCAATTTAAAGTGTATAATTCCATTTTTTTAAGTATATTCAGTGAGTAACCATCACCACAGTTTAAGTTTAGAACATTTGCATCCCCCCAACAAGAAACCCTGTACCCATTAGCAGGCTATATTGAGATCTATCTATATCTAGATACATAATTCCTTTATAGATTGGCCTATTTTTAGGACGTTTCATAGGAATGGAATTATACGATAAATGGCCTTTGAGATTGTCTTCATTCACCCCAGTGTAATGTTGTGAAGGTTCATCCAAGTTGTAGAATGTACCAGTATGTTCTTGCTATTCATTGCCAAATATTCCTTTGTATGTATGTGCCACATTTGATCCGTTCATCAGATGGTAGGAACTACCCAAGTATCTATCTTTTGGCTCTTGTGGACATATGTTTTCATGTCTCTTGGATGTATACCTGGAAGTGAAATTGTTGCATCATATGGTGACTGTGTTTAACAATTTGAAGAACTTCCAGATTGTCTTTTAAAATGACTCTTCCATTTTACCTTCCCACTGACAATGACTGGGGGTTTTAATTTCTTTGTATCCTTGCTGACACATACTAGTGTTGTATCTTTTTAAATTTTAGTCATCCTACAGCAGAGAATCTCTTGCCACAAAGATCGAGGGACTAAGGAACAGTCACGAGGAGTTGAAAAACGCTTTAAACGAAATGCAAAACAAAATGGAATCCACGATGGCTCGGCTTGAAGAGGCAGAGGAGAGAATAGGTGAACTAGAAGATAAAGTTATGGAGAAAGAGGAAGCTGAAAGAAAGAGAGATAAAAAAATCCAGGAGTATGAGGGGAAAATTAGAGAACTAAGTGATACACTAAAAAAAAAATAATATACGCATAATTGGTATCCCAGAGGAGGGAGAGAGAGGGAAAGGTGCTGAAGGGGTACTTGAACAAATTATAGCTGAGAACTTCCCTGAACTGGGGAAGGAAAAAGGCATTGAAATCCAAGAGGCACAGAGAACTCCCTTCAGACGTAACTTGAATCGATCTTCTGCACGACATATCATAGTGAAACTGGCAAAATACAAGGATAAAGAGAAAATTCTGAAAGCAGCAAGGGATAAACGTGCCCTCACTTATAAAGGGAGACCTATAAGACTCGTGACTGATCTCTCCTTTGAAACTTGGCAGGCCAGAAAGGCTTGGCACGATATCTACAGTGTGCTAAACAGAAAAAATATGCAGCCGAGAATCCTTTATCCAGCAAGTCTGTCATTTAGAATAGAAGGAGAGATAAAGGTCTTCCCAAACAAACAAAAACTGAAGGAATTTGTCACCACGAAACCAGCCCTACAAGAGATCCTAAGGGGGATCCTGTGAGACAAAGTACCAGAGACATCACTACAAGCATAAAACATACAGACATCACAATGACTCTAAACCCATATCTTTCTATAATAACACTGAATGTAAATGGATTAAATGCGCCAACTAAAAGACATAGGGTATCAGAATGGATAAAAAAACAAGACCCATCTATTTGCTGTCTACAAGAGACTCATTTTAGATCTGAGGACACCTTTAGATTGAGAGTGAGGGGATGGAGAACTATTTATCATGCTCCTGGAAGCCAAAAGAAAGCTGGAGTAGCCATACTTATATCAGACAAACTAGACTTTAAATTAAAGGCTGTAACAAGAGATGAAGAAGGGCATTATATAATAATCACAGGGTCTATCCACCAGGAAGAGCTAACTATTATAAATGTCTATGCGCCAAATACCCGAGCCCCCAGATATATAAAACAATTACTCATAAACATAAGCAACCTTATTGATAAGAATGTGGTCATTGCAGGGGACTTTAACACCCCACTTACAGAAATGGATAGATCATCTAGACACACAGTCAATAAAGAAACAAGGGCCCTGAATGATACATTGGATCAGATGGACTTGACAGATATATTTAGAACTCTGCATCCCAAAGCAACAGAATATACTTTCTTCTCGAGTGCACATGGAACATTCTCCAAGATAGATCATATACTGGGTCACAAAACAGCCCTTCATAAGTTTACAAGAATTGAAATTATACCATGCATACTTTCAGACCACAATGCTATGAAGCTTGAAATCAACCACAGGAAAAAGTCTGGAAAACCTCCAAAAGCATGGAGGTTAAAGAACACCCTACTAACGAATGAGTGGGTCAACCAGGCAATTAGAGAAGAAATTAAAATATATATGGAAACAAACGAAAATGAAAATACAACAATCCAAATGCTTTGGGATGCAGCGAAGGCAGTCTTGAGAGGAAAATACATTGCAATCCAGGCCTATCTCAAGAAACAAGAAAAATCCCAAATACAAAACCTAACAGCACACCTAAAGGAAATAGAAGCAGAACGGCAAAGGCAGCCTAAACCCAGCAGAAGAAGAGAAATAATAAAGATCAGAGCAGAAATAAACAATATAGAATCTAAAAAAACTGTAGAGCAGATCAACGAAACCAAGAGTTGGTTTTTTGAAAAAATAAACAAAATTGACAAACCTCTAGCCAGGCTTCTCAAAAAGAAAAGGGAGATGACCCAAATAGATAAAATCATGAATGAAAATGGAATGATTACAACCAATCCCTCAGAGATACAAACAATTATCAGGGAATACTATGAAAAATTATATGCCAGCAAATTGGACAACCTGGAAGAAATGGACAAATTCCTAAACACCCACACTCTTCCAAAACTCAATCAGGAGGAAATAGAAAGCTTGAACAGACCCATAACCAGCGAAGAAATTGAATCGGTTATCAAAAATCTCCCAACAAATAAGAGTCCAGGACCAGATGGCTTCCCAGGGGAGTTCTACCAGACATTTAAAGCAGAGATAATACCTATCCTTCTCAAGCTATTCCAAGAAATAGAAAGGGAAGGAAAACTTCCAGACTCATTCTATGAAGCCAGTATTACTTTGATTCCTAAACCAGACAGAGACCCAGTAAAAAAAGAGAACTACAGGCCAATATCCCTGATGAATATGGATGCAAAAATTCTTAATAAGATACTAGCAAATCGAATTCAACAGCATATAAAAAGAATTATTCACCATGATCAAGTGGGATTCATTCCTGGGATGCAGGGCTGGTTCAACATTCGCAAATCGATCAACGTGATACATCACATTAACAAAAAAAAAGAGAAGAACCATATGATCCTGTCAATCGATGCAGAAAAGGCCTTTGACAAAATCCAGCACCCTTTCTTAATAAAAACCCTTGAGAAAGTCGGGATAGAAGGAACATACTTAAAGATCATAAAGGCCATTTATGAAAAGCCCACAGCTAACATCATCCTCAACGGGGAAAAACTGAGAGCTTTTTCCCTGAGATCAGGAACACGACAGGGATGCCCACTGTCACCACTGTTGTTTAATATAGTGCTGGAAGTTCTAGCATCAGCAATCAGACAACAAAAGGAAATCAAAGGCATCAAAATTGGCAAAGACGAAGTCAAGCTTTCGCTTTTTGCAGATGACATGATATTATACATGGAAAATCCGATAGACTCCACCAAAAGTCTGCTAGAACTGATACATGAATTCAGCAAAGTTGCAGGATACAAAATCAATGTGCAGAAATCAGTTGCATTCTTATACACTAACAATGAAGCAACAGAAAGACAAATGAAGAAACTGATCCCATTCACAATTGCACCAAGAAGCATAAAATACCTAGGAATAAATCTAACCAAAGATGTAAAAGATCTGTATGCTGAAAACTATAGAAAGCTTATGCAGGTAATTGAAGAAGATATAAAGAAATGGAAAGACATTCCCTGCTCATGGATTGGAAGAATAAATATTGTCAAAATGTCAATACTACCCAAAGCTATCTACACATTCAATGCAATCCCAATCAAAATTGCACCAGCATTCTTCTCGAAACTAGAACAAGCAATCCTAAAATTCATATGGAACCACAAAAGGCCCCGAATAGCCAAAGTAATTTTGAAGAAGAAGACCAAAGCAGGAGACATCACAATCCCAGACTTTAGCCTCTACTACAAAGCTGTCATCATCAAGTCAGCATGGTATTGGCATAAAAACAGACACATAGACCAATGGAATAGAATAGAAACCCCAGAACTAGACCCACAAACGTATGGCCAACTCATCTTTGACAAAGCAGGAAAGAACATCCAATGGAAAAAAGACAGTCTCTTTAACAAATGGTGCTGGGAGAACTGGACAGCAACATGCAGAAGGTTGAAACTAGACCACTTTCTCACACCATTCACAAAAATAAACTCAAAATGGATAAAGGACCTGAATGTGAGACAGGAAACCATCAAAACCTTAGAGGAGAAAGCAGGAAAAGACCTCTCTGACCTCAGCCGTAGCAATCTCTTACTCGGCACATCCCCAAAGGCAAGGGAATTAAGAGCAAAAGTGAATTACTGGGACCTTATGAAGATAAAAAGCTTCTGCACAGCAAAGGAAACAACCAACAAAACTAAAAGGCAACCAACGGAATGGGAAAAGATATTTGCAAATGACACATCGGACAAAGGGCTAGTATCCAAAATCTATAAAGAGCTCATCAAACTCCACACCCGAAAAACAAATAACCCAGTGAAGAAATGGGCAGAAAACATGAATAGACACTTCTCTAAAGAAGACATCCGGATGGCCAACAGGCACATGAAAAGATGTTCAACGTCGCTCCTTATCAGGGAAATACAAATCAAAACCACACTCAGATATCACCTCACGCCAGTCAGAGTGGCCAAAATGAAGAAATCAGGAGACTATAGATGCTGGAGAGGATGTGGAGAAACAGGAACCCTCTTGCACTGTTGGTGGGAATGCAAATTGGTGCAGCTGCTCTGGAAAGCAGTGTGGAGGTTCCTCAGAAAATTAAAAATAGACCTACCCTATGACCCAGCAATAGCACTGCTAGGAATTTATCCAAGGGATACAGGAGTACTGATGCATAGGGGCACCTGTACCCCAATGTTTATAGCGGCACTCTCAACAATAGCCAAATTATGGAAAGAGCCTAAATGTCCATCAACTGATGAATGGATAAAGAAATTGTGGTTTATATACACAATGGAATACTACGTGGCAATGAGAAAAAATGAAATATGGCCTTTTGTAGCAACATGGATGGAACTGGAGAGTGTGATGCTAAGTGAAATAAGCCATACAGAGAAAGACAGATACCATATGGTTTCACTCTTATGTGGATCCTGAGAAACATAACAGAAACCCATGGGGGAGTGGAAGGAAAAAAAAAAAAAAAAAAGAGGTTAGAGTGGGAGAGAGCCAAAGCATAAGAGACTGTTAAAAACTGAGAACAAATTGAGGGTTGATGGGGGGTGGGAGGGAGGGCAGGGTGGGTGATGGGTATTGAGGAGGGCACCTTTTGGGATGAGCACTGGGTGTTGTATGGAAATCAATTTGACAGTAAATTTCATATATTAAAAAAAATAAATAAATTTTAGTCATCCTAATAGGTGTGATGTGCTTTTGATTTACATTGCCTTAAAGGCTAATGAAATGAGCAATAAAAGCATTTTCTTAAAAAAATTTTTTAATGTTTATTTAGAGACAGAGAGAGAGGGAGACACAGAATCTGTAGCAGGCTCCAGGCTCTGAGCTGTCAGCACAGAGCCTGATGAGGGCTCAAACTCATGGACCCTGAGATCCTGAGACCCTGAGGTGAAGTCAGTTGCTTAACCAACTGAGCCACCCAGGTGCCCCACTTAAAGCATTTTCTGATTGGATATGTTTTATTTATACGGTGTGAGGTAAGGGCCCAGCTTCCTTCTTTTTCATGTTTTCTCTGTACCATTTTTTGAAGATTATCCTTTTTCTGTTGAATTGACATGGTGCTCCTGTTTAAGATCAGTTGACCATAAATGTGAGCTTTCATTTATGGACTATGAATACTGTTCGATTGAACTGTATGTTTGCCCTATGCTAGTACCACACTGATTATTGTAGCTTGGTAGTAAGTTTTGAAACTAGTAAGTGTGAGTCTCCCAACTATTATTTAAGATTCTTTTGGCTTTTCCGAGTCCCTGGCATTTCCAAATGAATGTTAGAATCAGTTGTGGGTTTCTGCTAAGAAACCAGCTGGAATTTTGATAGAGATTGTGTTCAGTCCACACATAAATTTGGAGAGTATTTCCATTGTAACAATATTACGTCTTCTGATCTTAAATGTCTTTCCCCTTATTTATATCTTCTTAAATTTCTTTAAACAGTGTTGGTTTTCACAATATTTGTGTACTTTTTTGATTAAAATGTGTTTTTATTTTGATGCTATTGTAAATGGAATTACTTTCTTCATTTCATGTTTGGATTGCATATTGCTACTGTGTAGAAATACAGTTTTTTTTTACATATTGATCTTATATCCTGCAATCTTACTGAACTCATTCATTGGTTCAAATAGAGTTCTAGTGGATTCTAAGGATTAGTCATGTCCACAAGATCATGTCCTCTATGAATACATCTAATTTTTCCTTTCCAATATGGCTGCCTTTTATTTCATTTTATTGTTGAAGTGCCTTCACTAGACTTTCCATTACATTGTTAAATAGAAGTTGTTCACCATTTTTGCCTTACTTTTAATCTTGGAGGGAAAGGATTAAGTTCTTCACCATTAAGTATGAAGAAGTAAAATAGACACCTTGTGGGTTTTGTTTTGGGGGGGGGTGGAAATGTCCTTTATAAGGTCGAGGAAGTTCCATTATATTCCTAATTTGTTGGCTGTTTTTAACATGAAGACATGTTGAATTTTGTCAGTTCTTTTTCTGCATCTGAGATGGTCATGCATTTTTTTCTTTATTGATAGTGGTGTTACATTAATTGACTTTTGGATGTTAAACAACCTTGTATTCATGGGATAAATCCACTTGGTTACTGTGTATAATCCTTTTTATATGTTGGGTTCATTTTGCTAGTATTTTGTTGAAGATTTTTATGTCTATATTCATAAGGAATATTGGCCTGAAGTTCTCTTTTTTGTGATACCTATTTCTGGGTATATTGGCTTCTAGACTTAATTGGTCATTGTTTTCTCTTTATTTTTGGAAGGGTTTATGAAGGATTGGTATACTTCTTAGATATTTGATTTCATCATTGAAGCCATCAGGGATTGGGCTTTTCTTTGTGGGTTGTTTTAAAATTAATAATTCACGTTGCTCAGATTTTCTGATTCTTGATAAAGTTTAGGTAGTTGGAATCTTTGCAAGAATTTGTCCATTTTATCTAAGTTGTCTAGTTTATTGGCATGCTGTTCATAGTATCCCCTTAAATTCCTCTTTATTTTTGTCTGTAATGCTTTTTCCTTTTTCATTTCTAATTTTAGTAGTGAAAGTCTTCAGTATTTTTTCTTGGTCAGTCTAGCTGAAGGGTTCTTTGTAAAATCTGTCCTTTTCAAATATTTTTTAATATCATTGATCTTGCCATATTAAAAAAATTTTTTTTTACTTGTTTTTATACTAGTCTTTATTCATTCTACTGAATTTGGCTTTAGTTTGCTCTACTTCCAGTTTCTTGACGTGGAAGCTAACATTGTTGATGTGAGATTTTTTTCGTTTTCAATACAGTCTGTTACAACTATGCATTTGCCCTTAAGCACTGCTTCACTAGCATCCCTTACATTTTCATGCTGTATCTTTGTTTCCTTTCATCTCAAAATATTTTCTATTTTCTCTTGGGATTTCTTCTTTGAACCATTGTTGATTTTAGGAGTGTGGTGTTATATTTCCACAACGGTGGATTTCTCAAACTTCTTTTTGTTGTTGTTGTTGATTTCTAATTTCATTGTGGTTAGAATAGATACTTTGTATAATTTTAATCCTTTTAAGCTTACTGAAGACTGTTTTATTCATTTGCATGTGTTCCAGGTATGTTTGAGAATAATGTGTATTCTGTGGTTGTTGCCTAGAGTGCTGTAGATGTCTCTAGACATCTGTTGGTTTAGTTGGTTTATAATGACTTAGAAGTCTTTTTCCACTTCAATATTCAAATGACTTATTCTACCCATTACTGAAACTCAAGTACTGAAATCTTCAATTCTTACTGTTTCATTGTCTATGTCTACCTTCATTTCTGTCTTCTGTTGGATGTATTTTTGGGCCTGAGAGGTGCACATAGGTCCGTAATTGTTATATCTTCCTGTTGGATTAACTTTTATTAGGAAATGTTTTTATCTCTAGTAAAATTGGCCTTAAGGTTTACTTTGTCTGCTAATAGTGTATCTACTTAGATTCTTCTATGATTCCTGTTTATATGGTATACCTTTTTCCATTATTTAAAAAAAAATTTTTTTTTAACGTTTATTTATTTTTGAGACAGAGAGAGACAGAGCATGAATGGGGGAGGGACAGAGAGAGAGGGAGACACAGAATCAGAAGCAGGCTCCAGGCTCTGAGCCATCAGCCCAGAGCCCGATGCGCGGCTCGAACTCACGGACCGCGAGATCGTGACCTGAGCTGAAGTCGGACGCCCAACCGACTGAGCCACCCAGGCGTCCCACCTTTTTCCATATTTAGCTTTCTTTCTATTTGTATTTTTGAAAGTAATGTGCATCTCCTGTAGACATCATATACATGGATTGTAATTCCCCTTCTCCCCCCAATCTGGCAATCTCTACCTTTAAAAAAATTATTTTTTATTAAAAATTTTTTTAAAATGTTTATTTATTTTTGAGACAGAGAGAGACAGAGCATGAATGGGGGAGGGTCAGAGGGAGGGAGAAACAGAATCTGAAGCAGGCTCCAGGCTCTGAGCTGTCATCACAGAGCCCGAAGCAGGGCTGGAACTCACTGAGTGTGAGATCATGACCTGAGGTGAAGTCGGGTGCTTAACCGACTGAGCCACCCAGGCGTCCCTGGTAATCTCTACCTTTTGATGAGACAGTTGAGTTCAATTCCACTTAATGTTATTAATACGGTTAGATTTACATCTGCTATTTTTCTTTTGTTTCCTATGTACCTCATGTCAAGTTTGTTCCTCTGTTCATTCTTTACCTCCTTCTTTTGTATTAAGTGGGGTTTTTTTTTTTCCTAGTGTAGCATTGTAGTTCACTTAATTTTTTAATTGTAGGGTTTCTTAAAAATCTATTTTTTGAGAGAGAAGGAGAGAGAGTGTGAGTGGGGAAGGAGCAGAGAGAGAGAGGAGAGAATTTCAAACTGACCATGCAGAGCCTGACATGGGGCTTGAAATGATGAAATGTGAGACCTTGCCCTGAGCCTAAATCAAGAGCTGGATGCTTAACCAACTGAGCTATGCTGGTGCTCCTTATTACAGGTTTTTTGCATTGTTTTGCTATCTGTTGCTCTATGGCTTAACGTATGCATATTAAATTATTTAAATCTACTTTCAATTTTTTTAACTTTATATATTTTAAATTTATTCATTCTGAGAGAGAGCAAGCAGGGAGGGGTGAGGGGCAGAGAGCAAGAGAGAGGGAGAGAGGGAGGGAGAGAATCCCAAGCAGGCTCCACACTGTCCTTGTGAAGACCGATGTGGGGCTCGAACTCCCAAAACATGAGACCATGACCTGAGCTGAAACCAAGAGTTGGACACTTAACTGACTGAGCCACTCAGGTACCCCTACTTGAGATTTAATTCAAGTAAAATATACTTGACAATGTTGTTGATGATACTACTATGTCTATGGAAGTTAATCTAATGATACATGTTACAATTATTTTATATAATCTTATGCCTTGGAAAAAAGCTGAGAGAAGAAAGGGAAGATAGATATTTGAGTCTGTTCACTTTTTTTTTTTTTAACCATTTCTGATCTTTATTTCTTTATCTGATTTTGAGTTACCATCTGGCGTCACTTCCTCAGTACAATACAGCTTTGGTGACATTCACTTCCTTACGCTATCGCTACCTTCATCAGGGATTCTCCGACTTCTGGATTTCATAGAATAAGATAGCAAATTTATTTTGGTAATTGACCTAGGGCTATTAATTTTGACTTGGGGTATTTTTTTATGTCCATTCTTAAAACCAACTATCTTCTACTATCGTTGTCCTTTTTTAAAAGATAGTTTTACCACTCCAACTCTGACCAGATAGAAAGGCCATGATCACAGAGACAGAACGCTTCTTCCTGAAGAGCCGACAGCTGTAAGTGTTAAACTGACCATTCACTGGGAGACTGATAAACTTCATCACAGATCAGCATTTGGGAATTTTAAGTTTAGGTAAGCAATACCAAATTGGTCATCATTACCAACAACAACTAATTGTATTTACTGAATATTAAGTGTGAGTCAAGCATTGTTCTAAGTACTCTGTGGATACTGAGTGACTAACATCAGCTGTGAGGTGAATACAATTACCATGTTTCTACAGTGGAGAAAACTGAGGCACAAAGAATTTGGGTAGCTTGCCTAGGGTCCTATACTGGTAGAGCCAGGAACCCAAACTCAGAGTTCTGGAGCCAGCACGTGTGCCCTAACCTGCTGCAAATGCTGGGGCAGGATGGCTCAAACGTGCCCTCAGACTGTGATGGATTAAGAGATGTAGCTCTTACTCAGAATTGGTTTTGTTAGGGAGAGTGAAAAATGAGGTTCACTAGTGTGTGTCAGAGGGTGAGCCTTGGACCCTGACTGTGACAGGTTGGGTCAGGCTAGGCTCTCCTTATGTGCATTGAACCAGAGAGCATCCTGGTTGTACAGAAATGGTCATAGAAAAGGCGGTTTGGTGCCCAACCACCTATGAGAACTAAAAATTTGTGTATCATTTTCGTCATTCTCCTCCTCATGACCTATCAGTCACTGAGTTGTATTAATTCACCTTTCTAAGTATATTTCGTATTTATTTACTTATCCTTTTCTTTGGCTCCACCCTATCCAAACCATCACCACGGCTTGTCTAGTCCATTTTTGTAGTCTCCTGACTGGCCTTCCTGTCTTTAGGCTTCTTTTTCTTGAATCCTTTCCTTCTACAGACTGATTTTTCCAAAACCAAAATCCAATGAGCCTGTATGCCTTGTGATAATCTTGAAACTGTTCTGCCTTCAGAACACTTCTAGTATAGGGACGCCTGGGTGGTGCAGTTGGCTAAGCATCCGACTTGGGCTCAGGTCATGATCTCACGGTTTGTGGGTTCGAGCTTCGCGCTGGGCTCTGTGCTGACAGCTGGGAGCCTGGAGTCTGCTTCACATTCTGTGTCTCCCTCTCTCTCTGCCCCTCCCCCACTCACACTGTGTCTCTATCTCTGTCTCTGTCTCTCTCAAAAATAGCTAAACATTAAAAAAAAAAATCTTCTAGTGTAAACTACAAAATTTTCTTCTCTTTGACTTTCTCAGCCCATTCTGCTTCTCAAGATGTTTCCTTTTTTTTTTTCTTTTTTTCCTTTTTTTGAGAGGGAGAGAGAGAATCCTCCCACTCCTGCTTCCATGCTGTGCATGGAGCCTGACCTGGGGCTCAATCCCACCACCATGAGATCATCACCTGAAATGAAGACAATCAGATGAGCTGAAAATAAAGAGTCAGATGCTTAACCAACTGAGCCACCCAGGTGCCCCTCAAAATGCTTTCTTAGTAGCTATTTGTTGAGTAAGCCAATAAAAACTCACCTTTACCAAGATTTAACAAAATTTAATCGTGAAAACTCTAGAAGTTTCCTAGGGCTGTCATAACAAAGTACCACAAACTGGGTGGCTGGGAATAATAGAATTTTATTCTCTCAAGGTTCTGGAGGCTCCAGGTCAAGATACTGGGAGGGTTGGCTCTTCCTGAGAGCTGTGAGGGGAATCCGTCTCATGCCCCTTTCTAACTGCTGGCTGCCTCAGGTTCTTCTTGGCTTGTAGGTAGTATTCTCTCTGGGTCTTCATTTGGTCTTCCCATCATGCTGGTGTCTTTTTGTTCAAATTTCCTCTTCTTTTTTTTTTTGTATTTTTTTTGTTACTCTTTATTTTTGAGAGAGAGAGAGAGAGAGAGAGAGAGAGAAAGAGAGAGAGAGAGACATACACACACAATCTGGAGCAGGCTCCAGGCTCTGAGCTGTCAGCACAGAGCCCCACGCAGGGGGCTTTTTTTTTTTAATTAAAAAAAAACTTTAAAAAAATGTTTCTTTTTGAAAGAGAGCACACCAGTGGGGGAAGGACAGAAATGGAGACCCAAGATCTGAAGTAGGCTCCAGGCTCTGAGCTATGAGTACAGAGCCTGATACAGGGCTTGAACCCACAAACTGTGAGATCATGACCTGAGTCTAAGTTGGACTGAATGCTAAAATCTCTTCTCCTTATAATGATATGGTCCTATTAACTTACAGTCTATCCTAATTACCTCATCTTATCTTGAACATCTGCAAAGACTGTATTTCCAAGTAAGATCCCATTTATAGTTACTGGTGGTCAGGACTTTGACATCTTTTTTAGAAGACCTTATTTAAACCATAACAAAAGTATCTTTTCAGACAGGATCTCTTTCAGAAACTGTCAACAAAGATAAAGGCAGTATCATGAATGATTCTGTAGTCCTAAATGGCTATTATTGGCATTTTTGTGTGTTTGTGTCCATTGATTTGTGTAAACCCAGTAGGAATCTTTAAAAAAATTTTTTTTAAACATTCATTTTTGAGAGACACAGAGAGACAGGGGAGGGGCAGAGAGAGAGGGAGACACAGAATCCTAAGTGGGCTCCAGGCTCTGAGCTGTCAGCACAGAGCCTGATGTGGGGCCTGAACTCATGAACTGCGAGATCATGACCCGAGCTGAAGTTAGACACTTAACCGACTGAACCACCCAGGCACCCCTATAAACCCAATAGAAATCTCGATCATGAGTGTCCTTGGAATAGATATCCCTTCTCTAGCCAGGTGTCGAGGGCTTTTGACTCTTCAGTGTTTGCTTCCTGGACCCAGAATGCTGCTGGGAATCCAGATGCTCTCTGGATTTGATGCTCTCATCAAATAAATGTTCTTTGAATGAACAACCATAGACCCATCATCACAGAGGTGGATATGTAGCTTCACTTCGGCCAGGAAATCCCACTGCAGTGGGCAGTGGAGTGGAAATATTACCTGAGTGACAGGGCTACGTAAATTTTCTTTTACCACCCTGAGGACTTTGATCAAAATTATATAATATTCCAAGAAAGAAATACTCCTAATGTTCCAATAATTTTTTTAAAAGCTCATTTATTTTGAGAGAGTGAGCATAGGAGCAGAGCAAGGGCAGAGAGAGAGAGGTGAGATAGCGTCCCAAGCACACTCTGCATTAGCAGCACAGAGCCTGACGTGGGGCTCAAACCCACAGAGCTGTGAGATCACGACTTGAGCTGAAATCAAGAGTCAGACGTTGAACTGACTGAGCCACACAGGTGCCCCATGTTCCCATAATTTTATCAAAGATATTAGGCTATTATTGGGTCTCTAATTGAAATGGAAAATTCAAGAAAATTAAAGCCTGGATGGGACAAGTACAGGAAGACAACTGGCTTTTTCTGGGCCCACTTTCTTTCCAAGTAAGCCCTTGAAATTTTTCTTTTGCCCCTTTCCAATTTTTCTTTTCTTTGGTTCTTTTTTTCCTTGTTTCCTTTGCCTTCCATGTGCAGATGGTAGTGTCTTCCCCAATAATGCTTTCAGACTCCACGGGACAAGCACAACAAACACGGGGATGCAGTGGACTTTGCTGGTGGGCTGGATTTGTTTTGAGCAAGTTGGGGCCCTTTTCAGAGTCCTGATTCCTGGAGGGATCTGTGGTGTTGGGGAATAGACAGCCCTCAGGGAGGCAGTAGTTGTGAAGGGGTGCAGATGGCTTTTCCTGATTCCTGCTCAAAATGGACCTAATGTGCTTCTCTGTGATGGTACAATGACTTTCTGTGGCTGATCTTTTAACAAATCCAATGGGACCCTTATGCCCTTAAGAAATTCTATACTTATCATAATGAAATGGCTTTTCAGTATTTTTTGTTGTCTAGCCCTGACCTCTCCTGTGTGCCCCCTGCTCTTCCTAGACCTGTAAGAATCAGATCTCGATTTTGTTTCGATGGTAGCCAGTCTCACAAGGTGAGCCCCAGTGAATCATGCCTCCCAGCATGGGAATGCTTCTATCTCCTGGAAAGCTTGCTTATGGGATACTTCCTCTGGGAGCCCAGCTGCCATGTTAGGAGAACCCCGAGTACCTTGAAGAGATCGTGTGCAGTTGTGCTGGCTGGTAACCAGGCTCCATGGCCAGCATGTGGGGGACCCACCTTAGAAGTCAATCCACTCTGCCTTCAGATGACTTCGGCCCAAGCTGACCTCTGACTGCTCCAGAGGCTCTGAGTGACAAGTGCCCTGCTGAGCCCAGTCAACCCTTAGATAGGTGAGAGATCATAAACTCTTTTTAAGCCACTGAGCTGAGGAGTCATTGGTACAGCAGTTGATGACAGGAGCACCTCTCCTTCTGGCCATGCAGCCTGGGTGCATGACTTATCCAGTGTGCACAGACGTGGCCTGTCAGGCACTCTACCTCGATTTCCTATCTGGAGCAGTTGGTGTCAAGGTGGGGGGACAGTGGAGAGCTGAGGGAAGTGTGGTGGCTGTAGCAGTATCTGGTGTCCAGAGCAAGGACAGCAGTGGGGCCAGCTGCACTGGGTAGTGGCAGGCACCAGCAGCAGTCTTCTGCCCTGATCGTTCCCTCCTATTTTCTTGATCCTGAGTGTTTCCAATTCCTGAGCGTTCTCTTAGCCACCCTTTACCCTATCTCTTCTCCTCTTGTCATCCAGGGTCAGTTTCTTTTATGTGCCGCTGGCAACCTTAATGGATAGTCATGTTAATGTTTGTTATCCTGTTGGGAAGTGACTGTAGAAGTGGAAACACAGTCTTTCAAATCTGGAGTGTTGTCACCTGTGGGGGGCAGATTTGATGTTTACAAGTGACTTAATAATGTTGGGAGGAGTCATTCTGTTTGAATGAGGGAGAAAACACTGAGCCTCCTAGGACTCAAGAGATGTGTGTTGTAGTCTCGGAACTGCCCCTAATTCTCTGTGTTGGTCTTGAGGATGTTGCTTCCTCCCTCTGGGCTTCGGTTTTGTCATCTTGATGATGTGAGTTGGGTGATACTAGGTAATCCCTAATGCTACTTTCAGCCTGGAGGGTTTCCATGGTTGCCTTGCTCAGATGCAGATGTTTCTTCTAAACATGTTCCAGAAGAGGGGATTCATGGAATCCACTGTGGAACCTATAAGCCTCAGGATGACCTGAGGGGACTGAGCAGGGCATATTATAGATGCTAAGAAATGTTTAAAAAAATTTTAAATTTATTATCATAATCTTTCCACTCAGTTTAGGGCTCAAACTCAGGACCCTAATATTAAGAGCTGCACACTCCTCTGAACAAGTCAGCCAGGAGACCCTAGATGCTAACAAATGTTTTTGAATGAACAGCTGAGTGGTACTAGCTTGGGTGCTGGAGGTTAAAGACGAGTAAGTATGATTCCAGAGAGGCAGAGACAAATTATAACACAGTGTGGCAACGGTTATATTAAAGGCTTTGGCAAGAGCTTTGGTGACAGGACACTAAAGCTAACTGCCTGAGAGTGGGGTGTGTGTGTGTGTGTGTGTGTGTGTGTGTGTGCATACACGTGTACATGTATTCTTGGGAGGGAAGTTAAGGGAAGTCCTCACAGAGAAGTATATAACCTTTATGCTGAAGAAGTAGAGGAAGGGAACTTCCGGAAGAGAGAACAAGAATGAGAAAGCCCCAGAGACCATGGAGATGTTGGGAGAGCGGTCATCAGTTGTCTGTGCCTGGACTGCGGGAATTCTGGCAGAATGGAGGTGGGAGGCAGTGAGAGGTGAGTGAGGCAGGGATTGGATCACAAGGGGCATTCTAGAATAGGTTGTGGAGGTTAGACCCTGTCCTGTGGGCAAAAAAGCCATGGAAGTTTTTTAGTTTATTTGTTTTGAGAGAGAGAGTGAGCACAAGTGAGGGAAGGGCAGAGAGAGGGAGAGAGAGAATCCCAAGCAGGCCCCATGCTGTCAGTGTGGAGCTTGCCCTCAAGAACCTTGAGATCATGACCTGAGCCGAAATTCAGAGTTGGACGCTTAACCGACTGAGCCACCCAGGTGCCCCAAAGCCATAGAAGTTTGTAATGCTGCATGGCATTGAACCAGGTCGCAACCCCAGGGCTGATCTTTTGTGAGGATGCTAACAGCCTGGGGAAGGCTCTTCTCTACTTGTAGTCAGAATAAAGGATACTTTTTTGGGCTATGTCTGGACAGATGTTTGTGAAATGGCCTATATAAGCCTCTTCAAGGAGCCAGAGTTCAACTTCTGAAGTTCCAAGGGATTAAGGAGCTTCAAGGAACAAGATCCCCAAGGTCTGTTGCGACAGGTACATACTTTACTTGCTCTTTGTGGAGGTGAGACTAAGAAGAACATGAATGAAAGTATCAAATACTCTAAAGACCATGTGGATTAAGTTGGTGAAAAGAGAAATACTTCTCCTTCATAGGTTAATAATGTCATCGTTGAAGAAATTAGAAACCTTACCGGGAGGTGTTTGAATACTTAAATGTCCACATCTACGTGGTCAAAGGTGATACAAGACATGTTTTCTTATCTCAGTGCAGTGACATCTTAAAAGGCTTTCTTTGTTAAATTGAAAGTTGCATATCACATTATTCTCTGACTACAGTTGTCTCTTGATTCACTGTATCTGTACAGTGAAGTTGATAGAAGGCAAGACAGCACACTTTTAAGTTCTAAGCTATGGTTGTTGTACAAGAATCCTGACAATGTGAGACTAATCTCTTCTGATTGGTGCCGTACTGATAGGGGCTGACAACATAAACCCATGCTGGAAAATTCTAATCCATCACCTGGCACAAGACACATTGTACCTTGGGGCTTATGGGAAAAGAATCCATTTGCATTTGTTTCAAAGTGAGTTTTTCTAGGCGCATGAATGTCCCAACTTGTCACCATCTTTTTATAAGGAGGAATCACAACAGGCAATCTGGAAATTAAAGAAGCAGCAACACGTTCCTGTGGAAGAGTCTGCACTTTCTGTCAGACCACAGTTACCCTTACAGTCTTTGAATTTCCTGTGTTTTTATGACCTCATCTCCTTCACGTGGAAAGATCTGGCCCTGGGTAAACATCTTGATGAAATGGTCTTTTACCAGAATAATTGAATTCTTCTTTTACTTTTATTAAAAAAATTTTTTTTCAAGTTTATTTATTTTGAGAGAGACAGAGACAGCACAGGTGGGGAAAGGGCAGAGAGGAAGAGAGAGAGAATCCCAAGCAGGCTCTGCACTGTCCGCACAGAGCCTGACTTGGGGCTTGAACTCATGAAACCAGGAGCTCATGACCTGAGCCCAAACCAAGAGTTGGGCACTTAACCACCTGTGCCATCCAGGTGCCCCTCCCATTCCCCTTTTAAACTGTTCTTGGTTTCTTGGTGGAAAATGAAAAAAGAGATTAGTTACAGAATAGCGACAAGTTCTCCTAATATTAAGCCCTGTTGTGCAGGATTAGGGGTCTGTGTTCTTGACCATTCCATGATGCTGCTCTGCCATTATGTTTAACTCCTGACTGGTGAATGAGAGAATGTGTGCAGCAGAACAATAGTACTTGGGATATCTGGTGCTCTCTATTCTGCTCCGGGCATCTGTTTGCCTCAAATGGATGGAGAAGTCATGGCTGAGGTGCTAAGAGAGCACTTCCGCAGTGATCCCTAGCTGTGGGGTGCTGTTGTGTGTGCCTCTGCTGAGCACCTACTATGTTTTGGGACATAAAAAGTGAATAAACTATAGGCTTGGCCTCCAAATTTCTTAGGCTCGTGGGGAAAACAGACAGGCAAACTGAAATAAAGTGTGATACTATGGTATTAGAAGTATGCCCAAGATATATGGAGGTGCCAGTGAGAGTGTAACCAGCTGCCTAGTGCAGCGCAGGCAGGAAAGACTTCCCAGGAGAGGTGATGCCCTCAAGGGTTTTGATGGATGATTGGCGGTAATTATTTCTTTGGGTTTGTGCTCTGTAGGCGCAGTCATTGGGACAAAAGAGTGTGTGCTGGAGGCTCGGAGTGGTGGCTCGCTCTTGGTCCTGTGCCTCACAGCCTACTACCCTGTCTCCCTAAAAGGGAACGATCTTGGCCGCCTGCCTCCCACCTCTTGGTTTGGTGGCCTGCCTGGCTCCCCTCTGCCTCCCCCGCCAGTCAGGGACCTCTGAGTGTAGGTGCTGCAAATGTTTGGGTAAGTGCATGTGCCCTACTGCGTATTGGAGTAGGGCATAATGGTGGCCATCCCTGCCCTGATGTGGCAGCAGCACAGTGCATTTTCCAGGTCACTTGGTGGGAGTGAGCCTCTTGACCACCCTGAGCCAGATACCTAGTATATCCTGGCCCCAGGGGTTGCCCAGCTACCATGGTTTGGGGTTGCAGGTTGTGGGAAGGGAGAATGCCTGGTTTGACTTCCCTGTACTGTGGCACTTCAGTCCTGTGCCGGTGGAAGGGAAAACTGGCAGCCAGAGGCTGCACCTGCTCTTAGTCACCCTGGTGCCTGTGTGAGCTTGAACTCTCCCTGTCTAAGGGAGCATGTCCTTAAGTAGCAAATAGAGAACATCATGCCAGGTCAAGGGAAAGACCATGGAAAGAAGATGTTTATTTTAGAAATGTTAATGGATTTTCTTCTCTCCTCTCTCCCATTTTATTTTATTTTTTTAAACAAGGAACATGACATTTTCACTTTGCACTGGGTCTCAAAAATTCTGTAGCCAGTCCTAGGCTTGGGAGAAGGGATGAATGAATGGATGGATGAATTAATGAATGAATAAAGACACCAAGCCCTTTTGTAGACCCCAAGCCACCACATCCTTGCGTCCCCTGTTTGGGTGTTAGACTTCCTGTAAAGTAATGTCACTTAAGTCCGTTTTCTCTTTATGGACAATTAAGGTTCAGAACCATGATTCCAATTCCCCTGGAAAACTGATGAGGGTGCCAATATCAGAGGTTCCAGCTCCAGGGTTTGCCTTGCTGTTAACATTGGAGACACCTGCTCATATGTAATCCTCCATGACCAGAGTGATATAACAAATGCAAGGTTAATGCAGAGGGAAAGAAGGATTGTTGATTTATTGATCAGGAATGTGTTAAATTGTACCCTAGTGGCCTAGAAGAGTTAATACATCTTCCAAAGCAGGTAATTGGCCAACAACTGAGAGAAAAGAATATAGGGTCATAAGACATGAGTGCTAGAGTGGGTGGTGGTGGAAGGGTCTTTGAGCTTATGTCACTCAACTCTTAACAGACAATGAAACTGAGACCTGAGAGGTGAAATGACTCCTGCAAAGTCACAAAGCTACTTGCTTCCAGAGCTGGCCTTGAATCAAGTTGCCTGACCTCAAGGCCAATGCTGGTTTTTCTTGCCCCTGAGCCCCATTACTAATAAAAGTGACTATAAATCTTGTGGCAAAGAATTGATTTGTTATTTATATAGCATTTGGTATTTGCAACTTGAGAGTAGTATGTTTTTCTCTTCAGACCAATGATTGTGAGGATGAAGTTTATTAAGAAGCGTGGAAAATTGGTTCCCCATCAGCAGGGTTTCCTAGCCTGGATCTGAAAATGACCAGGAAGAAATTCAGCTTCCTTATCATGAAATGTGATGGTCTCAGATTTGTAGAGGCAGCACCATGTTGACACAATGAGATTAGGCATTGCTTGAGGTAGGATGCAAAGAATTTGTCTGGGCCAGGTAAGAACTGGGAATCTCAAGTACTTTCCTGGAATACTAATGTAAGGAAGAAAACGTTCTGGCAGATTGCTCCTTTCCAGTATGGCATATTGATTTTAATCTGGAGTGGTGTTGCATGCTGTTCAGGGCAAATGTTTTTCCCCATTGGATCAAAATAAATCTTCGGAACTGTGAGAATAGCTTCAGAAATCGCAATGGAAGAAGGTAGGTGGATGGCTAGGTGATAAAGTGAGATGTAATGGAGTGGGTTGTTTGTCTGAAGAGTGAGTGACCTTCTCCCCACCAACTGTGTCATTAATAAGTCCCTAACCACTTCTGGGATCTTGAATGAGGTACATCAACTTGCTGAGACCTAAGAGCATTCTTTAATTGTTGAGCTCCTTTCTGGGATGAGCTTTGGAAGGAACTACATGTCATACTCTGAGTATCCCAACTAGGACTTTTGAGGTTGGCTAGTTGGATTTTGATCCCCCACTGACTGCTTGTGATCCTTCTCCATTTAGTGCCTTGACTGTATCTATTGTGCCCTAGATAGAGTTTTGTAATATACAGGAGGCTTTGGGTCCTGTTGATCAAGTTCCTCATTCTATAGATGGGGAGACTGGTAACCAAAGAAGTTTTCATTTACTCCGAGTGACCCAGTTTGTTAGTGGCACTTTTGGGAGTAGAACCCATGTTGATTCTCACTATGCTGTGCTACCTGGATGGATGCCTGTAACAACATAAGTTATAAGTTCAGGAGAAACTATTGAAATAGCAAACTTGGCTTTCAGGAATAGGATTTCAAACCATGCATTGGAAGGCTATTTCCAATGGTTTCCCCTGAACCTCACAGCCGTAGTAACCTTTAAGACCATGTCCTGAAATTGCTGTGGATAAGAAATGGACAAGTGGCTTGGTTTAGTGATTTTTTTTTTCAGTTAATAGGAAGAAGGACAGGACCTTGTGTTACTCACTATTAATATCCCAGTTGCCTAGCATAGTGTCCAGCATAAAGTAGTTGCTGAGAGGGTCATGGACTTCCTGGGTAGGTCAGCCGAAACTCTTACGTCATCTCTTCTCTAACAACTTAAATGAGAGTAAAGAGAACATCATAGAAAAGATGGACTTTATGCTTTCTGATATTGGAGAATTCATATAACTGTTCTGAATCTGATTTTTGTTATCTGTAGAATAAGAGTCAGACTAGATCACTGTTTCTTTCTTGTGCTAACATTACATGATCCCCCAAAATGAAAACTTTTCAGTAATAATTTTCACGGAGACATTGCATGTATGTATGAGTGTTTGGCTTGCTCTATAGACATAATATATGGGAAGGTGGTTTTTTAGTTCCCTGTATCAGAAGCTCCTGAGTTTAAATGGCTCCTATAGATTCCTCTTTTCCTCTTGGCCTACTGAACAACAGTAACAATAGCACCATAAAAATCAAAAGCTTTTTAGTGGCTTATAGGGGGGAAAATTAACTGTAAATTAAAGTAAAACTTGAGGATGGTATTTGTTAGAAAGGTATATTATGTCTCTTTATTTGAAAACCCCATGACTTCTCTTTCTGCCATAAACCACTTTGCAGTGACAACCAAGATTCCATATTGCTCATTGTGCTAACACTGAAGATAGTGTAACGTGCATTCAGGGTCTTGGATTAGGCTCAGGCTCCCAGAATTGATTTATAACTTGAGGTGAAACCATGAAACCACATGGACTTTTGTCTGAGAATCAGTATGACCAATTGCACCTGTATTCCTCAAAGCAAACGCTACTAAAATGTCAACTCAGCATATTTTTACTCTCAGTAGTATTCAAAAGATATTAATCATGTATGGCTCTGTGGGAAGAATTCATTTAAAGGGAATTGACAACACTGATGTCTCTCCAAAGTCCAAGCAATAGGGGTTCAAGAATCAGAGACTATTCAGAGTGGGAAGAGACCATTTAATTCAACCTTCTTATTTTATAGATAAGAAAATTGAAGCCCAGGGAAGTTCAAAGACTTGCTTAAGGGCACACAGCTAATCTGAAACATAGTCAGGACCGAAACCCGGCTCCCCACTCCTGTTCTAGTACTCTTCACGTCCTGAAATCCTCTGTGTCACCATTACTTCAGCCCTAAGGTTTGTCTGCAATTGCCTCTTACCTAAATGCTGGGGGATGTGCTGAGCATTTCATGTGCTTCAAGTCATTTAATCCCCAAAGGAGTGCATTTTACCATTGAGGAAAGTGGGCTTAGAGTGGGTTCCTGACATGTTAGGGTCACATAGCTACTAGGTGGTGGGACCAGGATAGAAATTCAGGCAAGTTAACTCTAGCATGAGCTACAGTATATAGGACACTGAGTTAAATTTGAGCCTCAGATAAGCAACATGTAATTTTTCCTTTAGTACAAGTATGACCAAAATATTGCATGGCTCAATTAAAACAGACATTCTGTGTTTTCATTTGCTAAATGTCGCTACTTTAGCCCAGTCTGTCCCAAGGTGCTCTGTCCCGTGGTTGTTTCACCTCCTTGGCTTTGGGAAGAAGTACTCTGGGATCATTTTTCTGTCTCCACTGATCTGAACCCATCACATCTTGAAATTAACAGCATCCTTTGTCACTAGTTTATATTTTGTTTTCTTAAGGTCAGAGATCTAAGTCCAGTGGGAGCTTGGTATTGAAAGGAGAACCCATGGGGAGTAATATGGGATAGAATGTTCCTGGGGATAAGATTTCACAAGTACTGGCCATAGTACTAAGGACAGTTGAGTGAGCAGTGTTGTAAATTGAGTGATTTTTTTCCTTGGTATGATTTCTGTTGGTTCGTGTTATTCAAAGGCAATTACTTTTCCCTCTTGTTTTTTCCAAGATAACACTATTTAGTATGCCATTGACCTATTATTTCAGCTTTAATCCAGGACACAGAGCTAGAAGAGTCAGTATAACCAAAATCAGTATAATTATACAATAATGGCAGACTCTGATCCTTTACTGAGTCCTGAGGAATGCATTTTTCCAAATGCGGGGAAGAGAATTTTCTCCTGATCTCTTTTCAAGTCTACCCTGTACTGACATCTACAGTGAGTCAGAAGCCAATGCAAATGTGTCCTAAGATATAGAGAGATTTCACAATTAGAAACTTCTTGATGTAATTCACTGTTTTTCCCCACAGTAGATAGAAAATAAGCATTTGTTAAAATTCAGCACTCAATCCCATTAAAACAAATACCCAGTAATCTAAGAGTAGAAGGAATGTTACTTGGAAAAAAGGAACCTATGAGAAATCTGCAGTCAGCAACACACTTAATGAAATAATAGAAACCCTGTCATTAAAGTCAAGAATAAGGTAAGGATTGAACATTTTTGTGGAGATACCAGTCAGTGAAATGGGTGGGGGGAAAAAGTAAGATGAAAACTACATGTACAGATCAGCCAATTATATAGCAAGAAGATCGTGGACAATCAATTAGCAATTACTACAATTAATAAGAGGAAGTTCAAGATGTCAAACTGATACCATTCTTACATTTTAACTAAAACTAATAAAGAAGCAGAAAAAAAAACATTCAAAGCAGCAAAAAAAAAAAAAAAATCCCTCACAAATCTTGCCATAAACTGGAAATGTAAGGCTTGCATGAAGAAAATGGTACAATTGTCTAGAAAGAAAAAAAAGCCTTGAATAAAACAAACATACATTTTCAGATGAGAATATTACATAGATATAGATACACTTTTTGTCCAAAGTAAGCCTCAAAATACCAAAAATCCCCAAGAGGGTTCATGTAATACTAAGACCTGACATAAGAAAACTTGTACAAATTAGCAGGAAAAATAAACCAACAGTTCAGGTGATAAGGTAAATTAAAAGTAACAATGAGGTACTTATCATGTATTTATCAGATAATGACAGTGTGGGTGAAAGGGGGAATTATCTACAGTTTTTGGAACTATAAACTGGGATATATCCTTTTTGGAATTCAACTTGACTGGGGTTATTAAGATTTAAATGAGTGAGAAAAACTAGTTATTCCTATACAAAAGAATGCAATTGGACCCCTACGTTATACCCCTCAAAGTTACTTTAAATCATTTAAAGACTTAAACATAAGACTTGAAAAAATAAAACCTCAGAAAATATAGGGAGAAAGCTCCTTGACGTTGGCCTTGGCAATGATTCTTGGGTATGACACCAAAAGCAAAAAAAAAAAAAAAAAAAAAAAGAGGTGGAGTGTATTAAACTAAAAAGCATCTGTAAGGAGTGAACCAGATAAAGAGGCAACCTGTAAAATGGGAAAATTTTATCTGGTAAGGGGTTAATATCCAAAATAGGTAAGGAACCCATGTACAACTCGATAGCAACACCAACAAAAACCAACTCAGATGATCTAATGAAAATGAGCAGAAGACTTGAATAGACATTTTTTTCCAAAAAGATCACCGCCAGGTATATGAAAAAGTGCTCAACATCCAATTCATCGAGGAAATGCAAGTCAAAATCATAGGGAGACAGTACCTCATACCTGTTAGGACAACCTCTAAGAGAAATACTCCAGATGAGTGCTGGTGAGGGTAGGGAGAAAAGGGAACCCTTGTCCCTTACTGGGAATGTAAACTGGTGTAGCCATTTTGGAAAGAGTGTAGAGGCACCTCAAAAAAACAGACAAACAAACAAAAAACCTGCCACATCATCCAACAATCCCACCTCTGTGTATATATCCAGAGGAAATGAAAACTGGACCTTGAAGAGATCCCTATGCCTGTGTTGATCACAGCATCCTTCATGACAGCCAAGATACAGAAACAACCTTAGTGTTCATCAACAGATGAACGGATAAAGAAAATGGGGTAAATATATACAATGGAATTTTATCCAGGCATAGGAAGATGAAATCCTGCCTTTTGTGACAACATAAAAGACGGGCCTTGGGGAGGTTATACTAAGTGAAATGTTAGAGAAAGGCAAGTACTGTATGAGGTCATTTATAATGTGGAATCTAGGGGAAAAATGCATAGAAACAGTAAAGGGGTGGTTGCCGGGGGCCAAGGGTGGGGGATTATGGGGAGATGATGACAAGGTACAAAGTTGTAGTTATGAGATGAATAAGTTCTGGGGACCTAATATACAGTATGGTGACATAGTTAATACTGCATTGAATATTTGAAAGTTGCTAAGCGTAGATCTTACCTATTCTAGTGACAAAGATTGTAATTCTTTGAGAATGATGTGTTGTTATAGTCATTTCACAAGCTATCGTGTTCTATACCTTAAACTTAGTGTCTTGTGTCAATTATATCTCAAAGCTGGGGAAAAACTCAATGTAAAAAATCTTGTTTTAAGAATAAAATGTGTGAGAAAAAAGCGTGAGGTAGTTGACAAGTATAATGGCATTTGGAAAATAAATGTACATAAATATATGCAGTGTCTGAATAAGTATACATACACAAACAGATTGGTAGAAAAATTGTGGAAGATACATTCTAACTTGTGTATGGTTTTTATGATTTTGAGATGAAGAGTCTAAAGTGATGGGGGCCCAGGATTTTTTTTGTATATTTCAATATTTGATTTTTTTTGTCTTAAAAATATTTCAAACAGTGGAACTCAAAATGAAGTCCCATTTTAACATTTGTAGTTTCAAAGGCTGGACAGGTGAATCAAGGGGAATAAAATGAACAGGTGGCTAGTTTGTTTTAAAAATCTTAAGTCCTTGAAAAATAAGCGAAGCATGAAGAATAAGCCTGTTTTTAAGCAGTGACCATCTATTTGATATCCAATTTATCTCTTTAGTTGACAACTTCTTACCAGGGCTTGGAAAATGAACTGGGTCTTCATGGATTCTTCTAGAAGCAGAGGGAAGAGGAATCCGTTTCCCACAAACTCTTGGTGAACCTTGTATAATATTGGCTATTCTGCAGGTTGAGGGAGATGTGACTTCCATTTGTCTTTTGTATTCTAAATATTTTCTGTGATTTAAAGCATTCATTGCTTCCTTTTGCTGTCAAGGAAATGAAGGAAACACATTTCAGTAGCACTTTCCTGAATGTACTTATCTCTAGCTACTGCTATAAATATGTAGTAATCATATTCTCCCGGTGTCCAATAAATCAAGATCTTTGGCCAGAACTTTACTTGTGTCCTGTGAAGGAATAGTCTCCTCCCCAAGTTAAATTGTGAATTCTATGGTTGCTTCCTTCCCTAGGGACAGAAAGTAACTAAAGGTAGATGTGGTTTTAAAAAATGCTAATTTCATGGCTTGATTTACACCAGGCTGTGGAACATCTGTGACTGGAGGCTGCAATTATGTTTGAGAGTCACTTGCTGAACACCAAAAATGAGCCAGGCACTGTTTTTGGTGTAGAGGTGCATCAAAAAACTAGTCATGATTACTGTCTTTAGGAAGCCCAAAGACCCTAGAGAAAGAAGCTATATTTGGGTCAATTCGGAGGGGTTGCAATGAGTGGGCGTAAAAGGATAAGTCGGCTAATTTAAAACGCAAGAATTTGATTTTAAACTTTGTGTATTTTATGGCTTTAGGCAATTAAATTGCTAGAATGACATTTTTCCTGTTGAGGTCTTACATCCTTTTTGAGATTTTATTGATTTGAACTCTGGGCACCACACAAGGTCTTTGAGCACAATACTTTAATGTCTGTAATTCCCTCTCCACTACCATCCCTAGGTTTTCCTGAGAAAAATCCCTCTTAAACTGTATGCAGAGAGTCCATTAAAAAACAGATTATCAGAAACTATGTGATAAGGGTGCAAATCATACTTAATACATGAGCTGAGCACATTTATGACAGGTATTCTCAGTATGCACCAGACTCCCCTGGAAAATCATGATTCTGATTGGCAGGCTTCATTCCCCAAGTTTCTGATTGAGTAGAGAATGGGCATGAAAGCAACTTCTGGAGGAATGCTTATCTTGCTGGTCTGGGGACCACAGTTTGAGAGCCATAACCTTTTTTTAAAATTTTTTAACGTTTATTTATTTTTGAGACAGAGAGAGACAGAGCATGAACAGGGGAGGAGCACAGAGAGAGGGAGACACAGAATCTGAAACAGGCTCCAGGCTCTGAGCTGTCAGCACAGAGCCCGATGCGGGGCTCGAACTCACGGACCGTGAGATCATGACCTGAGCTGAAGTCGGACGCTTAACCGACGAGCCACCCAGGCGCCCCTGAGAGCCATAACCTTAAGGCAAGCTGTCTCAAAGAGAAGACTGGTGTTTGTTTTGTTTTTTAAAGAAAGAAAGCAAATAGTCTGATGCTGTTCAGTCCACTTTAAATTTTGTGCCGTGAGGATCATACACAGTCAACTTGGCATCTTCCTTCTCAAGACACAAATGTAGTTCATGGTTGTATGTGCAGGTTCTGACAGCCTTGATCTTGGCTCTGATCCTCACCAGCTCTATTCACTTGTGGACATTAACTCGTCCTTTCTGTGTCTCAGTTTCTTTGTTGGTGAACTATAATAGTACTTATCAAAGGCACTTGTGAAGATGAGATGAATTATGTGGGCGAAGCACCTGAGAAGAGGGCGTTCACATGATAAACATTGATGAGTAGTAGCTGGGGGTGTTCGTACACCGAAGCTGGGTTTTGCTGTGCAGAATGATCCAGAGTTTTTAGGTCTTAAATTTTAGCCGAATGCTTGTACTTGGTCTAGGCAAAGCTTTAGTTATTATTCTTCCACATTGATTAGGATCTAGCTGTATATTTCAACATGATGGTGAAATCTCTTTTAACACCTTTTTATTTCAATACACATTGCTGTGGAGCCACAGGGCCACTGAGGATCTTAGAGGGTCACGTCTGCAAACCTTTCTGAAACCCTCTTGGGGGCAGGTTTGTACAGGGTCTCCATTTTCCCAAATCATTACCCTGTTGAGAATCCTTTGCTTTCTGTGTATCTGCTTAGAGTCCAAGGAACTGCTTTTCAACTGCAACTGAAGTTTAACATTTCCTAACTTGGTGGTCATTTTGTCCAAGAATTGAAAACATTTTATTGTTTTTAAATCACTCCAGGGTGGTTTTTGAATGCTTAGAGGGGAAGAATGTCTTAAAATGGAGGTTTTACTATTTTTCAGGTGTTGTGAGGCTAACAGCTCAGGAGATGACTGAAAAGATGGTTCCCCACTGTTCCCAAAAGGAGGAAGCTTGCCACTCCCTGCAGGAATACTTTGGGAGACACCCAAATTGGCCAGGGGGGCAGAAGGAGCAAGGGAACACTCTTTATTGTTGGTTCCATGGGCAAGGCAAGGCAGCACAGTGAACAGGCTTAGGATTGGTGAGTTAGAATAATTTCGGTGGGTTCTGGACAGAGTATCTGTTCCTGCTTCTCTGATACCTGGTCCCCCGGGGTGATCAGGGCACGTAGAGGGTGGCTTGGCTTCTGAGAGCTCCATAAAGGAGGTGGTTAGGGTTTGGGCTTTAGATTGGTTAGTTTGTATATGAGAGGTGTGCTCGCTGGTGAGCTGTGGCTTTCTCTAGGAATTAGCTAACCACAGGAGGGCTAATGTCTTTCCAGATATTGAGACCCAAGATGCCAGAGCATCAAGAATACAGAGAACAAGAATATGTAGTTAATAGAAAGAAGGCATTGGCATTTGGCGACGAGGCTGGCTAGGTGACTCATACCAGGTCACCAGTGTCCTGCATGTTTGCTTGCTAAATTGGGCAGCCTGACTTTTGAGTCTACGGTCTATTCAGAAAATGAAGTATTGGTTGAATGAATGGGTCCATAAATCCCATTTTGGATAGAAGAATTTTGTTTCTTCCGTGCTTTAATTCCATTCTGATGTGAAACTGACCTTTAATATTTCATTCTCATTTGTGTATCTGTTCTTCTAAGCCTGTTGACTCTTGTGGTTCTTGGTCCATATACTCTTTGTTCTTTCATGTTTGAGGCAACCCCCCAACTTCCACAACCAGATCCCGAGCCCCAGTTAGGACTGGGGAGCTTGAGGAGCTTCCAGGACTACACAGAAGTCTTGGCACCAACTGAGGCCTGTGGGTGGATGATCTCTCAG
Source organism: Panthera uncia (assembly GCF_023721935.1). Taxonomy (NCBI): domain Eukaryota; kingdom Metazoa; phylum Chordata; class Mammalia; order Carnivora; family Felidae; genus Panthera; species Panthera uncia. The sequence continues at coordinate 9,903,667 of NC_064807.1, read as the reverse complement.
TAACCGACCCAACACCCAGATCCTCTAAAGCCAAGGACTGAAGTTCTCCTTGCAGAAGTCATTACAAATATCTATGTTTCCAGATAGACCTTGTCCAACTTCAGTTATTTTGGGGGTCCATTTATTGGGGCGTTAGTGTATTTAGAAGAATCCAGAAGAACTTGAGAGCAAGGACTGGGTGTTACCAAAAGAGGGCGCTAATGGCTACAGGACCGTTTCTCAGGGATTCCTGTGTGATTCTCATGTGAAGTCAGGCTGACTGTGCTTTACCTTATGCAATTTCTTAGGGTTTGATCCTTAATTCCTACCACCACTTCCCCCCCTCCCCCGCCCCTGCCCTGCTTAATTCTCTCTCATGGCATTCCTGTTCATATCCTTTCAGAGTACTAACCCTCAAATTTGAATCACTAGCCAGCCCTCTCACCTGAGCTCCAGATTTACAAACCTGTCTCTTTGGTACCTCTACTTGGAGTTCTTACAGATATTTCAAAGGTAGCATATCCGTTTTGCCCTCCAAATGTCTCTCACCCTGCTAATGTTCTCCAAGATGGAAATCGACAGTAACAATGATCTGGTTGTTCTGGCCTGAAATCCAAAAGTTCTCCTTATTTCTTGGCTTCTCTAAGTCCACCCAGCTGCAAGTCCTCAATTCAGACTCCAAAAGGTATCTTAAATCTGCCCCCTTAGCTGCACTCCACCATTTCCTTGAGTCTGGTCTCCTGCCATCATTTGTCTGATTTGTTTTTCCACTTTTATTCCTGTTCTCCTCTAGTCAGTTCTCTCCCCAGCAGCCAAAGTGATATTCTCATTTTGTAGATTATATTGCATCCCTCTTTTGCATAAAATTCTTTATTGGCAACTCCTTCAATGAATTTGGAATAAAATCCAAGTTCCTTACCATGCTAAGACCCTTCATGAGCTGGCCCTTGCTGGATTCCCACAGCCACTCTTGGAGTTTTCACCCATGCCGATCTTGTCTTAACTCCTCAGATATACCACCTGCTTTCCTACTTGAGGGCTTTTGCACATGCTGCACCTTTGTCTGGAATGCCTTCTTTTCACATGGCTAGCTAGCTCTTTCTCATCTTTTGTGCTGCAGCTTAAATGGTACCACCCATGGGAACATGCCCTGACTGATATTTTTTTTTAAAGTTTATTTATTTTGAGACAGAGAGAGGAGAGAGAGACAGAGAGTGCTCACATATGTGTGTGCATGTGTGTGTGTGAGCAGGAGACAGGCAGTGAGAGAGAGAGAGAATTCCAAGCAGGCTCTATGTAGATGCCAGGCTTCATCTCATGACTGTGAGATCATGACCTGAGCCGAAATAAAGAGTTGGGCGTTTAACTGACTGAGTTACCCAGGTGCCCCCCGACCACGATTTCTAAAGTAGGTTTCTTTCAGTACCTTACTGAAAGGTACTGTTTCCCAAAAATACTGAAGACAATTTATAATGATTTTGTTTCTTAGTGTTGTTCTCCCCTACTTAGTATAAATGTCTTACAAGGGCAGGGACCAGGCTTAATGTTGTTCACTGCAGTACTTTAAGTCCTGGTACATGGCCCTGTACAGAATTGGCACCATGAATATTTTTGGATAAACGAACAGATTAGCACTTGATTTTATCCCACCCCAAATGCACAGAATTGTCACTGAGCTAAACTTCAGTGCCTGGATCTTGTATCTTCTTGCATTATCCACCTGCTTACCTCTGCCTGCTTCCTGGATCTTTGCCGAGTAAGCAGTAGCTCCTCACCTGTTGGATTCTGAGGTTACTGTATTCCATTGATAATGCTGACCTTTCTGCAACTGGGTCCGCTCCCATTACACAGATAATTTTCCTTGTTGCTCTGGACTGCTGCACTTTTCATGTCCAACTGAGTCGTAGGAAGGGACAGATAAGATACCTTTATTTTCTTGTTCTATTTGAAATCACCTTCAATTATCTCTGATTGTAGGTAGTTGTCACCATCCCTCCCCCCCTTTTTTTTTCCAGCTGGGCAAACTGGTAGAGTGTTAGAGTAGAACTTGAGGTTCCCTTGTCCTTGGAATGTTCAACTTCCATTTTTCTGAGCGGCACTTTTAAAAATAAACTGTCACAAATGTCATCAGTGGCATAATGCAAGCCAGTTTGAACAGGACTTCGTGAAGCTAAATGTTAAATAGCAGAGCAAGGAAAGTATATGTTTGTATTTATGCTGCTTTGTTCAAGCCCTGAAGGGGTTTTTGTCATACCTTCCCAGTGAGATCATAAACTGGAGAGCAGGAGCTATAGTGTATGATTTGTTTTTCTAGAGCATTGGCGAAAGTGAACTGGTATTCAGTGAACTGCTTGAAGTGAGATACTGGGGAGAGATCCCAATCTGAGATGCAGGACCATGTGTTAGAATGAATGGTCCAAATAGCAAATGAGAGGGGGGCGCGCTATGGGTTTGGAAAATATGAGTGGTACGTTACTACCACTGGTTCATGATACCTTTTAAAGATTTTAAGTCATATCTCCACCCAACATGGGGCTCGAACTCACAGCCCCAAGAGGAAGACTCCCATGCCCTACTGACCGAGCCAGCCAGGTGCCCTTCATGAGAATTTTTTTTCATGGGAAAAATGAAATAATTACTTGTACTCCCCCAAGAAGGGATCAGGAAGAACATGGAAGTGCTCAGAATCAATGATGGGACCTGCTGTTAGTAATTCAGAAAGACTTTGCCTGGAGGATCCCTAATTCCTCCCTCTATTTGTGTTCTGCTAGATATCCTGCTATCTTTGAATCTTTGTCCGGGTTTATCTGGTATTTTTCCTTAAGGCTGCGAGTGGAAGGACAGTTGAGAAAATTGAAAAGTTGAGTGGGGAATTCACTCAGCTTTTGCTAGTACAAGGTCACCCATGTCCTTCATTCCGAGCTTTTAATAGAGTTGGGAGGTCATGCCCTCTTGGGCTTCGGCTGGATGGTTGGGTGACCAACTCTCCTAATTTTCCTAGGACTGATCCAGTGCAAGCACTTACAGCCCAATGTCCAGGAAACATGTCCATTATGGGCAGGTCAGGAATGTTGCTGAACTTCCTGGGTGGAGAACTGGCGGAACTTTGGGGAAAAAGGAGAAGTGGGTGAAATGAACTCCAGTATCTTTCTCTCTAAAGCATCCTCTCACCTGCCTACCCTCCACCCTGTCTCACCTAATGATAAAATATAAGTGAAATACACATTTTCTAAAAAGGTGCATTTTTCGTTGATACCATTCTTCCATGCCTTTGTCCATGACTTGACTTTGCCTGAAAGGTTGTTTCCCCAATTTCCATCTGCTTTGTGAATTCTTAGTTATCTTTAACATCGATCTGAGAAAACCTCTTCTCTCGGAGCCCAAAATGCCTCCTCCTCTCCCCAGAGATTTAGTTACTTTTTTTCTCTGTACTCCCTCACAGGGCACAAATATTAGCATGTGTTTTGGCATCAGGAATCTGAGCTAGTTAATTTGGGTCTGTTTATTTATTTATTTAAAAAAATTTTTTTTAACGTTTATTTATTTTTGAGACAGAGAGAGACAGAGCATGAATGGAGGAGGGGCAGAGAGAGGGAGACACAGAATCTGAAACAGGCTCCAGGCTCTGAGCTGTCAGCACAGAGCCCGACACGGGGCTAGAACTCACGGACCGCGAGATCATGACCTGAGCCGAAATCGGCCGCTTAACCGACTGAGCCACCCAGGCGCCCCAACTTGGGTCTGTTTAAATCCGCCCAGCAGCAGGGACCCATTCAGTGAAGATGTGAGGGCAGGGGTGCCTGGGTGGCTCAGTCGGTTAAGCATCTGGTTTCGGCTCAGGTCATGATCTCATGGTTCGTGAGTTCAAGCCCTGCGTGGGGCTCTCTGCTGACAGCTTGGAGCCTGGAACCTGCTTCAGATTCTGTGTCTCGCTCTTTCTCTGCCCCTCCCCTGCTCACACTGTCTCTCTCTGTCTCTCAAAAATAAATGTTAAAAAAAAATGTGAGGTCAGAGTTGACCCTTAGAAATACCTGCCTAAAAATCTGCTGCCTTTATGTCTCTGTCCCAGGAGCATCCACTATTCCCTGCTTGATAGTGGTTAGGTGAAGGGGCAGTAAAAGAGTAACCTCATGATAGCTGCTTGGTGGCTTCCAGACATAGAGAAGGCAATTAAATACGAATTTTATGAGACTTCTCTGATAGGGAAGACTTCCCACTGGGCCTCTTATTTGGAGGGCCCTAACAGGAAATTGGTCACTGTAGATTCACATGGCAGGAGAGCTCAGGAAGAATATTTAATGCAGCTCTCTGACATGTGGTTTGAGAGCTCCAGAATTCAGGTACTACTCTGTGAGTCTCCCATTTCAATGGCTCTTATATATGTTGGAATGCAGCATTGGGTTTCCCCAAACTTAGAAGGCAACTGGGACTGATTTCTTGATCTTTGAAGGCAGTGAGCTGCTTCACCATAATAGGAAACAAAAGCCCTCAGCAGCAGGGGTGTCTCTGCCTCCTGCAGCCTTCTACAGACTACAGACTATCATTGTAGCACTGATCACATTGGTTTATAACTTGTATTTTGTATCTACGCTTCACATTAAATTTGTGTGCTTCCTGGGCCCCTAACAGATATTAGAAAGTCCCTAACAAACATTAAGCTGTCAGTATGTATTTGTTGACTTGAGTGTACAAATTGCTGGTCATTTTGGGGCAATTATGTTCTATATTGTGGGATATGGCCCTAACGTGAGCAAAAATCCCTTGAATCCATATTGGCATCATAAAGAGTGTAAACAGATACACTTGCAAGAAGTGCAGCACAGATCTATTTTTTTCTTTATCTGAGCTAGAACAATTCTTTGCACAGAATGGATTAGCTTGCTTACATTTTAGGGATATTTGTCCAGGGCATAGGTGGTGTATTTTCAAACATGAGGATTACATGTGGAGCGATGGACAGGTAACCAGAGAGCCAAGTGGGAGCCAAGGAGGCAACAGCAGATCCCTGTCTCACACTTGCATTCTTACTCTAGGACACGTCAGTGAAAGCAGTTGTAGACAGAACTGAACTTTGAAATTTGCTCCTCTTTGTCTCACTAGCAAGTGAGCTGAAATAGTGGGAGCCAGAAGGCACATAGATCTGCTGTAACTTTCCTGCGGTATTTGCATAAATAAGCATTAAAAATACAATAATTCATTATGCGTTTAGCTCAAATACTGCATTACTGTATTTAAAAAAATTTTTTTTTAACATTTCATTTTTGAGAGAGACAGAGCATGAGCAGGGAAGGAGCAGAGAGAGAGGGAGACACAGAATCTGAAGCAGGCTCCAGGCTCTGAGCTGTTAGCACAGAGCCTGATGCAGGGCTTGAACTCAAGAATTGCAAGATCATGACCTCAGCCCAAGTCGGATGCTCAACCGATTGAGCCACCCAGGCGCCCCTTGGATTATTGTATTTTTTTAACGTTTATTTATGAGAGAGGGAGGGAGGGAAAGAGAGAGAGAACAAGTCAGGGAGGGGCAGAGAGAGAGGGAGACAGAGGATCCAAAGAGGGCTCTGTGCTGACAGCAGAGAGCCTGATGCGGGGCTGGAACTCACAAACTGTAAGATCATCACCTGAGCCGAAGTCCGCTGCCTAACTGACCAAGCCACCCAGGTGTCCCTGCACTGGATTATTTTTATAAAATCTATTTATATTTGAATAGATCGTACGGTCACTTGTTTGAAAATTTGAAAAGCATATGTTGAGAAGTCCCTTTCTTACCTCTCAGGTACCTAGTTCTCACCAACATAACCAAGGTTACCTAGTTTTGGGGTGTTTTTTTCAGAGGTGTTTTATGCATATGTAATAATTTTTGTTTCAGTAGATTTTTTCCTCCTGTCTTCTTTGGACCTGCTCAGATTCGTCTATCCACCCAACAAATACTATTGAGGGTTTGTAAAATGTGCCAGGCATGGAGCTAGATGTGAGGACAAGGTGATGACTAAAAACAAACCTGTCTCTTGTCCTTACGGGGTTTATAATCTACTTAAGAGGACAGACAATTATAAAATTGTAACAATAAATGGAACAGTGACAGATTATATTAAAGGAGAGATACTAGGTGCTAAGAGAGCTTGTATTAGGATGATTTGACTTAGTGAGATTGTGGATGGCTTCCCTGAGAGAAATGCAATAGATCTGAAGGGTGAATAGTAGTTAATGAAAAGGGGAAGAAAGAGCATTCCTTGGAAAGGGGCAAAAGAAAGTTTCTCTAGCAGGAGAGAAAGGCTGAACGGGTTGCTGGTGAAGGGGCACAGGCAGAAGATGAGGCTGGAGGGGTAGGCAAGTTTTTGACAACAGTGGCATGTTAAAGGGTATGTTTTTTCCTAAGAGAGGTGGGAAACCATTAAAAGAGTTAAGCAGTGAATGTGTGACACATTATCAGATATGAAAATACATGTCAATAAAATAAATCTTTCCAGCTGCGATGTGGGTAACCAAATGGAATTAGTGGAGGAAGGAGGGAACATAGATGGATTGGTTAAGAGTCTGCTGCAATAGTCTAGGTGAAAAAGGATGGTCATTGGCACTAGGTTGATGGTGGTAGAGATGAGGAGAAATAGAAGGAATTGAGTGATAACTTTGTATCTGGAAGTGGAATCAGTATGTGGGTAGGAGAGAAAGGTATCAAAGAGAATAGTAGATGTGATGCTTGAGCAACTGGATAGAAGACACGTCTTTTTTTAGTTGTGGGCAATTAGGAGGTTGATTTTGGTCCTTTGGATTTTGAAGTACCATTATGATCCTTGGATTTATGCATCTGAGCACAGAAGAGACGTCTGAATTAGACATAAAAACATAGGAGTTATCTGCAAATAGATAAGTTACTCTGTTTGGATGAATGAGATCCTCTAAGAGTGTCAAGTGTGAACAAGATATTTCAACACTTGAGTAACAAAATGCTTTCTAGGCAGAGGAGAATGAGTTAGCAAAGGGAGAAAATTAGCATGGGAACAAGAGAAAGAGAATGTTTCAGGAAGGGAAAAGGAGATACCCATAGGATAAATGTTGCTGAGAAGTCAAAGGAGAAGAGGACTGAAAAACCTCATATGGGTTCAGCAAAATAGAGGTCATTGATGACTTCAGACATATTTTTTGGTGGATCATTGAGGCAAAGGATTAGAATGGGTTGAGTTGTGTGTAGAAGGTGAAGAAATGGATGTCAAGAAATACATAAAAGCTTTTAAAAATTAAGTGGCATCAAAGGATATTATTGAGTGATTTGAGCTTTGAAAGATACAGTGGGGAGACTTCCACTTCTGGCATACAATGACATGTGGTCTGTTTTAGACTTACTTTCCTACTTAGGATAGCTAGAAAGGCTGGGCAAGTATTTTTAAATAACTTTTTTAAAGGCCATGTAAATCTATAAGAAAGGCACTGAAATATTCCAGGGCTAGGATCTGGGAAAGAAGCCATCCAGAAGAGTCCGGCATGTGGGACTAATTTTACCCTGGAGGCATTTGCTTATTTCACTTGCTGATAAAGAGCTGAACAGAACTTTTGAGAGATTCATGGGTTTATGATGCCAAAAATTGGATTTGAGTGCCCTTGGAAGAAAGGGGTCCCCAAATACTGCAATCATTGGGTTAAAGCCACAGAGTGTAGCACTGTTACATGAGTAAGGGTGCACCCAGAAATAGACCAGGCCTTACAGAAAGTGCAGTTTAGTTTTGAATAATCTCGATCCCTGATTGGATTATAGTGATTGAGGATTGTGATGCCCCAACTTCCTTGCCCACCAGGAGAAAGGTAAATGTTCTCCAGGAGGCTGACCTCTGCAAAGGTTCAAGTCATCTCGCTGTTTTTAGTGATCAAAAATCGAGCAAAAACAACCAGGCATAAAAGTGGGCAAGGCTGGACTATAAATGAAGGGAAATAATAGATAACAGAAACGGCATTTTAGGGCATCAGATAATGAAATCGTCAGACATAGACGTGCGAATAACCATGCTTAAGGAACTAAGATAGAATTGAAAATTCCAGCCAAAAATGAAAAAGAACCAAATAGGAATTCCAGGGATAAAAAATAAGATACTTAAAATGAATGATGCAGTGAATTGAATTTAATGGCAGCTTAAACCAAGCTCAGGGAGAACTTGAGTAAACTCAAAGATAGCTCAGAAAGATCATCCAGATAAACCATGGAGAGACAAAAAGATGGAAAATAAGAGATGAAGAATTACATGGATTATTATGAAAAGATGTCCTATTCCTGAATTTGGAATTCCAAAAGGAGAAGAGAGAGTGAATGCAGCAGGAGAAACATTTAAGAGATAATGGCTGTGAACTTTCCAGATCTAATAAAAAATAGGAAGCCACAGCTCCAAGAAATAGTATGAACACCAAGCGGGGTAAATAAAAAGAAAAGCATGTTTTGACATATTAAAGAAAAACTGCTGGAAACCAAAGGCAAAAAAAATCTAAAAGGCAGGCAAAAGAAAAAGGTATATTACCATCAGAGGAGCATAATGACAGTTGATTTTGTTTTTAACAGAAACGGTAAAAATTGGAGACAGAATGATCTCATTAAAGTACTGCAGGAAAATGCCAACTTAAAATTTTATACTCATTAAAAATGTCTTTCAAAGTTGGAGATATAATATATGCAGTTAAAGTAAATGTCAAGTGTGTAGTAAATAGAGGTAAAGTGTTATAAAGTCATTGCATTGGAGAAGTGGTAAAAGATAGCCAAAGATGCATTGCAATCTCTAAGATAATCATTAAAACAACAGCAAAAGAATATATAATCAGTTAATGCAGAAGAAGAATGGAATAATACACACTACCTAACTTAATAGAAGATAAGAAAGGATAGAAATCAGAATTTAGAACAGGGGAACTAATAAAATACAAATAGAGAAAGGTCATTTTAAAGCAAAAAATACTGCTTAAAAGAAAAATATTAATGATAAAAGTTGTATTCAACAGGAAGATAGAATAGTTTTAAATGTACATGTACCTAATAACTTAGCTTCAAAATATATAGAGCAAAAATTGACAAAGTTAAAAGAAAAAGTCACATCTACCATCATAGTGGAAGGTTTTTAGTATCTTTTCCCAGTTACTGATAGAACATGTGAAAAAAAATTAAACGCAAATCACAAAACAAATCAAAGTACAAGATTTGAGCAACACAATGAAAAACTTAATAGGCATGTATACTGCACTGTACCCTATGGCTGCAAAATCCACATTTTTTTTTCCTGAATATACATGAAGAATTTGTCAAAGTTGAACATACGCTGTGTCATAAAATAAATGAGTCTTGGGACATCTGGGTGGTTCAGTCCTGACTTCAGCTCAGATCATGATCTCAGTGTGTGCGTGTTGGAGCATGTTTGTCAGGCTCTGTGCTGACAGCTTGGAGCCTGGAGCCTGCTTCGGATTCTCTGTCTCCCTCTCTCATGCTCAGGAGAGAGAGAGAAAGAAAGAGGGATACAGAGAGAGAGAGAGAGATACACAGAGAGATGGATACAGAGAGAGAGATACACAGAGAGAGATACAGAGAGAGAGATACAGAGATAGAGAGAGAGAGAGAGAGCAGGGGAAGGGCAGAGAGAGAGGGAGACCCAGAATCTGAAGCAGGCTCTAGGCTCTAATCTGTTAGTGTAGAGCCCATCGTGGGGCTTGAACCCACAAATCGGGAAGACCATGACCTGAGCCAAGTGGGAAGCTTAACCAACTAAGCGACTTAGACCACCCCCAAAATTTGCTTTTAAATAAAAAAAAAAAAAACGAGTCTCAACAAGTTTAAAAGGATTAAAATTATATGAATAGTATCATTTAAGCCAAGGGAAAGAAATCAATAAACAAAAGATAAATAAAACCCCCCAAATATTAATGGATGTTAAACATTATACCTCTAAAAATCTATACGTCAAAAATGAAATCACAGTATAATTTAGAAAATATATTCAACTAAATAAAAATGAAAAGATGACATTTTGATGTCATTTTGTGGGATGCAGCTAAAGCTATGCATGAAGGGAAGTTTATGGCCCTAGTCACATAAATCACAAAAGAAAAAGGTAAATGATCTAAGTATCTCTTTCAAGACATTAGGAAAAAGGAACAGTAAATTAAAGCCACAGAAGGAAAAATAGTAAAGATTAGGGCAGAAATTAATGAAAATATTTCCTAATGTATAATAGATTATTGAAGTCCAAAGCAGGTTCCTTGAAATGAGTAATAGGTAATAAATAAACACACTTGCAAACTGAGGAACAAAAAGGGAGAGATGAAATATAAGACTTAGCTATATATTCTATAGACGTGAAATAAAATTATAACAATGCTATGAACAACTTCATGGCAATACATGGGAAAATTTAGGTGAAATGGGCAATTTCCTAGAAATACAAAAGTACCAAATTCGGATGAAAAGGAAAAGTCATAGGAAAAAATGCAACTTACCAAAACGAGAAGAAAATCCAAAGAACTCTACAGGAATTCAAAGAAAAAAAATTAGATCGATAAGTAAAAACCTTCACTCAACACTCTAGGCTTTGATGGCTTCTCTGATGAGTTTGACCAGTTGCTTAAGAAATAATACCAGTTTTATATAATCTTTTTTAATAAGTAGAAAAAGAAGGAAAACTAATATGTCCAGTGTTTTAAAAATCCAGCAAATAAAATATCAATTCACTTAAAAAATTTAAACCCTATTTTGTAGTTTTAACCATCTGAAAATATTTAATAAGTTCTGGGACATTTTAAGTATTAAAATGGTTCTAGCCCCTTTGATTAGCAAAAATAATTGTTTTTTTCAAGTAAATTAACAGTAGTCTAGGAACATCTTTCTTCATTGAAACTGCCATAAAGTTACTTACACCATTAAAAGTACAATTTCGAGTTTCAATAACTGAGTAAGAGACAAATGTTTCTTTAATAACGAATGCATCTTTCTGCCTCTAGGTAGGCAGTCATTTATGACAAGTAGTTCACCTTTTAGATAAGATATTTCATTGCTTGAATAGATAAGATAACATTAGACACATTTCTCCATTAATAACCTATATAAAACTGTGAGGTTCTTTTTTTTTTTTTTTTTTAAGCAAAAAAACACCTTTGATGTATTAATTTAGTGATAGCTTCTGGAAGATACTTAAATGAGCACTGTAACTTAAGCAGTTCATCTGCAAGATGACTACCCATTTAATTTATAATATTTGCAACTTTTATAATATGAACTATGACATCCCATTGCTTTCACTCTTAAATAGGGCAGTAATAGACAAAAATTTTTTTTTTGTTTAATGTTTATTTTTGAGAGAGAGAGAAGGATGGAGTGTGAGTGGGGGAGGAGCAGAGAGAGAGGGAAACACAAATCGGAACCAGGTTCCACCTGTCAGCACAGAGCCTGATGCGGGGCTCAAACTCAAGAGCTGTTAGATCATAACCTGATGCTGAAGTTGAATGTTTAACCGACTGAGCCACCTAAGTGCTCCTATTTTTTTTTAATGTTTATTTATTTTTGAGAGAGAGGCAGATTGTGAGCGGGGGAGGGGCAGAGAGAGAGAGAGAGAGAGAGGGAGACACAGAACCCTAAGCAGGCTCCAGGCTCTGAGCTGTCAGCACAGAGCCCCATGTGGGGCTCGAACTCATGAGCTCTGAGATCATGATGCCAGCTGAAGTCGAATGCTTAACTGAGCCACCCTGCTGCCCCAGTAGTAGACATTATTAATGTAAGAGGCTCCATATATTCTTTATATGGTTTCTCATTTTGGTGCTCAACAGAGCTTGAGTAAAGGTCTTTTAGATGAAGCATCAGTTGGACCATTATTTCTCTAATAATTTCTCTAATATTTCTCTAATAATTTCTCTTTTTCTTTGAAAAAGGTCATTAGAAATTTCAGGAATCACTTCATAAATGAGAAGATATACGCAGAGGGGACACCTTATTCAAGAATAGCCAGAGAAGTCATTAGGAGTGTTACAGCTTGGCTGCTTGCCTGTGAGGTTCAAGTTTAAGAAATACTGTCAAGCAGGGCACTCCTTTGTTTGCATGTTGTTTACAGTCTCTTTCACAAGAATGGTATTCAAAGTAGAATGGAAAAATTTCACTCCCAGCCATGGTCTTTGAACATGGGAGCTAGTTCTATAGGAGACTATCATCTCTGATATTGCCGACTGCTCTCAAAGGCTGGTTCCTATTTCCAACCGAGAGGGTTTATACAGTTTTCATAATAGGTTTCTGCTGCAGTAAGTTAACTAGGGAGAGAGGGACGGTTGTCTGCTGGGCCACAGCCCACTTTCACCCAAAGTTAAGGTGGTGGGCTTGGTGTTGACTAACGCCGTGGGACGTGGATATCCGTAGGGCATGGTATGCTAAATGAGCCTCACTATGGATAAAACAGGAAATTTAGTGACAATTTGGAGGATAACCTCAGAAGGTTTCAGAGTTTGTCATTTTTGTAGTCTCTGCGGGAAGTTTCTTAGCTCAGAACTGGCGCTTGAAGAACTGCAAGTCTGCTGGGTTCTGTGACAAAAGCCCAGGAATAGGAGGCAAAAGCTGTCATTCTGCAGGGCGTATGGCACTTCCATACAGATAAGAGGAGAGACAGGTCACAGTGAGCGCTCAGTAGTCTGTGCCCCAGCCAGCTGCCCTGGCCACCTCCCCTTCCCGTAGCCACAGCCCACAGTTACTTACCTATGTGGCCATCTGCTCGCTGCCACCAGCTGGCCCAAGGGTCCACCAGTTTGCTGCACAGCTGGGTGTGGCTCAGGCTCTCAGGCAGCGTCAGCTTGGTGGCTGTTGGCTCCTCTGTGGGGCATGAAGCCTTCTCCCTGTAACCAACTGAACTTGCTTTGTAAGGCCACTTAATCTTGATAACATGGCCTTGTACAGACATTGTAGAAAAGTAAAAGTACAGTTCAGTCTCAATCATGAATGCAGATTAAAACATCTAAAATAAGTATTGGGAAACCAGATCCAGCAATACACGAGAAGGATACTATCTTGGGACAGAGTTAATTTTGGAGCCAGAAATGTAAGGCTGATTCAACATTTAAAAAAATCAAAGTAATTCGTTGGATGAAGGGACAGAGGAGGAAAGTCATAGGATTATCTCCATAGATGGAAAAGCACATTGAATAAAAATTAACATCCACTTAGATAATAAAATCTTACAAACTGGAAAAAGAAGGAGACCTCTTTTTTTTTTTAATTTTTTTTTTTAACGTTTATTTATTTTTGAGACAGAGAGAGACAGATCATGAATGGGGGAGGGTCAGAGAGAGGGAGACACAGAATCTGAAACAGGCTCCAGGCTCTGAGCTGTCAGCACAGAGCCTGACGCGGGGCTCGAACCCATGGACCGCGAGATCATGACCTGAGCCGAAGTCAGCCGCTCAACCGACTGAGCCACCCAGGCGCCCCAAGAAGGAGACCTCTTTAATCAGGTTGAGTACCCACAAATAACATCTAGCAAACATTATATTCAATGGTGAGATATTAAAAGTGCCTTTTTCTTTTTGAAATGAGAAATAAGACAAGTATATCCATTATTACCATTTTATAGCCAATATTTTCATTGGAGAGCCTAGCCAGCCAGTACAATAAAGGAAAAAGCCTATAAAGAAGTAAAACTTAAAATTCATAAAAAATCCAAAATACTATATAATTTCAATGAAGAAATGTATTTGCCGAACACAAGGGGAATGTAAAAAATCAATTGCATATTTTACATATTGGTAATAATTAATTAGAAAAATAAGTCAGTTGAGTGTCTGACTCTTGATTTCAGCTCAGGTCATGGTCTCATTGTTTGTGACACTAAGCCCCATGTCGGGCTCTGTGCTGACACTGTGGAGCCTGCTTGGAATTCTCTTTCCTCTTTCTCTCTCCCTCCCCCACGTAAATGTGTACTCTCTCTCAAAATAAATAAATAAACATTAAAAAAAGAAAAAAATATTTAATTTTCAAAATATGAACTATGTACATAGATATCTCACCAAAATTTGTGAGACCCTTTCCCTGAAAACTAAAAATATTAAGAGAAGTTAGAGAAATTTTAAATAATGGGAAGATATACCATATTCTTAAATTGGGAGACTCAATAATGTGAAGATGGAATCCTTATCAATATGCTAGGCGTGTGTGTGTGTGTGTGTGTGTGTGTGTATGTAGAAACTGACAAGTTAACATTATTTAAAATTTTTTTGAAGTTTATTTTTTTTTCATAATCTCTACCCCTATTATGGGGCTCAAACTGATGACCCCGAGATCAAGAGTTGCATGTTCTTGCTACTGAGCCAGCCAGGCGCCCCTTGACAAGCTAATTTTAAAAATACATAGAAAGGCTAAGGCCCACAAATAGCCAAGATATTCTTCAAGATTAAATTAGGAAGATTAATGCTCTTAGGTATCAAGGTTTATTGTATAACTACAGTACTAAGGGAGTATGATATTGGTGCAAACATACATATAAACCACTGGAACAGAATAGAACATCTAGAAAATATTTTTATATGTAGCCATTTGATTTACAACAAAGGTAGCACTGAAGAGCAGTGGGGATCGGATGATCTTTTGAATTATTAGTGATTTTTTTTAATGTAAAAAAGTGATGCTTGCCACACTCCCTATACAAATAATACTTTTAGGTGGACTAAAGTCCTAAGTATGAAGAGTAAAGCAAAAAGGCTACTGGAAGTTAACTGAAGAGAATGTCTTCATGACCTTGGAGTATTATGTGAGTTACTGTAGGTAAACTGAAAAGAACAAGGGTTTGGATTCTCCATTCTGTGTTTCTTCTCCCTCTTTCCTGTTTTCCATTGAATAGATGGAATTTTTGTTTTTGTTGAAAAGTTACATATTCTATTTTTTGTCTTTTTGGTGGTTGCCTTCATCCTAAGCTTCCTGTTCATTTACCTCCACCTCCTTAAATGCATCAATTTTTATATAGTACTCATAGCAAGAGCAGTGCATTCACATTCACTCCTATACCTTGTCTTTGCCACTGGCTCCATCATCTTGATATTGTCTAGAATTTTATTTCTAGTTCATTACAAACATACTTTCTCTTCTTAAGTCTTTTATAGTTAGAACAATGGGATATTTTATCAGGGAATTTGACAGCCCATTACTTCATGATAAGTCATGTGGGTTTTTGTGTAGCAAAACTTCAGAAGCATATGTGTTCCAATTACTTTATTATGTCTTCACATTGGAATGACAATTTGTCTAGAAAATTCTGGTTTTAAATATATCTGTCTTTAATTCTTTTTTTTTATTTTTAAAAGAATTTGAGCAGATGGGGGGTGGGTAGAGAGGGAGAGGGAGAGGCGAGAGAGAGAGAGTGAGTGAGAGAGAAAATCTTAAGTAGGCTCCATGCTCAGTGCTGAGCTTGGTTTAGGGCTTAATCCCACGACCCTGGAATCACAACTTGAGCTGAAATCAAGAGTTGGATGGACACTCAACTGACTGAGCCACCCAGGCACTGATTTCTTGGATCTAGCATTAGAGTTGAGAGGTGTAATTAAAATATGATTCCAGTTCCTTTGTAGGTGATCTACTTCTTCCGTCTACAAGCTTTTAAAAGTTTGTATTTGCCTTTGACAGTCATAACTTCTACCTCTAGACAGAGGAGTACCTTTACTTATATCTTCTGTTTGGTGTTCTATGGGCCTTTTAGATTTCAGGTCTTTTAGCTATATTTGTAGGAAATTTATTTCTATTATTTCTTCACGTATTTTCTCCTCTTTATTTTTGTCTTTTTTCCTAAATATCCCATTATCCAGCGAAGGCAGGTTTTCCTCCTACATCTCTAAAATGCTTTTTAAAAACTATGTGTGTGTGTGTGTGTGTGTGTGTGTATAAACTTTCCAGTATAATGAACATACAGTGTTACATTAGTTTCAGGTGTACAATACAGTGATGCAACAGTTCTCTGCATTACTCAGTGCTCATCTTTGTAAGGATACTCTTTAATCACCATCACCTATTTCACCCAAACCCCCACCTGCCTCCCCTTTGGTAACCATTTATTTGTTCTCTATAGTTAGGACTCTGTTTCTTGGTTTGTCTCTCTCTTTTTCCCTTTGCTCATTTGTTTTGTTTCTTAAATTCCACATACGAGTGAAATCATGTGGTGTTTGTCTTTCTCTGACTCATTTGACATAATACCCTGTAAGTCCATCCATGTTGTTATGAATGGCAGAATCTTACATCTTATTTATCCATGCATCTATCATGAATGCTTGGGCTGCTTCCATAATTTGGCTTTTGTTAAGTAATGTAGCAATAAGCATAAGCATGTGTCTTTTTGAATTAGTGCTTTTGTATTTGTTGGGTAAATACCCAGTAGTGGAATTACTGGATCATATGATAATTCTGTTTTAATTAAAAAAATTTTTTTTAACGTTTTTTTTTAAATTTATTTTTGAGACAGAGAGAGACAGAGCATGAACGGGTGAGGGGCAGAGAGAGAGGGAGACACAGAATCGGAAGCAGGCTCCAGGCTCTGAGCCATCAGCCCAGAGCCCAACGCAGGGCTCGAACTCACGGACCGTGAGATCGTGACCTGAGCTGAAGTTGGACGCTTAACCGACTGAGCCACCCAGGCGCCCCCCACTTTTTGCTTCTTGCACATCTCCTTAAAAACAAAGCAACCCCCACCCCCACCCAAGAAATAATGTTTGAACTACTAGACGCATATATAGGCATTTTAGAATTTTTTTTATTTTTAAAAATGTTTATTTATTTTTACATTTTAAAAAATGTTTGTTTATTTTTGAAGGAGAGAGAGACAGAAAGTGAGCAGGGGAGGGGCAGAGAGAGAGAGGGAGGCACAGAATCCAAAGCAGGCACCCAGCTCTGAGTTGTCAGCACAGAGCCCAATGCAGGGCTTGAACTCACAAACCATGAGATCATGACCTGAGCTGAAATTGGACACTTAACTGACTGAGCCACCCAGGCACCCTGGCATTTTATTACTTTTAAATAGGAAGTTTTCAGTTCCAGTAGTCTTTTTCCACATTGCAGTGGCATCCACATACTAAATAAGCAGCTATCAATTTTTTTCCTATAAATGCAGGACTCACTAAGTAGACTTAAAAGCCAATAAAAGCTAACCAAACCACAACAATAGCATCAACAACAGAAAAAAACACAGAAAACCAAACACTCAAAGTTTTAAGAATGATATGTAATGGTTTGTGTGAGACCACCTGAAGAGGTCTCTTCTTCAAGTGCTGAACCAGCAAAGGCCACTAAGGTCTGCAGGCCAAGGTCATGGGTGCTGTTTAGAAGAGGCTTGGGTATGTGCATCTTTGCTACAACTTGCAAGGAAAAGCTTTATAATCAGATGGATTAACCCTTCTTTTTTCATTCTGTATCCTGTACAGGCCTGGTGTTTCCTTGGTGTGATGCTCTATAATGGTGATTTGACCTGTGGTTCTACTGGCCTAGCCAGGGAGCCCTCTAGAGACTGACCAGCTCCTGAAAAGGCAGTGTGACATAATGGAAAGAATCAGATGTGTTGAACTAGAGATGTTGTTTGACTTCCCCTAGAAAATTTATCAGGTTCAAGGAAAATTGCTGATGTGTGACTGTGAAAGTGAGATAATCTCTCTGGGCGGCAGTGGGCAAACTTTTTCTGTAAAGGGCCAGATAATATTTTCAGCTTTGTGCGTGATATGGTCTCTGTCCCAACTACTCAACTCTGACATTATAGCCAGAACAGCCGTGGACAATGTGTAAATGAATGGATGAAGCTGTATTCCAATAAAACCTTATAAAACAGGTGCAGGGGGCTGACTTTGGCTCATGGACCATAGTTTGCCTACTTAAGTTTTTGAGCCTTGGGGAATATCATGTGTAAAATGGTGTAAAATGGTAAAATGGTAGGTAAAATAGTTCCTACTTAGAGTAATGAGATAGAATCCAGTTAGAATATTAGAAGAATATTTTATTTATAAACAAGCTATATGTGCAAGTGGTTACATTTGGGATTTGATTTTGGAGGTGGAACTCAGAAGCTTTGGGAGATTCAGTGGCCTTTATATAGCTTAGGCAAATCCAGTTTTCTGATTGAAAGTGAGTCTTCATATGATTTTCTACCTGTCAATAGTCTTAATGGAAGGGTGTTTGCATGAGTCAACTGTCAGTGTATATGAAACTTCCAGATTCAGTTTCCCCAAGAATGTGTGGGAATTAAGAGTGGAGAGAACTTGAAGGTGGGGAAGAAGGGAAGGTCTTTGGCCATATATATCTGGACTTTGCTCCATGCCTCTTTTAGAATAAATAATTTCTCACAAAGCCATTTGGCTTGGGAAATATCCTTTAATCACTCTCAAAGTATACACGGTTCCCATTGGATAGTTCTTTTTTAAAAAAATGTTTAAAATGTTTGTTTTTGAGAGAGAGACAGAGCACTAGTCGAAGAGGGTCAGAGAGAGAGATGGAGACACAGAATCCGAAGCAGGCTCCAGGCTCTGAGCTGTCAGCACAGAGCCGGATGTGGGGCTCAAACTCACCAATTATAAGGCCATGACCTGAGCCGAAGTTGGACACTTAACCAACTAAACCGCCCAGGTGCACCCCTGCACCCTGCTGAATAGTTCTTATGGAGGAAGGTTTAGCTAAGAATTAGTTGCTCACGAAGGCAGAGAGAAGGGGTACATTTCTGGATGCTTGACTTGGGAGGTGATAGAACTTCCAGGGAGGGAGTCTTGGAATGCTGTAGTGCTGTGAGTCAGAGATGTTTATGGTGCATGTAAGTGGCTATGAGCAGCTTACATGTCATTACAATTCATTGATAGTTTTTCATAATATTCTCTTAAAATTGTGTTTCTATGTTGTTGGTTAATTTTCCCCTCTGATTTGTGGTTTTATTTGGTTCCTTTCTCTTTTCTTTTTGAGAAGTCTGGCTAGAGGGTTATCATTTTTTCAGAGAAGCACGTCCTAGTTTCGTTGATCTGTTCTATTGTTTTTTTGTTTGTTTGTTTTTGGTTTTTTTTTTTTTTTTTTTAGTTTCTATATCATTTATTTCTGCTCTAATGTTCATCATTCCTTCCCTCTGCTGGCTTTGGGCTTCATTTGTTGTTCTTTTTCTACCTCCCTTAGGTGTAATATTAGGTTATTTGAGATTTTTCTTCTTGATACAGGCCTGTATTGGTATATACTTCCCTCTTAGGGACATTTTTGCTGTATCACAAAGGTTTTGGACCATTGTATTTTAATTTTCATTTGTTTTCCTCTATTTTTTTTTTTTTTTTTTTTTTAGGAAGAGAATATATATGAGCAGGGAGAGAGGCAGAGCAAGAGAGAGAGAGAGAGAGAGAGAGAGAGAGAATATCCCAAGCAGGCTCCATACTCAGGGCAGAGCCTGATGAGGAACTCTATCCGATGACCCTGGGATCATGACCCAAGCTGAAATCAAGAGTTGGATGCTCAACCGACTGAGCCACCCAGGTGCCCCTGTTTCCATGTATTTTAATTTCTTCTTTGATTTCCTGGTTTACCCATTCATTGTTTAGTAGCATGTTGTTTAACTTTCATGTACTTGTGGTCTTCTGAGATTTTTCCTTGTGGTTGACTTCCAGTTCATGGCACTGTGGTTAGAAAAGGTGCATGGTATGACTTCAGTCTTTTTGTATTTGTTGAGGCCTATTTTGTGACCAAAAATAAGATCTCTTCTGGAGAGTGTCCTATGTGCATTTGAAAACAATGTGTATTGTGTTGTTTTTAGGATAGAACGTTCTGAATTTATCAGTTAAGTCCACCTGGCCCAGTGTGTCACTCAGAGCCATTGTTTCCTTTTTAATTTTCTATTCAGATGGTCTGTCTATTGATATAAGTGTGGTGTTAAAGTCTCCGAGTATTATTGTCTTATCAAATAAGTTCCTCAAATTTATTATTGATTATTTTATCTATTCAGGTGCTTCTATGTTGGGTACCTAAATATTTACAATTGTTATATCTTCTTGTTGGATTGTGCCCTTTACGATTATATAGTGCCCTTCTTTGTCTCGTTAGTGATTTATTTATTTATTTATTTATTTATTACAAAGATTTTATTTTTTTAAAGTAATCTGTACACCCAATATGGAGACTGAACCCACAGCCCTGAGACCAATAGTTGTATACTCTACCAATTGAGCCAGCCAGGTGCCCCCAGTCTTTGTTTTAAAGTTTAGTTTGTTGGATACACATATTGCTATCCAGCTTTCTTTTGATACCCAGTTTCTCCATCCCCTCACTTTCAACCTGCAGGTGTCTTTAGGTCTAAAATGTGTCTCTTGAAGGCAGCATATAGATAGGTCTTGTTTTTTAAAATCCATTCTGACATCCAAGACTTTTGATTGGAGTGTGTAGTCCATTTACATTCAAAGTAATTATTGATAAATATTTGTTTTTATTGTCATTTTTATTAATTGTTTTGTGGTTCTTTCTGGAGATTTTCTCTGATCCTTTGTTGTCTTTCTCCCTTTCATGTTTTGGTGTTTTTCTTGAGTGATATATTTGGATTTCTTTCTCTTTATTCTTTGCATGTTTATTAGTGGTTTTTAATATATGGTTACCATTGTGTTTATTTATACCTCTTATGCATATAGCAATCTATATTAAGCTGACGGTTGTTCAAGTTTGAACCCATTCTTTTCTCCTGTCCTCCCCACATTTTAGGTACATGTTATATCCCCTTTTTTTGGAGTTCCTTGACTGATTTTTACAGAAATACTCATTTTTATTGCCTTTGCATTTCTTGCCTTTATACTGTGCTTTTTGGTCTCTCCTTTACACTTAAGAATCCCCTTTAATATTTTTTGCAGGGCTGGTCTAGTGGTAATGGACTCCTTTAGTTTTTGTTTGGGAAAATCTTTATCTCTCCTTATATTCTGAAAGATAGCCTTGCAAGATACAGTACTCTTGGCTGCATATTTTTCCCATTCAGCACTTTGAATATATCATGCCACTCCCTTCTGGCTTCCCAAGTTTCTGTTGAAAAATCTCCAGCTAGCCTTAGGGGTTTTTCTCTTGTAAGTTAAGGACTCCTTTTGTCTTGTGATTTTGAGATTTTTTTCCTTTATCACTTTATTTTGCAAATTGAATTATAATGTCTTTTGGTGTTGGCCTGCTTTTGTTGATTTTGTTGGGAGTTCTCTGCCTCCTGGATCTGGATATTCATTTCCTTCCCCAGATAAGGGAAGTTTTCAGCTATTATTTCTTCAAATACTCTGCCCCCTTTTCTCTCTTATTCTTCTGGGACTCCTATAATAAGAATGTTACTACGTTTGGTAGTTACTATGTTTGTCACTGAGTTCTCTAAGTCTGTTTTTATTTTGCATAGTTCTTCTTTCTTTTGTTCAGCTTTCTTGCTTTCCATTACTTTGTGTTCTAGGCCTTTAATTCATTCCTCTGTTTCTTCCAGACTGCTGTTGATTGCATCATGCATATTTTTAATATCATTTATTGCACTCTTCATCTGTGTTATTATTTTTTAAGTTTATTTATTTTGAGAGAGAGAGAGAGAGAGAGAGAGAGACCATGAGCTGGGGTGGGGCAGAGAGAGAGACAGAGGATCTGAAGCAGGCACTGCATTGTTAATGCAGTGCCGGATGCAGGGCTCAAACTCATGAAGCATGAGGCCATGACCTGAACTTAAATCAAGAGTTGGACTCTTACCCAGCTTACATGCAGGTGCCCCTATGAATATTTTTTAACTTTATCTCTCTGGTAAGGGTCTCACAGATGTCTTGTATTCTTTTTTTTTTTTTTTTTTTTTCTGATGTCTTGTATTCTTAAGCCCAATTGAGTATCCTTATGATAGTTACTTTAAATTCTGCATCAGGCATGTTAGTTATATCTCTTTCACTTAGATCTCTGGCCATGGCCTTATCCTGTTCTTTCATTTGGGGTAAATTCCTCTGTCTACACATTTTGTCTAAGTCTGTGCCCTCTTTTCTGTGTTAGGAAAGCCAGTTATATCTCCTGCTCCTGAAAGTAATGGTTTTATGAAGAAGAGGTCATGTAGTACCCAGGGTCTGGTGCTTCAGGGAGTGTCTCTGGTGTATGCCACATAATGCTCTGTTATTGTGTTCTGGCTGTTCTGTCCTTCAGGCCAGTCATCTGCAGAGGCTCTTCTTGCCTGCTGTGGGCAGTGTTTAGTCCCTGTCCTGAATGTGGTGAGTTTTAACTAGGTGTGCTCTGGTCTGCTTGTGAAATGAGACCTGATACTACCTCCACCAGAACTGAGGCCCTGTAGAACTCTGGTTGGAAATGTGGTGTAAGCAGAGGTTTGTGTGGGTCTTTTGGGGGAGGGGCCTACTGGGCTGGGACTGAGGTAAGCATGATTGAAAAGGGCGGTTCCACTGGAGCCCAGGGGCTTTGGGCTTGGTGTAAGCAAGTTAGGCTGCCAGTGTCAGCACTTTGTTGCTTTCCTCCTTGGCTTTGTGTTTATGCTGAGGAGTGGGGGAGGGAAATGCCACTGGCCAGCTTCTTTGTTTCTGGAGCCCGCTCCTTTGTCTCTCTGAATGCTGTCTCTCAAGGATGTGCTCTGAGGAGAGTGAATAATGTCTCTCCTGTGTGTCCCAGGCATTATACTGATGGCTGTTTCCATGCTGTGTACCCCCTGGGTTGTTAGTCTTCTCTCCTGGAGCAGCACAATGCACTCTGGTCTCTATCCCAGTCAAGCTTGCTGATCAAGTCCAGGCCTTGAGTCCTGATGTTTGCAAGAACTCATGAATTTTAGCCTTTTTTCTTTTCCAATCCAGTGGCTTTGGGGAAACATTTTCTTTGTGTGTTCTCCTGTGTGTTTCTCCTTCCCTCCCTCCCTCCCTCCCTCCCTCCCTCTCTCTCTCTCTCTCTCCCTCCCTCCCTCCCTCCCTCTCTCTCTCTCTCTCCCTCCCTCCCTCTCTCTCTCTCTCCCTCTCTCTCTCTCCCTCCCTCTCTCTCTCTCCCTCTCTCTCCTCTTCTCTCTCCTCTTCTCTCTCCTCTTCTCTCTCCCTCTCTCCTCCCCTCTGTCTCCCTCTCTCCCCCTCCCTCTTCCCCTTCTCTATGACAATAGCTCCTGCCTGCTCCCCCCCCCCATTGCAGCTGTGATTCCTTTCTCCCCTAAACTATGTCTCTGCACTTCCTGCTTTTTTCAGTGTGTCCTGTTCTCTACCTTTAGTTGTGTAATTTGTTTTGTCAATTTAAGTATTTAGGGTGATTTGATAGTTACCTAATTGTGTTGGTGGGATGAGATGAGCCTAGGGTCCTCCTACTCTGCCACCATCCTCCTGCTCTGCCTCTCCATTTTTATATTCTTACATGCCTTTACTAGAGGAAAACAAATTGCTCCAACCTTAAAACATAGGCACAGGGTCTGTAGACATTTGTTTAAGGGATGTGAAAACATTTCTTTTTTTTTTTCCCCATGACTTCAAAAGCCTATATCATGAAAACATTATATGGGAAAAGGAATTTAAACTATCTAGTAGACCAGTCAAAAGATAGCTCGTTGGTCCTTGGAGCAAGTGTGAAAAATCTGAATGTGGCTTTGAATGACGAAGAAATGATGGTGTGTATGTGTGTATGTGATATCTACAGAAACTGTAAACACGTCCAGGTAGGCATGAGTACTGATAAAGGGAATCCCATTTATTCGGATGTATGCTACTTGGAAATGTTTGTTACTATTAGTAATGTTAAATAAATGGTTCAGAGACTTCTCATTTTCTCTTGTTATCAAAAACAAGCAAACAGAAGTAGGATTGCTGACATAACAGTTCCGATAAAGGTGGTTGGGCCAGCTTGGGTAAGCACTTCTTTGGTAATACGGGTTTCCGCTAGGCTGTTTCTCCCCTTTTACCATCCCATGGTGCAATTGTCATTGGCTTGGTGTATGCTATGTGCGCATGTGTGTGTGTACAACATGATAAGAATATATGTTTATTCCATGGGGCTCTAGAAACCAATGTTATTTTTAAATGGAAAAAAAAATGTAGCCTGTGACATTCTTTCTTGATACCTTTTCCAGCAACAAGCCTGTGATTTTCTTTGTCCTTTTTAAAGGAGTGACTGTTTTGCAGACCCATCCTTATTGAGTCCTTACTTCCTCACAGCAATCTTACAAAGCTGGTGTGTTAGAGGCTGGAATTCTAAGGGGTTCAGTAATGAGTCTAGAGTGCAGGGAAGGAGCTGGAAGCTGCTATGAATAATGAGAAAACCAAGTGGGATGAGAATAACAGTGACAACAGATAGCTTTGTCTTATGTAAATTAGGTTTGTTCAGAGCAACAGAAGCTAGGATAAACTCAAAGTGAAATTCCATCTTCAGGCTCATGTTACCTTCAAAAGTAATTGAAAAATCTAAAAAGCAACCTAACCCACTTTCTCATCAGGAATATTCTTTCCGGGTAACGTCCCCAGTGAGAGCTGAGTCCTAAACTGTTCCCTTATTGATAGTACTGGCAGGATTTGTTTCCTCGGTATGCCCACTGGCAGGCCCACCTCCTCATTCCTGAGGGACTCGGCTAGAGAAACCATCCACAATATTTTGCTCTTTGTCCAGCAGACCCTCCGTGCTCTCTGCTGCTCACATCTTTGTGTAAACGTCACACTTTAAAGTTGACAGGCCTTGGGTTTCACTTCACACTCAGGATGCAGGGCTCTGTCAGATTTTAAGTGAAAGGATATAGTTTGTTTGAGCCTTATTCAGGATAATTTAGAAGGAAAGGTGGTCTCAGGGTGCTTGGAATGTCTTGTTTTCCTTAAGATAAGCCTTGAGAAGCACTTTTGTTGGCTTACATACTTCCTTGCAAAACAGCAAAATAGTTGTAGGGGTAGCAAGGCATAAGGGAAGTGTGGTCTGTAGATTCTGACAGACCTAGGTTCTGATCCCAGCAATCCCAAACACCAGGTATGTAATTGCTGGAGATCATTAATTATCCCCAAATATTTATTTCCCCTTCATTCTTTTGCATGTAGAAGAATGAGGCACATAGCTCTCCACCTTGGGACAGTATTTCCCAGACCTTTCAAATTGGGGTGTGGGCAAATGGCAAAATTCTCACCATTTGGAATGCGGGTGGAGGTGACATGTGAGAGAACAGTCTCACCTCATTAAAGGAAATCACTAGCCTTTCACCCCTTGCCTGTACTCATTCTTATGGGCTGAAACACTGACGTGGCAGTGAGGAGCCAACTCCCATCACACAGATGGGGACTGCAACATACAGAATGGTGGAGCAAATTAGGAGGAAGCCGCATCTCTGAATTCACATGGTACAGAGCCATTCTCATATCCCAACCCGCCTGTCTGTCTCTTTCCTGTTAACTGGGAGAAAATGGATCTGTCTCATCTTTGAGTCACAGCATTACTTCCTCCAGCTTATTTTCTAATTAGTAAGTTGACTTTGAAAAAGTTCCTTCTTTGCCCCTTAGTTTTCTCATCTATAAAACATGGAAATTACATTGCTTATCTTCTTTACAAGTTTATTGTGCGAATTACGCACACAAAAAGGGCTATTAGGGTTTGTTGTGCATTCTGTTTGTCTAGTACTATCATTGTTCATACATGCTTATAGGTACCAGGAAAGCACAGATTTTTCAAGAGAGGTAAAATGAAGGGCTATAACATACATTTATTTTTGTGTGTGTTGCAACTAGGTTGACCAGCCATCCTGATTTTTGTAGGACTGAGGGCATTTCTGGGAGGTGGGACTTGGAGTTTTAAAACTGATCCCGCCTCAAACAAACCGGGTCAAGGTGGTCACCCTAACTGGGGGCCCAGCATGTGTGACTTGGAGTACTAAAAGCAAGACAGTCCCGGGAAAGCTGGAAAGAGCTGGTCACGCCATTCACAACACATGAACTGGAGGAGTTCTGTGAAATAAATAAATCTAAATTTGAAGCAACATGCATCCAACTCTCTGTCTGGATCTGGTGGGAATTTAATCCACTGATGCCAACTCTACAACTTATATAATTTCTTTCTTTCTTTTTTTTTGAAACACTGCAGATAAGAAACGCTTGTTAGATACCTCCACCATTACTATCTAGCTTATTGCTGTCCTGAAGAAATAGATATTGTCCTTATTTTGGTGGCAGGAAATGTAGGCTATAATAAAAGGCAAATGATGACATAGGCATCATTGGGTAATTTTATGACAGTTCTCATTAGCTATTGGGTGATTTAATTGGTGGTTCCACACATTGGGAAGATGATTGAAATGCTGATTTGTTTTGCTGGAACGCATTTCATTGACTTACTACCAATACAGGTTTGTTCAGGAGAGGAGAGACCAAATACAGCTCACTTATCCACTCACTGAGCTCACTGGTTCACTTCACATTGCTAGTGCCAAATCTGAAATTGGGTTTTGAATTTACCTACTAGTAAACTGACTTGGCGAGTTTTGATTTAGAACATAGAGGAAAAAAATCTCTAGCTTTTTTTCTTGATATGACTTTCTTCAGATTTTACTCAGTTTTTTTCCCCCACCTTCCTGAGTGGGAAGAGAATTACAGTTACATCCTAGGTCATCTAAGACTCACTGTTCCCAGCAGTCACTTGAATACTAAGCGCAGGCATCTTACGTTCTGGAAGGGAGTACACTGGGGCAATGTGGTAGGTCAGGACTGCGTATACTCTGGAATTGGTATTCACTTCAAATTCTGAAACCTTGTTGTTGGTCTTGCTGTCACAATTACTTGAAAGTGTTATTTTCCAGGATTTACTGGCATTATCTTTAGAAGTACCTGGAAGAGCTCTTCATCTTAAGTGAAATCATATGGGAACAGTATAGCCCCTTTGGCAGCAGTATAATCAATGCTATATAATGAAGGCTGTATAATCAACATCCAGTGCAAAGTCAGTGTCACGTTGAGGCTGTGGTCACTGTTGCTAATTGCAGTGGACTGGCTAGCTATACGGATGTCTGCCACCCCTCAATTTTCCTAAGCTTCGTGCTGGACCAAAAACATATGGTACTGTCCAAACATAAGAAAAGCATGATTTGCCAAGGACATATGAGTATTGTAGGTAGGTAGGCAGTCCAGTTCTGTTTGGGGAAGGAGTTACGTAGCTTCACAGACTAGATTGCATTTTCATTGCTGAAAGCTATAGATTGCTTACCAAATAGATATTTTGGCTCTCTTTGCCAGAAAAACCACCTGATAAGTGTTGAATACTTTTATAGTGTTTTTCTCTGGTATGCTAATGTTGTGAATTTAACTTGTGCAGTATTTATTTGAGGTGAAGTACAAGTCTAGAATCTAACTTTTTTTTTGTCAACAGACTATTATTACCTAGAAAAAGAGAATGTACTTTCTCATACTCTTGTTGTCTTCCTGTTTTCTTTCTCCCTTTCCTTCTTCCTTCCTTCTTTCTTCCCTTTTTCCTTCCTCCCTCTCTCCTTTTCTCCCTCCCTCCCTCTCTTTCTACCCCTTTCTTTCTTTGGCTTAAACAACAGAAATTTATTTATTTTTCATAGTTCTAGAGGCTGGAATTCCCAGATCAAGTTGCCAGCAGGGTTGCTTTCTGGTGAAGTCTGTGTTTTTGTCTTGAAGACAGATGCCTTTTTGCTGTACCCCACATGGCCTTTCCTCTGTGTGTGCCTGTGTACATCCTGATACCTTTTCCTCTTCTTATCAGGACACTGGTCCTATTGAATTGGGTCCCACCCTTGGGACCTCATTCAACCTTCGTTTGCTCCATGGAGGCCCTGTCTCTGATATAGTCACATTATGGTTTGAGGTGCAAGTTAGGAACTGGTGGGGTTGGGGGGAGACCCAATTCTTTCTGTAACAACCCTCTTTAATACTCACTGAGAAATGTGGAGGACATCTCTTTAAAATTATTTTTACTAAATACTGTACTATATGGCACAGCCTTTCTTCATTTCAATGGCAAGCAGAAGCTCTTACTATAGTAATGAAATCTTAAACAAAATACATATATATGATTTTTAAGGCTCCCTATGTGACTAAAGACCTTTTTTTCTTGTATTTGGGGGTTTAGGACATTTTTGTAAAGTTGACTGTTTCAGAAAGCTGGAAATTCCTTTGAGATTAATCCCTCCCTTTTGACTCTATGATAATTTTATGAAGTTGTCAAGAAAAGATAAAAAAGTTATAGGGTTGTATGTATTGTCTTTGGGAATCTGAAAGAAAAATTGATAATATTTCTTTGTTATTTCATTGTAAATGTTTATTAATTAGATTTAAATATCTTACTGGCATCATTTACTCTTTGGCTTCAGTTTTCTCATCTTGAATAGAAAACAAAGGAACAATAATATTGGGAAAATTTGCTATGGGAACTAAATGGGTAATGCTTATAAAACTCTTGGCATGGTTTCAGGGACACAGCAAGAACTCAGATGTTTTATATTCTATTATTAATGTCATCATTATCATTACCTCGTCTAAAAACTGTGGGCACATAAAAAGCTACCTTGAAAGAATTTGTAATCTAGTTGGTAAGATGGGTTAAGCTTGTGTATTTTTTCCATAATACATGATGGTACCATATGGACCAAATTTCTGATGTTCTGTGAACTATTACTAGTGGATTGGGGAAGTCAGGTTGTAGCCTAGTGAGTGGACCACAGAGTAGAAAATGAGGAAGTGGGGACACAGCCTGAATACTCAGAAAGCAAATATGGATATTCACAACCAGAGTATGCAATTGTAAGACCCAGAATTAAGGGAGCAGTCCATGGAGAAAAAACTGATAGAAAGAATGAACAGCCAAGTTGGGAAGCAAGACAAAGATTTACTGGAAAATTTAAATTGTGCCCCCCCTGCCCCGGCTCCTGTTTTTTGCTGCCTTGCTCCCTTCATCGATTGAGAGGTCCCCTCTTGTTTTTGTTTTTGTTTTTGTTTTTGCTCCAGTTTTTCCTGATCTGCCTGTTGACAGTAAGTGTATTGGTGTAATCGGAAAGCTGTTTTATGGAGGAAATGGGGACTTGAACTTGACCTTGATGGATGGGAAGAATTTAGACAGAATGAAGAGGAAACATAAAGGGAGGAAAGTGGTTACTAAATGAGGGCAGGGAGACAGGTACCTGGGGACCGATGATGAGATTATGTGGCTGTATCAGGGCTCATATAGGGGTGTGGAGGGATGGGTAGGCTGCAGCTGTTTTGTGGTCAGCTTAAACCAGCACGTCTGGGTTTTATCATTGAGGTAGAGGAACATGTTGATAATGAAGTCTGCCTTTTTCCTAAATTCATTTATTTTATTAACACACAGACAGTGACTTGTTTTCTGGTTTGTTGAAGCAGTAAGTCAGGCATTCACCACAGTGTGGTCAAAATGGCTGCGGATAAAGGGCTGAGCACCCCATTGATCTGAAGGGGTATGTATGAGGAAGGCAATTGATCTTGCCGTTCTCCTCTATATTAGAATATTTCAGGACCGCCAACTTATCCTTCTATCTCTTACACTTACTTTCTTTGGGAGTAGAAGATGAGTTCCTAGCACCACCATGAAGTCTCAACACAAGATGAAGGATGGACTCCTTTTGAATGTGGTGGTCATAGTGCACCCATCTGCAAGTTGCATGACAGCAAGCTTTTAAATATACAATGCTGTATTATTACTATTGCCATCATATTGTATGTTACATTCTCATGACTCATTTATTTTATAACTGGAAGTTTATACCGTTTGACCCACTGGATTAATTTTGCCCACTCTCTACCCTTCCTTGGGCATCCATCAAGCTGATCTATGATCTTTTTAAAAATTTCTTTAAAAAATTGCTTTTAGATTCTGCATACAAGTGAGATCATATGGTATTTGTCTTCCTCCGTCTGACATATTTCACTTAGCATAATTCCTTCAAGGTCTATCCATGTTGTCAAATGGCAAGGTTTCATTCTTGGACATGGCTGAATGAAATTCCATTGTGTATATATCCAACTCTTCCTTAACCATTCATCTATAGATGGACATTGAGGTCGTTTCCATGCCTTGACTATTGTAAATAATGCTGCAGTGAGCATTGGGGTGCAAATATCCTTCTAAGTTGGTGTTTTTGTTTTCTTTAGATGAATACCCATAAGTGGAATTGCTGGATCATATGGTATAATTTTTAATTTTTTTTTGCTTTATATCTTTTTATGAGCAAATATGGATATATATGATTTTTACTACAAGATGTTAAAAGTAGTTAGCTCTAGATTTTTTATTATCTCTTTCCTCCAATTTTTTCTTTTTTAAAAAATATGAAATTTATTGTCAAATTGGTTTCCATACAACACCCAGTGCTCATCCCAACAGTTGCCCTCCTCAATGCCCATCACCCACTTTCCCCTCCCTCCCATCAACCCTCAGTTTATTCTCAGTTTTTAGAGTCTTTTATGGTTTGCCTCCCTCCCTCTCTAACTTTTTTTTCCCTTTCCCCTCCCCCATGGTCTCTGGCAATTTTTAATTTTTTGAAGAAACTCCATACAGTTTTCCATGGTGACTTCATCAATTTACATTCCTACAAATAGCGTCCAAGTATTCCCTTTTCTTTATTACTAAAAAAATTTTTTTATGTTTATTTTTGAGAGAGACTGAGACAGAGTGTGAGCAGGGAAGGGACAGAGAGAGAGGGACACAAAGTCTGAAGCAGACTTTAGGTTCTGAGTTGTCAGCACAGAGCCCAATGCAGGGCTTGAACTCAAGAATCGTGAGATAATGATCAGAGGTGAAGTTGACTGCTTAACCGACTGAGCCACCCAGGCGCCCCATGTTTGCTTTTCATTACATCCTCACCAATGCTTGTTATTTATTGTCTTTTTGGTAATAGCCATCTTAACAGGTGTGAGGTGATATCTTATTGTTTTTGATTTGCATTTCTCAGATGGTTAGGGATGTTGAGCATTTTTTCATGTACCTATTGGTCATCTGTAGCCTTTTTTGGAAAAATGTCTGTTTAGATCCTCTGCCCATTTTCTAATCAGATTGGTTTTTTTGATACTGATTTTTATACATTCTTCTATATATTTTGGATATTAACCCTTTTTCAGATAAATGTTTTGAAAATACTTTATCCCATTCAACAGGTTGCCTTTTCATTTTGTGGTTGGTTTTCTTTGCCATGCACAAGCTTTTTAATTTGACATAGTTCCTCCTGATTATTTTTGCTTTTTGTGTCATATCCAAAAAATCCTTATCAAAATTGATGTCAAGGAGCTTATTGCCTATGTTTTCTTCTAGGAATTTTATGGTTTCAGGTCTCAAATTCAAGCCTTTAATCCAGTTTAAGTTACTTTTTGTGTATGGTGTCAGAGTCCAGTTTTACTTGTTTGCAAGTGGCTCTCTAGTTTTCCCAACACGATTTACTGAAGAGACCATCTTTTCTGTCTTGTATATTTTTGCCTCCTTTGTAATAAATTGACTGTGTATGAGTGCGTTTACTTCTGGGCTTCCTGTTTTGTTCTATGTGTCTGTTCTTAGGCCAATACCATACTTTTTGATTGCTATAGTTTTGTGATACAATTTGAAATCAGGGAGTGTGATGCTTTGTTCTTCTTTTTCAACATTGCTTTGGCTCCTTGGGGTCTTCTGTGGTTCCATATAAATTTTAGGATTATTCTATTTCTGTGAAAAATGCCATTGAAATTTCAGTAGGGATGGCATTGGATCTATAGGTGGCTTTATGTAGTATGGATATTTTAACCATATTCTTCCAATCTGTGAACATGTAATATATTAACACTTGTTTGTGTAGTGTTTAGTTGCTTTAATATCTAATAGTTTTCATGAACACATGTATTTTCTCCATAATATATATGAAAACCTTGTGCATGGGAATACTAGACAGCACTTCAGCACTGAGCTTGGGGGGAGCATTTTGAACAGCAGAATCGCAAAGAAAAAGCATTAAAAATGTGAAAAACATGGTGCTAGACTGTGAAAAGGACTTGTATCTATAGTATAAGAGCTGAAACAAGAGGGCTGAGCATGGCCTGAGCTGAGAATATGCGATTTGACTCACATTTTTCACTGGGTTGCACATGTCTGTGAATGACTACGAAAGCACCATGAGTACTGATTTTGAAGTTACAAAAAAAATTTATTGAGTGGGTAAGTTTGCAAGTACAAAATTCACAAATAATGAAGAAAACTTGTTAAAATTTTTTTTTAATGTTTATGTATTTTTGAGAGAGAGAGAGAGAGAGCATAAGCAGGGGAGGGGCAGAGAGAGAGGGAGACACAGAATCTGAAGCAGGCTCTGAGCTGTCAGCACAGAGCCAGACATGGGGGTCGAACTCACAAACCATGAGATCATGACCTGAGCTGAAGTTGGACGCTCAACCACCTGAACTCCAGGCGCCCTTAAAGATCACTTGTATAGCATTTTCTGGGTACTTTCTTGTGAGTCAAGTACTGAATTAAGAAATTGATTTCTGGGGCGCCTGGGTGGCTCAGTCGGTTAAGCGGCAGACTTCAGCTCAGGTCACCATCTCACGGTCCGTGGGTTCGAGCCCCGCGTCGGGCTCTGGGCTGATGGCTCAGAGCCTGGAGCCTGCTTCCGATTCTGTGTCTCCCTCTCTCTCTGCCCCTCCCCCGTTCATGCTCTGTGTCTCTCTGTCTCAAAAATAAATAAAAACGTTAAAAAAAAATAAAAAAAAAAGAAATTGATTTCTAATAACCTAATAATAAACTCATTTGTCAGATGAAGCAGGTGTGGAATAATTAATCTTGCCCAAGGGCACACTGCTGTAGATGATAGACCTGTGATTATGACTACCTATCTTTGACTCTTGAGTCTGCTTATAAACAGTAGGCTGTATGGAAGAAACTGAAATGAAGAGGTTAAGTTACTCAAGCCTTCCCAACTAGAAACTGGTAGAGCAGGGACTTAGATTTTCCTCTAATTGAAGACCATGCTCTTGACAGATCATCTCACAGAATAGAATAGGGTGATGAATAGAAAGAAAGAAAAGGTAACCACCAGGACAAAGGGCTTATGCCAGCTGGAGTTTTGTCCATGGAACTCTGAGATGTAAACGATCAGTTTTGAAACTTGGCTTCTTGGCTTTGCTTAGACAAGACTCTAATGCACAAATAAAGGTAAGCTCATCTTGATTTTTTAAGTTCAAAATATGTTTAAATTGAGGTGAGTATGAGGAGATTAAGTAGGAAAGTAAAGTTGGCAATCATCTTTTGAAAGTTTTTTTGAAGGAGAAAGAGAGTTTGCTCCTTTTTGACAGTTCTTTTGTGTCTATTGCTTTTGACTCCTAAAGGTTTGGACAAACTAGAGGGGTTAAATAAATCCAGTGATCTAGAAAATTTTCTGTATTTGCCTCTTTAATTTGTGGGCAATGTAAGGGAAATAATCTCTCCTTTTAGACAAGGGGAAATGGACACATTTCTTGTTGAAGACTAAATTTTTGTAAACATTTTGTAAACATTTGTATAAACATTTTGGAGAGTGATTTTGCAATAGGCATCCAATGTGTATAGTAGGAAATGTAGCTAAAGGATATAGATCTAAAAGTATGTTTGTCAGTATGTTCCTTGAGGATATATATATAGGATATATACATATATAATTAATATAATTAAATAAAATACATATAAATATTATATATCAATATAATTATATAAAAATATATAACATATAATATATATAAAATATAAGTTTATATAATAAAAATATAGTATTTTATATATTATATAAAATATAATATAAATTTATATAATAAAATTATATAAAAATAAAATATTAATATATGTATATATTTTAATGAGACATTGGAAACAACCAAAATGTCCAATGATAGGAAGCTGGTTAAATAGTTATAACTGTATCGTAAAATATTATGCACATGGCAATAAATGTACAGCCTTTCTATTTATTTTACATACATTAATCTCAGTATAAAACTTTTGAGAAAGTTTTAACTATATGAAAATATATTCATGATGCTTTTAAGAGAAAAAAGTCAGAAAATGTTTATATACTATAATATAGAAAGATGTATGTTTGCCTTTGTGAAAAAAGTTAAAAGGAAAAACAAAATGTTGAGTATGGTTTCTCTGACAAGTGTAATTGTAGATCGATTTTAGTTCTCCTTTTGATAATATAATGGGTGAGAAAATTCCTTTGTTTTATTTTTGCTTTAAAAATCTGGTCTGTAAATCTTGATTTAATTGGATCATATAGTCCATTTACATGTATTGTAATTATTATTGTTATTATTTCTTTTTTTAAATGTTTATTTTTGAGAGAGAGCACACCCGAGGGAGGAGCAGAGAGAGAGGGTGAGACAATAGAATGCAAAGCAGGCTCTAGGCTCTGAGCTGTCAGCACAGAGCCTGATGCAGGGCTTGAACTCCTGAACTGTGAGATCATGACGTGAGCTGAAATCAGCTGCTTAACCGACTGAGCCACCCAGGCTCCCCTGTAATTATTACATTTGAATTTATATCATATTTTGTAGGTTTTATTTGGTCCATTAGTCTGATCTTTTGTTCTCTTTTTTAAAGGCATTTTAAAAAATGTTTACTAATTTTGAGAGAGAAGGAGAGAAAGGGAGTGTGAGCAGGGGAGAGGCAGGGAGAGGCAGAGAGAGAGAATCCCAAGCAGGCTCTGCTCTGTTAGTGCAGAGCACAACACAGAGCTCAATCTCACAAACCATGAGATCATGACATGAGCTGAAATCAAGAGTTGGAGGTTTAACTGACTGAGCCACGATATGTCTCTCTTATTTTCTTCACTGGCCTTTTTGAGTTCATGTTTTCATTTTATCTTTTACTAGACTCTCTCTGCTCTTGTAGTGATTAGTTGTGAAATTAGTATATTCATGTTTCATTTACTAAGGTAAATCAATCCATATCTTCTTTTCAAACAAGAAAAAGTCCTTTAGAAGACATTAACTCCATTTACCCTATTCCTGAATTATATACTATGATTGGATATTTTATTTTTTATCAAAAGATATTATCATTTTTATTTAATATGACTCATGTTCATTTAACTTTACCCATATATTTGTTATATTCTTTGCTTTTCATTCTTGCTGTATCTCTAATCTGCCATCTGGAATCACTTTACTTCTACCTGAATTACATCCTTTAGAATTTACTTAAGCTAGTTGCAAGTTCTCTAAGTTTTTGTTTGCCTGAAAGTGTCTTCATTCTTCATGCTTCATTCTTCATGGATAGTTTGTCAGGTATGGAATTTGAGGTTGGCAATTTTTTGACTTCCAGAACATTGAACATCGGTTACTTTTGTTCAGCCTCCTTTGTAGCTTTCAGCCAAACAGCCACACCCTTGAATATAATTAGTCTTTTTTCTCTGATTGCTTTTAAGATCTTCCTTTAGACTTAGGTGTTCTGAAGTACCTCAATGGGGGGGGTTCCTTTTTAATTATCCTGCTTGGGACTTGTTGACCTTCAGCGTTAGCAGGAACTAAAAACAAACCTTGCTCCCAATCCACCTCACATCCCTCCACTGAGAACTGGAAGGACATTTCTCAATTGTTCAGCAGAGGAAGAAAAATAAAAATTCCTGAGAAGTTGTAACCACAGTGCCCCTCAGTCGTATTTGCAGCCTAAATTCACACTACTTGCATGGTCTGACCAACACCTAAGAATTCAGTTTAAAGTAGTAACAATATAGTAGGTCCCCTTACCCCAATCTTCTGATAGAAGCAAATGTAAATCCTGCCTTGAGAAAACCACTTTCATTCCATTTAGCAAAATAAGCAACTTACTGTCATTATTCACTAAACATTTTAGGGAGAAAGTCATTGTAAGTAAGAATGAGTGGAAACAACATATAGCAGAAAAACTTCAGATACTCATGTTTTTAGGTATGTAAATATATAATATATATCATATATATCATATAATATATAAATTTATATAAAATATATAAATAGAAGTGTTTATCATAAAGAAATTAAAGGTCAATTTAAAAACTTGTGGAGGGAATATTAAACCATAGAGGATAATTAGATTTAGATTGAATCTGAAAGATGAATTATTTGAAATGAAAAACTTTATTATTGTTTTTAATAGCATATTTGACTAGTTTCTCCAAACCACATCTATGTCTGTTCTATTTGGATTCTAATTATATGGCGGTGGTGGTGGGTGGTATTTGAGCTTACTTTCTAAGAATGCCACTTTAAGAAAACTCAACTATTTGGTGGTTACTGGGAAGAATGATGCACCATTTTACACTTTGGTACAATTCCACAAATTTCTTAGAATCCTATAGGGCTAAAACAATGTGCTTTAGGTACTCTAAAGAAATACAAAAATGAGTGTGCAGGGTTTGTACTTCCCAGAACTCTGAAAATAACAGAAGCACAAGATGCACGTATAAAAAGCTCAGATACAAAATAGATGATATATTGTTAGATAAAGGTCAGTGGCATACAGGCATACAACATGGGACGTTGGGAGGGATACTCAATCTGAAGGCAACACAGTAGTAAAAATGGTTTTCAGAGGAATTTTGTTCAGGTTAATTGCTTTCTCTTTCAAGAATGTTACTTTTCCAAGATTCTTGACAAATAATTGTGGGTGGAAACTGGGATCACAGGTGTCCTGAATGAATTGCCCTATGTAGGAGAAAGCAAAAAATGTGTTGGTTGTGGGACAGGGGAAGAGTGGGGGAAGGAAGGAGGGAAGGAGAGAGAGCTTGACTTGGAGCCAGGAGGAATCCAAGGTTGCATGCTTCTGAATGTAATTCTTCCCTGAGAACTGCTGAACCTACAGTAATGCCTACAGATGTGCTTAAATGCTTCATGAACATATGTTTACTGGACTGAGTTGTATGTTCTGGCTCTAAGTGAGGCAGGATGGAGATATCCTGGAGGCAGTGCACAACCAGGAGGGTGAAGTGGGAAGATCTGAGTGATGGGAACTGGTGGCTATCGGGAGGAGACCTTCATGCCAACCCAAGATAGGGAACTAGGCACTGGGTCAAGTCTAACCATGCCCCTGAGGAGAAAGAGACCCCAGAGGACATGTGGGTGATGTTAAGAAAGCTCTTGGGAGAGAGCCGGGACCTAGACATACAGGTTGGATTTAGACAGGAGAAAGAGGAGGGGATTCTAGGAGGAGGAATGCGCTTGAGCAGAGGCACAGAGGACAGAAGCTGTAGGGCGCTGTTACCGTCATCATCAGTGGCCATGCTCGCTGTTTGCCACAGGTCTGGCTAAGGGAACGGCAGACACTGAACGTGACATGGCCTGGTGTTAGGACAGAGCCCAGGATTCTAGGTTGTAGTCTCCCTTACGTGTGGGTGGTTCGTACCTTTCTGTTGCACTGTTGTGGCCTCTTTCATGTTAGTCTTGCTCCTACGGGCTTATGTTCTGCCTCCAACAAAGACCAGTGGTGGCAGACTGGGTTTCAGGAAAGGGGTGCTCATGGTGGCCAACTGCATCGTCATGCCGCATCTCCTGGTTATGATTAAGTTGTCATTTGGCCCATTTTGGCCTGAAAATGGCTTTCTGGAGCACCTCGGGAGATGTCAAACTCCATAACTGAGCACCGGGACCAAAGCATTCATGCACAAGTAAATGAAAGCAGACCTGTCATTGGGGCCTGCCCCCTGAAATATGGCAGCCCACATCTTGGAAAGTTACAAACCCCACTGTCCATCATCCCCCACAGACTTCCTACTGCTGACGCTTTTCAGCCCCTTTGCAACCTGAATCGCTTGACACTGGGGAAAAGGTGAAGTAAAAGCACAATAAAACCCAGTGTCGACTGGAAGTGCACTTGAACATGATCCTCCAGTTCAAAGAACCTTGTTTGAAACAGCCTGGAGTTTGTGACAAACATGCAATTAGTGACCATCAAATGCTTTTGATTAAAAAGAGCATGAATCTAAAGCCACATGGAAGGTGACTTTCTTTTTTTAAGGCAAGGAGGTTGCTTACATCTTTGAGGGCTATGCAGTGACCACAGAACTTTTGGTTCAGGGGGTTGGAAATCGGTCCCATGCTATGTCACAGTGCATATTTTACTTAGAAACATAGTTGCTACTTCACCAAGTGGTCACTCATTTGAAGCCAAAGTTATCTGATTATAGGAAAATAACTTGATCATTCTGATTACTGTCGGTATTTGGGAAGCTTGTTCCAACAAAGCACCTTCATAAAATGGCCATCTTTTCCTCTAATTGTATACATGCAACTTGGTTAATAACCCCCTAGTTTTGGAAAGAGCTGCAATTTGAGATGATGCCGGTGAGGACCTTCACAACAGCTGGCAATTTTTTTTTAACTGTATGAAAGAGTTACAGATCATCTCAATATGGCCCCAGTCTAATATGATATCTCGGTGATACATGCTGTGTTTAGAGGTAAGATAAGGAAAAGTCCCTTCATGCTAATTTCCTGCCCATTTGTAATCATTAGGTCTTAAAATTCCCCATATATCTCTGTCATGTACATAAAAGGCCCCGATTGCTTAACTTCCACTCATACATTTCACACACCTGGTTTTAGGTAACAATTCTAGAGTAGGAAGAGAGGAAGGTCTAAGGAAACAAAACAAGGAAAATGCTTCCAGTCTGCAACATCAAGTTTTATTACGTTGAGTCATAAACAACCCCAGTTAGCAAAGCATGTTCACAGTTAAAGTGTCCTTTTGATAAGCAGTTTGTGTGCACATTTCCCTGGGAGAAGATGGCAGTTGTGTAGAATCATGGCAGGCCGTCCTTTTGGAGATTTATAAGGAGAGGTGGGGCCATGTTTACCAAGCCCTCTGCTTTCCTCACCAAATCAATTCCTTGTCAGGGTCCAGTCAGATCTCTGGAAGGGGTTAAGTAGGAGTCCAGGGGGACCACTTGACATCTGCTCCACTAACAACTTTTTGATCTTGTTGTTTTTGGCTTTTGAAGGGCAAGCCCACATTGAAGTGTGTGTGTGTGTGTGTGTGTGTGTGTGTGTGTGTGTGTGTAGTGAGAGAGAGAGAAAGGAGGGGTTGCTTTGGTGTGTGTGAGAGAAGCAAAACCACCCCATGATGACAGATCAAATGAAGGCAAAATAACTTTTTTTAAAGTTGAGTGGGATTACATGCTATGAAAAGATGATAATAGGAAGGAAAACACCATGGGTTTCATGTGTGAAACCCTTTGTGAGCAGGAATGTAAACCGTGTGGGTGTTTTGCTATCAGTAACCAACACTTTGAAAATGGGTGTCAGTGAAAACCACATACATACTTTACTCTGAGCCATGGCCTCTCAAGTTTACTGAGCCTTCTGGCATGGAGCTTTTCTTTCCCATTTTGGGCAAAACCAAAATGAAACCCTGCCAAGAAGAGCATGAGGGAAGCCTGGGCAGAGAAGGCAGATTCTAACGCTAGGGGCTCAATTCCCATCAGCTCAGTTGCCATGTTCGCCTCCTATTTTAGTCCGTTCAGGCCGCTGTAACAGAAATATTGTAGTTGAGGTGCCTGACCAACAACTGAAATTTTCTTACAGTTCTGGAGGATAAGTCCACGGTCAAGGTACTGGCAGATTCAGTGACCGGTGACACTGCACATTCTGGCTCACGGACAGTGTCCTTTTGCAGTGACCTCTCTGGGGTCTCTTTTCTAAGGGCACTAGTCCCATGCAGGACCTAATCCCCTGCAAAAGGCCCGCCTTCTAGTGCCATCACACTGGGGGTTAGGTTTCACCATAGGAATTCTGGGGGGTGGTGGACGCAGACGATCAATAGTTTATCCATCCCAGGCTCGGGTCCTCCTCTTCCTTGGTGGGAGCAAGGAAGAGAAGTGAAAGACTGGGGTGGGGGATGGGGAAGGGAAAATGGCTTAAATCATCCAAAGCTTAAAGCATTCGGAAGCATCTGAAAGAGTGAGGCGGAGAGCAGGTGGCAGCAGCAGTCATTTCTGCTGTAGCATCTGGATTTGGGGTATCCGGGTGGCAGGTCTCTCACCCCTTCCAATACTGCCGCTTGTTGACTCTCCAGCCCTCCTGAGTCCGGAAGGATTGCAAGAGGAAGACCTCGATATGGCGAAGATGCTTTGTTTGGTTCAGGGGCTTTTAGCATGTACGTGTTTTCTTGTCTTGACCACTCTCAAATTGAGTCTCTGATAATGTTTTGTCCTTGACTTCTCTAAAAGATAACATGGGACCCGCAAAAAGCTATCAGGACGGGTTTGGACTCCCTCTCCATGTCCCCTTCCACCTATGGTTGAAGGTTGAAGCTATGATCGTGTTCACTATTGAACGTCAGCTGTTCTCTTGGTCTACTGTAAAGGTCCTATTCAGCTCTTCTCAGGCAAGTACAGGATGGGTTTATCTGAGGCTTTCCGGTATAGAGGCTAACCCAAGCTGAGAAGCTGAGTTCCACTGTGGGGAACAGAGATGGTCAAGTCCAGGGTTTGGCAACAGGAGAGTTTGGAAGGTGGGGAGAAGGAAAGGGTAACCCACCCTCCAAGCTCCCACATGTCATGGCACGTAATGAAGTCCAACTTCTGCTGGGATCTGTTCAGGGAGTCTGAGAGCTCCAAGCGCACCCTAGACTCCCCATTTATGGAAAGTCTGCAGTAAGGAATTGACGTTAGTGTACTCGTGTAGACATCATAAAGTTGGCTTCTCTTTGGTCAGAGACCTAGAAAGTGAGATGTGAACCCAGGTTTCTCTAAATCTGAGCAAAGGTAATTTAATCCTATTCCCTGATCCTCAGAGACTTGATGGCTAGGGAGTCTCTCATTGTGTGCTTTAGCATTCAGATCCCGCCAGAGGCAGTGGCCTGGCTCCTTGATGGCAATCCCATCTAGACCTTGAGAGGAAAGGTTTTGGTTTTCAGTGAATTGATTTGGGAGGAGGCATGTTACCCATGGTGCCATTAGATGGGACCAGCCCTGGCTACATCTTCGCAATCCAACCTCCCTGGACGTCTGTCTCCACACCCTGGGTTCTGAGTCCAGACATCTGGAAGGGGTGTGGGGCTGGGCTCGGCTTGCTGCCTCTCCTTTGCCTTTCATGTCACCTGGAGTCTGCTCAGCAAGGTCTACTGTGAGGGCTTAAAACTAATCTCCCGTAGTTTATGAGCCCAAATCCATTTGCAATGAGGAAGACCCCGGCTGACCAGCGGCTTAAACACATGTCCGTTGCTGTAGCATTCCTACGGCGAGACTCGAGTTCCACACGCATGATGTCAGCGAAAGCCCGGGCAGGCCTTTCTCCCACACGTGGCTCAGAAATCATTTACAAAGCAAACAGAAAAGACAGCCCTGGGCAGGCAACTGTTGCTTTTGCTCTCAGCCAGGCCTGTGCTTGCAGGCCACTCCTCGAGGGTTCCTCTGATGTGAAGGTGTGATTGAAAACAGGTGTCTACCCAGTGCCTATAAAATATATACTGGCAATGGGGGAGATCCTTGGAGGTTTTTTTGCCTGGTCGAAGTATGGAGACAATTCCCAACTCTGACTCTGCCTGGACCCAGGCCTCCAGCCTCATCTCTCTTAAAAAAAACATAATCCAAAAAACTTGCAGGGAGACCGGGAGCATCTGGTTCCCCCATCCCGTCCTGTAGAAAGAAATGTGAAAAAGATTAGAGACTCTGTCAAAACGTCAGACTGGGCATTGCGCAGCTGGAAATGTGGCTCTTGTCCTCGGCCTCGTGTCGGCCCCACCCCCCACCCCTCCCCAAACCTCCCATGCCCCAAGGCAACCCAAGTGACCTTGGACTGTAAGCAGGGCGGGCAAAGTGGTGACTGTGATTTGGACGCCAGACTTACCCAATTTCTATTTAGCAAATAAATCGAATGTACTGCTGCTTGTGTTTAGGATAAATACCTGATGAGAGTCTCTTAAAATATGAC
This sequence comes from Panthera uncia, assembly GCF_023721935.1. Lineage (NCBI taxonomy): Eukaryota > Metazoa > Chordata > Mammalia > Carnivora > Felidae > Panthera > Panthera uncia. The sequence continues at coordinate 9,861,919 of NC_064807.1, read as the reverse complement.
TCCTGCTGCCCATAAAGGAAAGGGATTTCAGCTGGGCAGTGTCTGTCCAGGGCCGGAGGATTGTGTTTCCCCGATTTGTTGTCGGCCATGTGCTCCCGATCTGCCCTACCTTGCAAGCTCATTAAGCAGATGCTTGGCTGCGGGGATACTGACGACGCAGCTGTATTTCATTTGTAGATAATAGATGCAATAAATGTAATAACCAAACAAGATGTGTTGACTCCTGAGCTAATTTGGGTGTAGATGTTACAGCATTTGTGCAGCTGGAAATGTTTCCATCACACAAATGTGTTTCGGATAAATGTGCCCTGTTCCTGTCCTCACTAGGACAGAACCCTCCCCCCCTCAACCCCTCCCAAACCATCTTGTATATCTAAAAATACATGTTCATAAGTTATAGTCAGTCTAAACACTGTTTGAAAGAATATTAACATCAGCAATTCATTACTCAAACAGGTGACATTAAGCCCTTACCCTGGGCGGGGGAGGCAGGCAAAGCAGACCTGCTCTCCTTAGGCATTTTTAGTTTGGAATTTGAAAACCCTTAGTTGGAAGGGTGTGGATCCACTCTTTTTTTTTTTTTTTTTTTTTTTTGCTTCCTTTTTTTACAGAATGTCTTTTTCATGGTCCATATGTTTCTAGAGGCTCCTCACCTTTTGTCTTCTCTGATATTTAAGCCAAGGAGAGCTGGGTAGTTGTGTATGTGTACAGTTTTGTGATTCTACAACAGTGGCTCTTGGGGTGGACAGCCTTAACAGAAAGAAGTTCATCGTGCTTGAGAGAGTTGTGCATCCAAGAAGCCCTTATGATTACCACGAATAGCCTTGGTCAACTCTAGGCCTTGCCTGTTTTTTGCACAGCTTGGGAACTAAGAAAGGTTTTTATATTTTTAACAGGCTGTGAAGAACCAAAAGAAGAAAATTTTGTGACACATGAAAATGAGGTGAAATTCAAATTTCACTGTCCATAAATAAAGTCTTCTGAAAACACAGTGACACTCATTCCTTTGTTATTTTCTGTGGCTCTTTTGGTGGATAGTTGCAAAATTACCCATTCAGCCCATTTACAGAAAAAGTTTGCCAACTTCTGGCATACACTAAGACCCCACTGATTCATGCAAGTGAGGAAAAGCTCAACTTGATTGCAGTGAATTTTATTTAATTTTTTAAAATGTTTATTATTTAGAGAGAGAGCATGCTGGGGAGGGGCAGAGAGAGGGAGAGAGAGAGTCCCGGGCAGGCTCTGAACTGGCAGCACAGAGCCCAATGTGGAGCTTGAACTCGAGAACTGTGAGGTAATGACCTGAGCCAAACTCGAGAGTCTGACGTTTAACTGATGGAGCCACCCAGGCACCCCAATTGCAGTGTATTCTAAATTGAAATTATCTTCACTTCCAGTTATGTGCGCCAAGGGAGATTACGTTTATCACTGGTTGTTGGCAGAGTTCCTTCGTGAAGGGAGCATCGCCATCAGCACGTATCAGTAATAGTCTAATCTTTGTTCCTTACGCTCACGTTTCAGTGAATTGCACGATTAGTATGCAAGCACTGTTTCTTATCTGCTCGAGAAACTTGGGTAATTTTTTCTTTTATAATCTATTAATACTGTCAATACTTGTTTTCTCAATAGACACTCTTGAAAGCCAGGTTTATTAAGGTCTGATTTTCATACATTATGAGGGTTTATAGATCCAGGAGTTTTGACAAAAGTGTTCATTCACTTCACTGTCACCACAAAGACATAGGACAGTTCCCACACCCCAAAAAAGTTCCATCCTGCCCTTTTGTGGTCAGTTGTCTTTCCCCCTCTTTGGCCTCTGGCCATCACTGATGTGTGTTCTGTTCCTATGGTTTCGCCTTTTCAAGAATGTCACAGAAATAGAATCACACAGGGTGTAATAGGTATTTTACAGTACATTTCAGTCCCCACCCCCAACTGCGGTTTAGATGCCAATGAAATCTTAATTGATGAGTTTTTACTCTACATGCAACAAACATTATATAATTAAGGTCAAATCTAATTTCCATGGTTATCTGGGCTGTGGTCCATATGGTTACATTGAACTTGTGGGATTGGAATTCCAAAGTTAATGTAAACTGTTCTTTTGAAGAAGGAAAATATTGGGATCAATTATACTGAATCTTCTTGGATGGATTTTTTTGGTTATATAATCTTAGCCCTTTAGTTTAATGGCCCCCAAATGATTTCTAAGCTAGGTTTTGTCTGTGAGTGAAAGTGGAAGAGAAATTCTGTTTGGTTACAACCTGTCAATCTGAACCTTTCTTTCATTACATCTTAAAAAAGAAATTCATTTATATAGCTTTATTTTTCTAGGAATAGGGAGTTGAAGGAAGTCTTGTTTACCTCATGCATAAATAAAAAGAAGCATGTCAACTTTGCACTAGGAACCAAAAAGAGAAAGTGTGTATTTCCTGTGTTTATATATTACACTGCTTTTTTGGTTAAGTTGAATTTGCTCTATAGAAGCAGCTGTTTTTATGCTCCTTTTCTTTCTAGACAGTCCGGCAACAGAGAGATTCCTATATGCTGACTGTGCTGTGTTAATGCAAATAAATTTGAAAAAGGAATTAATATTCAAGATCATCAGTCTTAATCTAGCCTGTCCCTTCCTTTTTCCATATTTAGTGTTCAGTAGGGTCACACTGTTGCCCTTTGGTGACCCTTTTCTAATTGTCTAGGATGGAGAAAGTCCAAAGGATCCCTTTAATGGAAGCCAAGCCTGAACTTAAGTAATGCAGTGATACTTAAGCACACTGAAGGTCTTGCTGGATCTGGTTTTCCATGTTAACATTTATGTGCTTTTGCATATTTTTCCTCTAGTGACCGGAAAAATATGAAAAATAGATTGACTGTACCTTGAGCATCTTTTTCAGTGGTAGGTTTTTATGCAAGAGGACTAGTATTTTGCCTTCTCTTTCTACACAAATGGGTTTTGGATTAAAATTTAGGGTAGCAAGTTCAAAAATGGGTCTGAAGTTTTCATTTTATTTCAAACTGAACTCATGTTACTCCTGTTGAAACTTGTACTGACAGGCTTATACATATAATTTATGATATTTCCTATCAAGATGTTTAGCTGAATTAGAAACACTTGTGAACAAGTCTTTCTGCAGTTGGTTAAAAGGCATTTTTCTGCCGAGGAAGCGAGCATTCTGTGGTGTGCAGAGGCACAAAAAGGGACCAGGATACCTTTTATTTCAAGAACTGTTGATCAAGTAATTGACCATAAACTGTTTACAACCGTGACCCTTGTTGCAATCACAGAGGAGGTGTTTATGGATAGACATTAAGCTCTTTTTTAAAGTTGTTCACAAAGTACTGTTTACAGAGCAAACTTCCCCAAATATTTTTCTCTGAAACATTACATGAAGTAGATAACGAAGTTGGTCAGACTTTGTGTTGAGGGACAAAAGGAGATGAAGAAGTGAAACTATGCCCATGTTTTTGGGAGAACCTGACTTTTTCAGCAGTACCATTTTCACATTTTATTTATTTTTATTTTTTTATTAATTTTTTTACATGTTTGTTTATTTTTGAAGGACAGAGACAGAGCTCAAGTGGGGGAGGGGCAGAGAGAGAGAGGGAGACACAGAATCTGAAATAGGTTCCAGGCTCTGAGTTCTCAGCACAGAGCCCGATGTGGGGCTTGAATCCATGAACCACAAGATCATGACTTGAGCCGAAGTCAGGCGCTGAACCAACTGAGCCACCCAGGCACCCCAGGAGATTTGTTTTTTAAAGTTAATGTGAATCGATTGTTAAACAAAAGAAAGGTACATTTATTTTGAAAAGAATGCATTGGTTTCCTGTCTCATATTCAGGTCATTTATCCATTTTGAATTTATTTTTGTGTATGGTGTAAGAAAGTGGTCTAGTTTCATTCTTCTGCATGTTGCTGTTCCATTCTCCCAGCACCATTTGTTACAGAGACTGTCTTTTTTCCATTGGATACTCTTTCCTGCTTTGTCAAACACCCTAGAGGAGAAAGCAGGAAAACACCTCTCTGACCTCAGCTGCAGCAATTTCTTACTTGACACATCTCCAAAGGCAAAGGAATTAAAAGCAAAAATGAAATATTGGGACCTCATGAAGGTAAAAAGCTTCTGCACTGCAAAGGACACAATCAACAAAACTAAAAGGCAACCAATGGAATGGGAAAAGATATTTGCAAATGACACGTCGGACAAAGGGCTAGTATCCAAAAGCTGTAAAGAACTCACCAAACTCCACACCCGAAAAACAGATAATCCAGTGAAGAAATGGGCAGAAAACATGAATAGACTTCTCTAAAGAAGACATCCAGATGGCCAACAAGCACTTGAAAAGATGCTCAACATCACTCCTCATCAGGGAAATACAAATCAAAACCACACTGAGATACCACCTCACACTGGTCAGAGTGGCTACAGTGAACAAATCAGGAGACTATAGATCCTGGTGAGGATGTGGAGAAATGGGAACCCTCTTGCACTGTTGGTGGGAATGCAAACTGGTCCAGCCACTCTGGAAAAGAGTGTGGAGGTTCCTCAAAAAATTAAAAATAGACCTACCCTATGACCCAGCAATAGCACTGCTAGGAATTGACCCAAGGGATACAGGAGTGCTGATGCATAGGGGCATTTGTACCCCAATGTTTATAGCAGCACTTTCAACAATAGCCAAATTATGGAAAGAGCCTAAATGTCCATCAACTGATGAATGGATAAAGAAATTGTGGTTTATATACACAATGGAATACTATGTGGCAATGAGAAAGAATGAAATATGGCCTTTTGTAGCAACATGGATGGAACTGGAGAGTGTGATGCTAAGTGAAATAAGCCATACAGAGAAAGACAGATACCATATGGTTTCACTCTTATGTGGATCCTGAGAAACGTAACAGAAACCCATGGGGGAGGGGAAGGAAAAAAAAAAAAAAGAGGTTAGAGTGGGAGAGAGCCAAAGCATAAGAGACTCTTAAAAAGGGAGAACAAACTGAGGGTTGATGGGGGGTGGGCGATGGGCATTGAGGAGGGCACCTGTTGGGATGAGCACTGGGTGTTGTATGGTAACAGTATGACAATAAATTGCATAAAAAAATAAAATAGGGAAAAATATGGAATTTGCAAATAAAAATTACAAAACATTCTTCATAAAAAAAAAAGAAAAGAATGCATTATTTGGAAGGTGTGCTTCTGGCCTAGTGAACAAACTTCCGGAACAACCATGATGCAAACCAAAAGCACTGCTTCCTACAAGCCCAGCTCCCCAGTTGCAGTGCATTTCTGACGTCACACGGGTCGAACAGTGATACCAACCCATCACGTATTTTTGAGGCACCAAATGCTCTTGCACTTGGTAGATGCAGAGGAAACATAAAAGACACTTTTCCTTTGTTCTGACGAGGTGCAAAGACTTGAACATGGTGAAAGACAGTTCTCGAATCAGGCGTCATTATGAGCAAAGCGATGAAGAAGCTTTGGCAACACTGTAGTTATGAGGTGAAGGGATTGGGTACTCAGGATGTGGTAGAAGGAAATGAGCAGAATGGGTAACAGGGCGACGCTTTAGGAAGGAAAAAATGGGCAGGCCTAGTGCCTGGGGCTGGGAGAAAACCCAGGTGAATGTTTCTGAAGCCAGGGGGAACCAAGAGACATAAGGAGAATTCAAGGAGAGGGTTTTGATGAAGAGGATGCTTAATTAAACTCAGGTTAATTTTAGAGGTGATTTTCAGGAGGTTCTGGAACGTCCAAGGGAAAGTGCCCAGAGATAGGAGGAATTACTCTATTGATGACTGTTGGGTTCATCTCAATGGGAAATGCTGGTTCTGATACTTAAAGTGTTAATCAGAAAGGTTGAATCGAAAGGCAGTCATTTTGACAGTGTCCTGTGCTGAATAGGTGCCCAAGTTCAGAGTAAATCATAGGAGAAGGAAAAGTAGAAGGGGAAATAAATATTTCCTGTAGAATCTACCAACTCCTGGTCAGAGGGCCCTGTGTTGCTTTCTTATGTCAGTCTTTGTGCTGTCCACCCTCCTTTGAGCCAGGTAACACATGCTGTTTGGAAACACTCAAGGTTTTCTCCTTACTTCACAGATGAGAAAATGGGATCAGAGAGGCTCAGCATTTTATTCACAGGCTGCGGTTTAAAGCCAGGTCTTTCTGACCTCTGAAATCCACGTGCTTTTTTCTCTGTACAACAAAGTTGACCTGGCCTGTATTTGTTTTCACATCTTGGTTTTGGTTTTCAATGCCTTCTCCCCATTCTCTTAATCACTGCTCACTGGGTTTAAGATTTGCAGCATCTACTTATGACATTGCCTGTTGCTTACAGCTGAGTCTGAGAAAATGTGCACCAAAGACCTCCCTATCAAATTAATAGAGGCCTAACCATCTTCAGATGCTATACATAGGCTCCTCATTTCTTGCTCATGTGACTGAGCAGAAGTTTGGGTGACCAGTTTAATATCATGGGATAAACATGGATTGAGCAGGCTCCTGTGTCATGACATCATGTTAGCTGTAAAAGACCAAAGTGTCTTATAAAGAGTGGGAACTTCTCCCTGGATATGGATACAAGTCCTACAGATGTCTCAGGAAACTATGTTAAGAGATGTGTTTTCATTCCCCTCCTGCATTTTTTCCTTACGTATTCTGCACAGGTAGGTAAGCCCCTCTTAGGCTTCTACAGATCTTAACTCAGAAGCTGACTTTAAGACCCATCTTTTGCTTCCTTTACTTTTCCCAAGTGGTAGGCTCATGGGAGAGCAGAGCAGATGGAAAAGAATTTGCTGCTGCATCACATTGAGGGAAACAGAAAGGGATTTTTGTGAGACTCTGGGCCCTCCCCTACCCCCAGAAAAATCAGAGGTGGGTAAAGGAACAATGGGGCATATCTCCTGCTCTGTGGTGGTGCAGGGTGTCAGAGGAAATAATGGTTGAGCACCCTCAGTGAGGCTGGCTCTGTGCTCTTACCTCCGTGAGAATTCCCACTCCGTGAGAATAGCCACATGTGACTTGCATTATAGTGTTCCCAAGCCAGTGCAGTAGACTGGGCTTGGACAACAGGAATGCCAGTGGGAACTGTATTATGTTGAATGACTCATAGTAACGCACAAGTCTTGTGTCTTTGTGTCTTAGGAGTGTCCTTAACTTCACATAGTGACTGATACCCGTGCGCATGAAGTCAAGAGCCAGGTTGAATCTGAATTCAAGAAATTGGAATAAGATTATTTTGTAAGTTTACAATAGGCCTCTATTAACGTGTAAGTTTACACATTGAGGTTCATGCTGACTATTTGTGTGGGTAGTGCCTATATCAGATTCATTATCATGGATGGGCTCCTTATGGGAGGAGAACAGGTAGTGAACGCTGAGGGATTTTTGTAGTAGGGAAGATCTTTCTGGAAAAACGAGTCCAAAGAGTTTTCATTGCAGATTCGAGTATGATATTTGTGGCAGAAAATGCTAGTTGCCACCTCTGAATTATTTCTCCCATATTTTCTTTTTCCTTTTTACAATTTCTTAAATGTTTGTTTATTTTTGAGAGAAAGAGTATGAGCAAGGGAGGGGCAGAGAGAGAGGGAGACACAGAATCCGAAGCAGTCTCCAGGATCTGAGCTGTTAGTACAGAGTCTGACGTGGGGCTTGAACCCACCAACTGTGAGATCATGACATGAGCCGAAGCCATATGCTTAACCCACTGAGCCACCCAGGTGCCCCTTTCTGCCATATTTTCTTACTAATCACCTCCAGCTAACAAATTAGTCCCCTTGCAACTTGGATGGCAGTGTTACATTTTTCTGGCCATTGGATGAAAAAGGAATGGCTCCCAGGAAGCTTCCCCACTCCCCCAGTTTTATTAAGAGAATTGATGTGCAACACTGTGTAAGTTTAAGGTGTGTAATATAATGACCCAACATATATATATACATAGAGAGAGAATGAATCCAGTGTGTGTGTGTGTGTGTGTGTGTGTGTGTGTATATATATATATATATATATATATATATATATATATATATAAATGATGACCACAGTAGGTTTAGTTACCATCCGTTACCTCATATGGTTACAATTTTTTCCCCCTTGTGTTGAAAACTTTTAGGATCTACTCTTAGTAATTTTCACCATACATACAGCAGTGTTAACTTTCGTTACCATGTTATACATTATATCTTGAGGACTTATGTGTCTTATAACTGAAGTTTTGTACCTTCTGACCACCTTTACCCCAATTCCCCGACCTCTCACCCCTGCCATTTGCAACCACAGATGTCATCTCTTTATCTGTGAATTTGTTTAGATTTCACATGTAAGTGAAATGATTCAGTATTTGTCTTTCTCTGCCTGACTCACTTAATGCTCTCAGGGTCCATCCATGTTGGTGTGAATGGCAGTATTTCCCTTTTTTTATGGCTGAAGAATCATCCATTGTGCATCTATTAGGTATTTACCCAAAGGATACAAAAATATGGATTTGAAGGGGTACATGCACCCCAACGTTTATAGCGGTATTATCAACAATAGCCAAACAATGGAGAGAGCCCAAACATCCATCGACTGATGAATGGATAAAGAAGGTGTGGTGTATGTATGTACGTACGTACACACACACACACACACACACACACACACACACACGATGGAATATTACTCAGCCATCAAAAAGAATGAAACCTTCCCATTTGCAAGATGGAGGTACAGTATTTTATGCTAAGCAAAATAAATTATTCAGAGAAAGACAAATGTCATGTGATTTCATTAAAATGTGGAACTTAAAAAATAAAACAGATGAACATATAGGAAGGGGGAAAAATAGAAGAGAGGGAAACAAACCATGAGAGACTCCTAACGATAGAGAACAAACTGAAGGTTAATGGATAGAAGTGGTTGGGAGATGGGCATTAAGGAGAGCACTTTTGTGATGGGCACTGGGTGTTGTATCTAAGTGAGGAATCACTGAATTCTACTCCTGAAACCAGTATTATGCTGTGTATTAACTAAAGTTTAAATTAAGAAAATTACCCATTATGCATATATACCACATTTTCTTTATCCATTTGTCTGTTGATGGACACTTAAGTTATTTCCATGTGTTGGCTATCTTAAATGATACTGCAATTAACACAGGGGTGCAGACATAGTGATTGTGTTTCCTTTGGATATATCCCCAGAAGTGGAATTGCTGGATGATAACCTTTTTTCTTTTTTTCTTTTTAAAAAAGATAAAAAGAGAGATGCCTGGGTGGCTCAGTTGGTTAAGTGTCCAACTCTTGATTTTGGCTTCGGTCATGATTTCATGGTTCGTGGGTTCGAGCCCCACGTCCATCTCTGTCCTGACAGTGTGGAGCCTGTCGGATTCTCTCTCTCCCTCTCTCTGGGTGGCTAGTATACAGACCTTTGCCCGTATCCTTCATCTCCATCGTTTTGTCTGAAATGCACACGTGATGCTCAGGGGTGGGTTTTCCATCTTAGAACCACAAGAACAAAGCTACATGTTAAGCAGAGTGGAGCAGGAGGAGGGAAGGGGTCTGTATCCTCAGTGATGTCCTTGAGTACCTGTACCAGTCCCAGGAGGTATACTTCCAGAATCCTTGGTGGGTGAGAAAAGCCAGTGCCTCTTGGGTTCAGTCACTGTCACTGGGTTTCTGCTCCAGGTGGCCAAATCCTAAAGGACAGGGCCGTGAACGAGAGTATCCAGAAAAACATGAGAAGGGAGGGCCATCCATGGGAAGTACAGAGGTGGGAATGTATGTGGCATATCTAGGCAGCCAGGCGTGGAATAGTGTGGAGGGTAATTCTGGCTGAAAAATGTCTGCTAAAAAGATGAGGAAGACCAGGCAAGTATCAAAATGATTAAATACTAAAGTGCTGTCCTTTTAAAATACTGGGAAGAGGACCAACAAATATGTTGGACCAACAAATATGTGTAGGGCTAATTGGTTAGATTGGGTTTTCACTGATGATAGTCTTGCTCTGGGAAACATGGTTAACTATCAATTATTAGAACTTGTCAAGTATGCTTTCATAATAAAGATTCCACTGTATTATCCGACAACTGGCTGATGGATTTATGGGGGGGGCGGGTTGGGATAGCAAATGTTACGTTACTGGCATATGGTATAGATTATGTGGACACAATAGAAAGCAAAGTAGAAACCTGGTGATGGTTCTGATTGATTGAATTTTTCTCTTTCTACTGAGTTAAGCTTTATATTTCAGTTGAAATCATTAAAGCAGAGGCTTGGTGAATCCTCAAGGAGCTTGAAGTAGCCTCCTTCATCTTTCCAGTGGTTCTTGGATGTTAGCAGGCATCACATCTACTCAGGGGAATTTGTTCAGTGCAGATTCCTGGGCTTGACCCTCAGAGATTTTGGTACAACAGGCATGGGATGGCTGTCAGGAATCTTCATTTTTAACAAGTGCCCTGGTGATCCTGTTGCAGACAACTTTCTGCGTGTCATTTGAGAAGTGCTGACCTATAGTCTGTTCTCCTTTCTTATTTCCTCTCCTTCCCTGTGCCATTGTTCTGGGGCTTGCCAGAAGGAAAGGCATTTCAGAAGGTGAGGATCTCATTTAATTTCTCTGACTTTCTGTTAGTAGTTGGGAAGTTTCACCAAAGGGCACACCATTTTCTTCTCTTTTTTTAAAAATACAATTTTTTTTTTCAAATTCTACAGGAATACCATTTATTCCTTTCCTTTATTTTATTTTATTTTAATTTTATTTTGTTTATTTACTTATTTTAGAGTGTCGGGGAGAGGGCAGAGGGATAGAGAATCCCAAATAGGCTTCACGCTCAGCTTGTGGCCCCAAGTGGGGCTCGATCCTATGACCTTGGGATCAAGACCTGAGCCAAAATTAAGAGTTGCATGCTCAACCGACTGAGCCACCCAGGCACCCCTGTTTATTCTTTTAATAAAGATAATTCTGTTAACTATGAAACTTGTAAAAATTCATGAAGGGATAAATAAGAAAATATGAATATCACCATTCTTCTACCTAGACAGAACCTTTGCTAATGTTCCAGTATATATCCTTCTTCTTTCTCTTTTTGTAAAATGTGGAATAAATCTGCTTAAAGACATACATGCTGTTTTCACATCCTTCATGTTTTATCTCAACAGACTTGGTGATGTTTGGATTCTCTTTGCTAATGTGGAGGTGAATCTACTCTGGTTTCTTCATGAATAGGCTTTTCATCATTATCTTACGAAGCAGTTCTAGTATATTTGTGCACACATCTTTGTTTTATAAGGAAAAGCATTTGATAAATTAACACGGTCTTTTTTTTTTTTTTTTTAAAGACACAATGTTCATTTCAGGAAAGACACAGACAGAAGTCACTTCTCATTACTCTTTTTGTGTGATTTTATGTTCCAAGCACCTCTTCTTGCAGCAAACCTTACCTCTGTCGTGGAAGAGGACCACCAAGGCACCAGACAACCATATCTCTAAGCATTTATGGCAGTAAATGGTGTTGTGGTAAGAGCATAGATGGTTGGCTCCTTAAATCAGCCATGAGTCTTTGGTTGTAGGTGATAGAAACTGATCCTGACTAGCCTCAGAGGGGAAATTGACCAGCTGTAGAGGAGCTCATGGGACTGAAGGACAAGCAGAATGGAGCCTCAGTGAAGGTAGAAGGACAGCTCAGAAGATCTTGGAGTCAGGTGCTAAAGCACGGTCTCTTCTGGGCCCTGGTCCCAGAGTAAATCTGCGCTAACTCCAAGAGAGTTCCCTGGTGGAAGGGACAGTGTTGACTCACATTTTAAAAAGACCCTGTTGGTTGCTGTGTTGAGAATACACTGAAGGGGAACAAAAGCTGAATCCAGGTCACCAATGAGAAAGCTTCTGCAGTCTGCCTGGTGGGAGATGGTTGGGCCTGGGTCAGAGTGATGTCAGTGGAGGTAATGATGAGGAGTGATCAGGTTCTAGGTCTCTTTTGAAGGCAGAGCTGTCAGGATTTGAAGGAAGTCAGGATATGGGGTATGAAAGAAGAATCAGCAGTGATAGCCGGCTTCTGTTGACTGAGCATTTCTGAAGATGGGAGAGACTGCAGGAAAGAAAAAGTTTGTGGGGGTCTAGGACTTGGTTTGGGTGTGTTAAGGGTGAGCCTCGGTGGCACTATCAGGAGTAGGCATTTGCACACGCAAGTGGGACATTGGATCCAGTGGGGAGAGAGGTCTGTGCTGGAGATAGTAATATGGGAGATAATAGTGTGTGAAATTTAAAGTTGTGAGTTGGGATTGAGTGTAGAAGGAAAAGGGAGGAGGCGTGAGGCATGCACAGGGAGGAGAGGACTTGACGAGGGGACTGAGAAGGAGTGATCTAATTGATTGGACAGACTTGTAGCTCATAGCCATGCCTTGGTCTGGGAGTGGGAACAGGCTGGCTAAGTTGACAGCCACAGCAAGTCTGCAAGCAGTGGTGGAGGTGGTTCTGAAAAGTCATTATCAGAAGGAATGGGCTCTGTGCACACCTAAACAACATGTGGTCACCGTGTTCCTCTTTCCAGGACTTACTCGATAGGCATTTAGCTCTTGTCACAAAAGCGTGTAAGAAAAACAGGCTGCATACTGGCACACTGCTCTGAGATATATAAATTTGCTAGATCCTTATGCTAATCCATGCTGTGTAATTTAATAAAAACAAACTCAAGAATCCTCACTGTCACTTGCAGTCTTGACACTCTGGATTTGGCTGCCAAATTGGACACTAGATTGTGAAATCTTTAAGGCAAGGAATTCTGTCATGTCTCTGTGTCCCTAACATCACACATAGAACTTCACATAGGTTAGATGTTCAGTATACGCTTTTAAAATAAACAATTGTATGACTTATTTGGGGCAATTGGTACCTTTTATTTCCTTCAAGTTATTGGGTAGTGTGTTTATCAGAGCTCTGGTGGTTCAAGAGAGAAACCCAGCTAAAAGTGCCTTATGAAAGAAAGGAAGTTGATTGATTCTTGGGATGAAAATACGGCAATGAATTCAGGCAAGGCTGGATCCAGGCATCAATGCCATTGTGTCTGTCTCTCACTTGGGTCAGTGCTTTCTTCCTCAGGGGCACCTTTCTCACACAGGATCTCCTCTACCTCACCCTATGATGGCAAGATGTGTCTACCAGCGGATCCAGACTTTTGTGGAAAGGGGACATCTCTTTCCTGATAGTTCATGAAGTTCTCAGACATGGGTCACATGCTTATCCCTGATTTAATCACTGTGCCAGGATGATGGTGTCCTCTTGCTGGCTAGCCCTGGTCAAATGCTCACCTTCAGTGCTAGAATCATGAGGTGGGCTCCACCCCAACTGTATCAGCTAAGATGCCATCCCCCAGGAGAAAACGAGGTGCTACCACAAGACAAAGTAACAGATGTTGAGCAGACAGAAGTGACAGACCGCTGCTCTGAGTACAGAGTACATCTCAGACCTGGGAAGAAGCAATCAAATTCTGTGACTCTTCTGTGGTGTCTGTTTGCACGGATATTGCCGCATCTGGTTGTGTTTGGTTTAACCATCGTTTGGAATGAGTTGGCAAATTGCAAGAAGTTGTGCTTGAACTCTGTGAACCGCAGAACCACTTGGAAGATTGTGATGGCCTGTTTTTCATCTCTCTCTGCGCCTGGGGCCTGGGAGAGCAGCTCCAGTCATTGCCTGCCCCTCTGATGGCTCAGGAGGCTGAGGCTGCCTGGAGCCCTGCCCAGAGGACACCCTGTTAAACGAGGAGATGAAGTTATCATGGGCTTGGTGAATTCTCCTCTGGCTCTTTTTATAATCCCCTCCACCAAGGAGTTGACTCAAGGCGTGGTGCTCCAGAACAGTGAAGTCCCATTGTGGAACACCATAGACCTTGGCCAAAAGAACTTTGATACCCCTTGGGGAAAGTTGCTATGATTTTGAAGGTGTTTCACTCAGGAAGAGGAGCCTGTGATTTGTGAAGCAAGACTAATCTTCTCTTGGGAAGCTGGAGCATGAAATGAGACAAGGTGTGATAACCTGTCAAGTTCCAAAAAGAGATGATTTAGGGGGAGATAGCGTCTTGAAAACGTGAGGATGGGTGTTACTAACTTAATCCATATGATGCCTTCAAAACAAAAAGTATATTAGGGGCGAAAGGCATGAAACAGACATTATTCATTGTCTCCAGGTGATTTTTCTCCTGTGAGTTTACAAGCAAGTGTTGGCATGCTGTGTGCAGACATTTGTACAATAGATTAGAGCGCCAGATTGCCACAGATGAAAAGTAGGGGGAGACACCTTTGACTCTTTCCCTTCCCCCTCTAATTTATCTATCTCATTTATTCCAGACAAGAGCTCCTTTGCTTTGTGAAAATTAGAGACATCTGTAGTTATACAACCTGAGTCGAGGATAATCAAGGCTCACGCTGCCAGGTGTGAACAGATGGCTTGTCGGGTCAGGAAGGTGACCCCCTCCTTCTCCTCTCCTGGGCACCATCCACAGACATTAGGAGGTGTTTTCCAGGAGTGGATGGGGAGGGAGGAGAAGAAGAATCCATATTCTGGTGGAAGAAGCAGATGCCTGCTGGGCCAGGATGCCTCATGCACCTGGCAGTGAGTGTTCCCACTTGCCTCGGAGGGCTCCCCAGACTCTTCTGCTAATCCTGGGGCTTGGGGTGATGCTGTGAAGGGGAGCATAGACCTCTCAGTGGTGCCTTATTTGGGTCATGTTCCATCAGCAGCAACTCACTTTTGCTAGGATGTTCATGTACAGCTTCTGGACTGTGGAGAGACTTGACTAGTCTAGGGAACGGGTTCTCAAAATGTCCTCTTGTTCCTAAGAAGATGGGACTGCAAGAAGTTTGTTTTTCTTTATTTATTTATATCTTTTTCTTTCTTTCTTTCTTTCTTTCTTTCTTTCTTTCTTTCTCTCTCTCTCTCTCTCTCTCTCTCTCTTTCTAAAGAAGTTTCTAATTAGAAAAAAATGAGGATGAGGTTCTGCGGTGACTCCTATATGATTGTGTTTTGAATGTGAAACTTTATTTTTAACTAATCTGAATTTAAAAAATACACAAGTCAGTCATTGGAGAATTTTTAAGCATGTTTGGAACAACTAGGGTATGTTGAACTAGGGTGTGTGAACAGCTAGGGTATATTCTTTACTAGGGTAAAGAATAGTCTTTACTTTTTGATAAAGTGAAATTGGAAGGTACAGAGATCTTCCTTAGGTTTCTTGCCCCCACACCCTCACATCTTCTCCACTATTGATATCCCCCCACCAGAGCAATACATTTGTTACAGTTGATGAGGCTACATGGACACACTATTGTCACCCCAAGTCCACGGTTTACCTGATGTTGTTCATTCTAAGTTTTTAAACAATTATATAATGATACATAATCCACCTTTACAGTATCAAAGAGAATAGTTTCACTGCCCTAACAATCACCTCTGCTCTGCCTACTCATCCCTCCCTCCCCCAACACTGATGACCACTGATCTTTTCATTGCTTCCATAGTTTTGCCTTTAATGTCACAGAGTTGGAATCATACAGTACGTAGCCTATTCAGATGGGCTTCTTTCACTTAGTAATATTCATTTAAGGCTCCTCTGTGTCTTTTCATGGCCTGATAGCTCATTTCTTTTTAGTGCTGAATCATATTTCACTGTCTGATGTGAGTTTGGAATGGTGAGTTTACTCCAGACAAGGATGTCACAAACAACAGGGCAGACTTGGAGAATGGCATGAGCCATGAGCAGGTGGGAGCTTTCGTCTGATGGCGGACACTGGAATGTCATTTGCCGCGGTGGTTTAGCAGACCTGGAAAACCTTTGCTGTCTTTTCACATTCAATTTTTGAGTGGACTTCTCTACTACCACCTATGGAAGCAGAGGTGTCAGGTGTTAGGAAGATGAAAAGAGGATGGAATTTGAGTCCAGGAGGTTGTGAGTTTGAGTCCCAGTCCTGCCATTTATGAACTGTGGGATTTTGGGTAAACCACTTGACCTCTGTCTCTGAGCTGTGGTGTCTCCATCTGTAGAATGGACACTGGGACGTCAACTCCAAGGAAACTTGCAGGAACTAAACAGTGCTTGTGATACTGCTTCATAAATGTTCATTTAATAACTGTCCCACGTGGAGTGAGTGAGCCCTGACTATTCTTGTTCTGGGTTTTCCTCCACTCTGTGCAGCTCTCCCAGTGATGGGGAAAAACAGGACTGTTTATTGCATCTTAACTCACTGAATGGCAGTTTTTGTTGAGCCTGGTCACTTTCAAGGGCCTGATCTGCTCTGTAACTCAGGTGTGGTCCACCCTGTGTCCTGACAACCCACGACTAGCCCCCATAGTCACACAGCACTGGGAATCTCACAGGATGACCTGAACAGCAACTGCCCAGGTTCAATCTGGACCACCCCAAACTCTATTCTAATGGCTCCAAACTAAAAATTTCCAGTTAATTCCACAGTTGATTTCTAGACCATGTCATGAAACTGTTTTTCTCCTGAGCCTCTGGAAGCAAAGCAAGTTTTGGGTGAGTGTGAGGAAACTGCTATTTATGGAGACCCACAGGAATTTACACCTTCCATGTTTCTCAGTAGGCCACACGCAGCACAGACTCAGCCATCTCACTAATGCCTGGAGGTCTTATGTGCCCATTGGTCACCCCTGACAGAGGTCACTGTTGCCTCATTAATGCTATTAATCTTTTCAGTCAACTTTCCACTGAAAATTTAATGTAGAAAGTCAATCTCAATATGGAGGGAGACCTCTCAGATCATTTGTCACAGAAGTGGGTTGTTCATTTTGAGCCTTTCCGATTCTCACCTGGGTTTAGATCTGGATCCTCCAGTAAGCTCTGTGAGGTCAGGGACCTTGTGTCTTTTATAACTTGTAGGTTAATGGTTGGAATAATTAGGCCATGTAGAGATATGTAAAGGGCCCAAGGATTTAGGAAAGGCAGGACTATTCCCTAGATATCCTTAGATATTTGGTAGTGCAGAAGAGGTGATTATTTAGGCAGGGAGTATGTAGACTTTAAGACTTTCTTGATCCAGAATCAAGAAATAGATACCAAAAGAAGACCTACAAATGGCCAACAGGTTCATGAAAAGATGTTCAACATCACTAGTCATCAGGTGCAAATCAAAACTTCAGGGAGACATCACCTCACATCTGTTAGAATGGTTGTCCTCAAAAACACGAGAGATAAGTGATGGTAGGATGTAGAGAAAAAGGGAGTCCTTGTGCACTGTTGGTGGGAATATGAGTTGGTACAGCCATTATGAAAAAGAGTATGGAGGTTTCTCAAAAATTTAAAAATAGAATTACCGTATGATCCAGCACTCTCACTTCCATGTACATATGCAAAGGAAATGAAAACAGGATCTTGAAGAGGTTTGGCACTCCAGTGTTCATTACAGTATTATTCACAAGAGCCAAGACACCTGTGTCTGTCAGTGGATTCATGGTTAAAGAAAAGGTGATATATATATATATATATATATATATATATATAAAATTGTATATATAATTATTATAAATATAAATATAATATAAATATAATATATATAAATATAATATAAATATAATATATATAAATATAATATAAATAATTATAAATAAATTATTATAAATAAATGATATATTATTCAGCCATAAGAAAAATGAAATCCTGCCCTCTGCAACAACATGGATCTTGAGGGCATTATGCTAGGTGAAATAAGTCGGACAGAAAAAGACAAATACTGTTTGATCTCACTTACATGTGGAACCTTAAAGAAGCTGAACTCCTAGAAACAGAGAGTGAAATGGTGGTTGACAGAGGCTGTGGGGGTAGGAAAAACAGGGAGATGATCAAAAGGAGACTAACTTCCAGTTATAAGATGAATAAGTTCTGGGGATCTAATGCACAACATGGTGGTTGCAGTTAACAATTGTGTATTAAATATTTGAAAATTGCCAAGTACAGTGTTCTCATCACAAACAATGATAATTACGTGACAGGATAGAGGTGTCGGCTCATGCCATGGTGGCAATCATTTTGCAATATAAAGTATATCAGGGCGCCTGGGTGGCTTAGTCTGTGAAGTGTCCAGTTCTTGATATTGGCTCAGGTCATGATCTTACGGTTCACGGGATCGAGCCCTGTGCTGGGATTCTCTCTCCCTCTCTCTGCCCCCGCCCCGCTCATGTTCTCTCTCTCAAAATAAATATACTAAAACACACACACACACACACACACACACACACACACACAGTGAGTCAAATCAGCACATTATATATCTTAAACTTATAAAAATGTTATATGTCAGTTATTTCTCAATAAGAATGGGGAAGAAAAGAAATGGATACTCACACTGGCTTTGAAGTTTTGTAGTAGGCTTGGGGAAGGAAAGATGTCTAGTGAGGAAAGAAGATTGAGGGAGATTGAGGTCTCAAGAGAAAGGAGTTTCTTTCATTCCATTAGAATTTGATTAAAATCATTATTGGAAGTACAAGTGGGTGTGAATGGTGAAAGAGTAAGTATTTTAAGAAAGAAAAGTGGAAACTAACAAGAAGGTATTTGCAAGGTGTATTCATACCAAGACTGGATCTTTTGGTATTAGATGTATGTGTCAAAGAATTAAGGTTTTGTGGCCAAACAGGTTAAACCAAATTAATACATTGTTGGTGATGACAGTTACCTAATGTAATTATAGATTTTCAAGATGATTTCATTAGTGTGTATAATTTCTCAAAATTATTTAATCATGGAAACCTCTTTGTTAACAATACTTACTAAGTCTTTCAAAGACTGTGATGTAGCAAATGGTGTTCTCAGATAAGCTGAACCACTTGGGGGTTTCTAAAAAAGGTGCTTTTTAGAATATGGTTCCAATTAAAGCTTTATTTTTGAATACTCACTGAGCTCTAGGCACTGCTCTAAGTATACAATATATATTATTTCATTATTTTCTCAAAGCAACTCAGTTAGGTTAATATACTTCTTATCCTTGTCTTAAAGATAAGGAAATTAAGTGAAATACTTAGAAATGACTGAGCTGTTATTTGAACCCAGTCATTCTGACTCAAAGTCCATGCTCTTAACTCCTATGATCTATGGCCACAGCAAAAATGAGATAGAACAAAACAAATCAAAATCCTTCCATATTTTATTCTGTACTATGATTATTTCAAGGGTTGTAAACTGGTCAATCCATTATGCCTGGCACCATATTTTAAATAACTGTAATTTCAGTACCTTTGAGTAGTATATGCACTTACTAGTTCTATACTGGATTCTCTACTATTTCATTATTTTATTCTCAATTTGATGCAGACAATGAGTTGCCTGCCTATGGGCATTTGAATTTTCTGTTGTTAGAGCTCATTGTGGCTGGTTCACAAAAGAAGGTGGTGTGGCTTGTGAATGTTGAAATTAAATGACTCTCATATTCTTAGGAGACGAGAAATTTGGGATCTCCTCCATATGAGAAAATGAAGAAGCAAAGACAATATTAGGGCCTTTACTGGACCCCACCTCATTGTAGCTTCTATTCAATGTATAAATCATTTTAAAAGTGTTCTGGGCATAGACACTTAATGTTTGCTGCAGCACTTGGAATGACAGGGGAATAACTATTTGTATATATTTTTAATACACAAACTGGGATCATTTGCTCCCCTTACTTAAAAATTCTACCTAATTGTTCTGCCCCATGGAGGAACATAGAACATAATTGTCTTTGCTAGAATGTCCATTCTATTGGGGGTGACTGGGTGGCTCAGTCGGTTATGTGTCCGACTTCAACTCAGGTCATGATCTTATTGTTCTTGGGTTTGAGCCCCACATCAGACACTGCTGACAGCTCAGAGCCTGGAGCCTGCTTCAGATTCTGTGTCTCCTTCTCTCTCCACCCCTCCCCTGCTCATGCTCTGTCTCTGTCTCTCAAAAATTTAGAATGTCCATTATATCAGATAGTCCTCTGAATGTACTGATTCCTTCAGTGGTTTTTCTTTTGTAATCATTCCCATAACCCTTCCTTAGTTTTATCCCAGTGCAATGGATGATCAGTAGCTTGACCATGTGGTACATAGAATTTGAATGGGGCATTCAGAATTGCCTGCATCACACAGGTTGTGACTTGGTTAGTGCAGAGTGTTTTAGGATGATGTGGGCACCACGATTCAGATGACCCAGGCCCGGATTGCCTTGAATGGACTTTTTCAGTGACTCTGTCCTTCATCTGGTTCACTTAAACTTATGGTCTACTAAAGGCTAAGGTCTGTTTCACACAAGGTCAAGCCAAACCTCTTGATTCAGGAAAATTGTCTTGACTTTATCATAGTTAATTTAGAAATGGGTGTTTTGACTGAACCTGTGTAATGGAATAATCTCAAATTTGTGTAATCATAAAACAGGGTTATTGATTACCTCATTAGCATGGTCTGAAAAATAAAAGATGTAGTTCTGCCTTTTAAGATCTATCCAGTTGATAGACCCAGAATGAGGAAGCAGTTAGTGAAGGATGTGAGAAAGTACATAAATGATGAATTGGGCTGAGTATACCAGAAGTCCTGATCACAGAAAAGTTGGGGCAGCGATGGTGGGGAGAAAGAAAAGAAGTTTCATGGTGGAAATAGGGCCTGCCCTGGTGCTTGAACAGTGGTTTGGATTGGACTAGTACAGATTTATGGGGACTAGTACAGATTTATGACTAGTACAGTCAAAAGGGTGACTTTGAGGGGTAGTGAAAGGTTGGAGGGGCCAGTTGTAGGGGGTCTTGATAACCAGACACATGAAATTAGACTTGAGATTGTAGGACTGCAGGGAAGGTATGGCATAGCAGAAGTGCTGCTGAAGGAAGTCTATTCTGGAGGTGATTTTCAGAGTGGATTAGAGGGACTGGGACCTGGAGGCAGAGAGCACAGCTCTGAGGCTATAAATAAGGAAGTAATGACCACCTGCCTTGAAGAACATGGGGGTGAGGAAGAAGTGTTTGATAAACCTGACTTTGTAGTTTCACACCTGGTTGGTGTGGATAACAATGATTCCATGGCCAAAGCCAAAGAAAGAAATGATATGGAGGAAAGAGGATGATTTCGTCTGGTCCAGGCTGAGTGGTGGTATGGGTTTGGGGGAGCATTCAACTGATAGGGTCCAGTATACCACTGGGGATAGGGCCTGGGTGAACCGTCAAGGGACAGAAGACTGTTAACATGAGAATAACTGTGAGTGTCCTGGTCTTCCCTTATTCGTAAATGCCACTGGTATGCTGGTGTTTGGGTCTAAATGGGCAGGCAGGTGTGTGCCTGGTACAGGGGTTCAGAGCCCATGCCTCGGAGTCAGACAGATCTGGATTCAAACCCTTCTCTGCCACTTACTAGCTGTGTGACCTGGGCAGTCACTGTTGCATCTCTGAGCCTCCGGACAGTCACCTGTAAAAGGAGGACTGATAACGCCAGCTTCACGAAGGTGCTGGAAGATGACGTAAAGTTGGGTGCACTGAAGCATACAGTGGTATGTAGCGCCCCACGTGTCTCAGGTGCTGTTGCTGTTGTTGAGGTTGTGATCACCGCCATCTGATCTGGCTGGCTGCCTGCCCGTGGCAACTGCTGTCTACTCATTGGTGGGTTCGGGACTCAGGAAGTGGTGCTTAGGGACCGAGACTGATCTGAGTGTGGGCATCTCCCTGATAAACGTGTGATCACTCTGGAGCTGCTGGGCGGAGAGAGAGGAGAATTCTCCTCTGAGAGCGTGGTGGGAGAATGGTCACTTAGTGGGGATATGGTGTCTCTGTTTAAGCAGCCTCCAGGGCCCCCAGACTGGCCTGTTTTTCCACCTGCCACGGAAGGGCTAGTTCTGTACAGTGACTATAACACGGCCACAGCCCTTGCCGATTGGCTGACCTTGGCAGCTGCTTCTGAGCTCTGATATCTGAGGGCTGCGATAAACTTAGGATGACCACAGGCACTGGCCAAAGCACATGGCATTTAGGGACCTTCCTCAAATACTCCAGGTCCCGCACGGACAGGGACTTTAAATAGCCCTCAGGATGCATTTCAGGTGCTTGTAGATCAATTGGCAGTGGCTGCAAGACCACAGTGGAAATCACTGCACAGCTACTTGATGTGCTGCCGGGCCAATGAGTGCTGCCTGCTGGTTGCCAAGCCGGGGTAGGGCAAGCCGGTGACATAAGTGAGGGCAGCCAAGTCAGTCGGCATGCAGAGAACTCCGGGAAACATGAATGGGGACTCCTGGCAGCTTTTGGAGGAGCTAGACTCCTTAGCTCAGAGTTTGGGAAGCTGTTTGCACTTAGATTCTTTTTTTTCCTAGTGAAGGAAGTGGTGTCACATCTGATGATGGGGCACGTTAGGACTGAGAGAAAGTCCCCTTGCACATGTCAGCTTCCAGGCCAGCTTCCTGGGGAGATGACTCTGGTCTGATCCACCTGCCACCTGGTCTCTGTATGAGCAGGTCATTAATTGAAGGGCAAAGCAACTGCATTCCACCCCTCTGCTCAAATGACGGAGGCCAGAAAGGCACTGGGCTCTCGTCTGCCCTCCCCAAATCACCACAGCTTTGGTCATCCCCGCGTTCCCTCCAGGCCTCCAGTAAGCGCAGTCTTTGCGAGGTTAGGTTTGATGATGGGTATGGTTTTGAAAGACAGATTTGCATAAGTAAGCATCTTGTAAAATATATATATATTTTTTTTCTGAAAGCATTTATCAAAGAGAAATATGTAGGCCCAAAGGTGGAAGGAAGCTGGGGGAGGGCGCAGGGAGGGAGGTGAGAGGGGAGGACCAGAACATATGCTTTTCAGCTGCCCTGGCTGGCTTTGGCGCAGCGCCTCTCCTGCGGGAGGGAGGCTCTCCAGGTTGCAGCTTGGGTCGGAGAGATTTATGCCCCACACACCAAACACATATCGACGACTCTCCACGGCACAATTTTGAAAAGGTGGTTATGGGTCTGACGTGAAGGAATATTTTATATGAAATTGCTGAAAGATCTCTGGGCACTAAGCAATAATCACCTTAATGCTTTAGAAAGTGTTCCAATTTGTTCTCCATTGGCTTCTTGGCAGTTGGGATTTGCATGCAACTTAACATCCTGTCCTGGGCATCCTGCATATGCCCCCACGCCAAGCACAGGGACTCCCTTAAAGAAGAATGCACTACGGTTTGGGGATAAGTCTCAGTAGCTTTAAGAACATGTGTAGACTTGGCATCTGTAATTCTACCTCTTGGAATATTTTAAAGAAAGGAAGTCAGAAAAAGGCTTTTCATTGAATAGATGCTTGTTCAAAGATGTTGATCGTGGTGGGATATTTTTTGTATATATCCTTCCAGAATAAATGCCATGCAAATGTATGTGTCTACACATTGTAACAGAGGAAAGTTTGGGAACACCCTGTGTGTGCCAAAATGGGGGATTTGATGTGTTAAATATATACGTATATATTTATATAAAATATATTTATATAAAAATATATACTTATATATATTTATATATGTATATATATATTAAACGATTTTTTTAATGTTTATTTATTTTTGAGAGAGAGAGTGAGAGACAGAGTATGAGCAGGGAAGGGGCAGACAGAGAGGGAGACACAGAATCCGAAGCCGGCTCCAGGCTCCAAGCTCTCAGCTCAGAGCCCGAGCGGGATTGGAACCTGCAAACCATGAGATCATGACCTGAGCCGAAGTCAACTGCCTGAGCCAGGCAGGCACCCCCGGGGTTTGATGTTTTAAAAAGTATTGTAGAATATTATGTATTATTAAACCCAAACAATGAGTTGCACGTCAATATGTATGCATGCTATGATTTTGTCTTTATAAAATGCATGTATACATACGTATTTGGGAGTGAATTCTAGGAGGGCCTGTATAAACACGCCAAGATGCATATCTCTGGGTGGTAAGGACATGGGTGGCTTTGATTGTTTACAACATCGGCCTGTGTCTATTTTCTGTAGTAGACACAGAGTATTTATGTTGAGGAAAGTGAGGGGTGCTGTCTTGGTGAGGGATTCCCTTCTCTTCTCTGGTCTGTAGACTCCTGGCTTCCCCTGAGCAGTTGGTGCTCAGGGGACCTTCATGGAGTGTTGAGTGGAACCAGTTCTATGATCGCCTGGTGTCCATGGTGCCGCCTTGCAACTGAATGGGGCTGTAGAGAGTGAGTGTGGGCTACAAAGAAGGTGGCAGGCCGCTCCTTTTCTGGCCTCTGCCAAGGAAAGGAGCCGTGGTTAATCGACATCTTTCATCAGCTGAGATTGGGCTACTTTATCAGAACTCAGGGTAGAATGTGGGCTTCTTCACTATTGTTATAAATGTTTATTGTCTGGGGGCTTCTCAGTTAAGCATCTGATTTGGGCCCAGGTCATGATCTCACAGTTCATGGTTTCAAGCCCCGCGTTGGGCTCTGTGCTGCCAGCTCAGAGCCTGGAGCCTGCTTCCAATTCTGTGTCTCCCTCGCTCTCTGCCCCTCTTCTGCTCACGTTCTGTGTCTGTCTGTCTGTCTCTCTCTCAAAAAAAAAATGTTATGTCTGGCCTGGGCCACAAGTCCATGTACCAGGAGGCTGCTTTCTTGTCTATTGATCTTTTGCATTTCTTATTAAAATTATATCATTCAGATACTGGTTCCATCAGCATCATGAATCTTTGCTTCTGAATCTGAGTCCAAGAATGAGAGAAACTGTTTGGAATCTGGCTTTGGTGCTTTGTAATTTGTTCCCCTGGTGAGCAAGTTGGCCTGAAATTTCTCCTGTGAAGGTTCTGATACTGAACTATCTCATTACTGCAGTGCAGAAGATATCAGAAGACCCTATCCTGATTTCTTCTCCCTGTGTTCTTCTCTCTTAAGGTGGAGCAGGAGGAGCTCAGTGTTTAGTATACCTGGTCTCCAAAGTCGCCCTAATTTTGTGTAGTCTTTTCCCATTTCACGCTCCTACCCTTCCTAGTAGGGAATTACGTTTGGACAGAGAGGACTGCTGTAAGACTACCCTCAAGACAAAAAGAAACTCCCCTCACTTACACTGTTTTTCTTGTAATCATGTGTGCCATCCTGGAGACAATCAATTTTTCTGTTGCTCAGCAAAGACCTCAGCGCTCATCTTTTGCAAAGGAAAGATGATGCCCCAAGTATCAGATCACAGTTTCTGTGCCAGGAGCAAAACAGCCATGAGCGTCTACAACATCTGCATTAAAATTGGGATTTCTTTTGTTAGTGCTGGCACTGCATGGGTGAGATGAGTTTCTAGAAGCAGATATTTAGGCAGCGTTCACATTTTCAGTTTCAGGAATACACTGAAGATCCTGGGAAAGATTGTATAAGGGGAAATAACATTTGCTTGGGTTTGACAGTGTGTAAGGTGCTGTTTCAATCCGTGTTTCATTGCAGTGTTAGATTACGCTCAGTGCTCTAATTCTAAAGTCCATCTTGGGCTAGATACGATGAAAAGCAAATCAGCATTATTTCTCCAGAGCTGACAGTTTATTTTTCTTAATCTATTTTTCTGGAAGTCAGTAATAAAATGGGTCTCCTCAAAAATAAAAATATTTTAGTATTGTTGAATCCAGCTGGCCCCCACAATTATTAGAGTCTTGGACTTAGAAACCATTTTGTTGACCCCTGTAATTTTACAGATGAGAACACTGAACTCAGAAGAATTCGGGAACTTTTGTCCAGGATACACAGAGAGTTATGGATCAGATTCTGGGATTCCAGGATGCTGATCTTTCACCACTAGATGATGCCATCCAAGAACAGTTTTCCATCCACCTGGTTATTAGCACACTCTTTTTCTTCATCCTCTTCCCAGTTCAGCTACTTTGTGATGAGACATGACTGAGGGAGCAAATCTTGCCCCCTGGATCCTATGTTCTCACCTTGGTTGAATCCTGAATGGGTGATGACAAAATGCAACCGCACCACCGTAGGGCCCAGGAAAGCTTTCACTGAACCCCAGATTCTTTGGAGGTTCCCAGTAGAGAAGAGACAAAGGTTATGGAAGAGTGACTTATCTTCCTCTCCTCACCCCAAGTGCTGTCAAGTGAAACGACAAATGCTTGAGATCAATGAAGCCAGAGTTTGTTGATAGCCATGAAGCATCTTTGGGCAAAGAGAATCAAACTCCACGGGAGTCTTAGATTCCATTTCTTTTTCTAGGCCTTGGAGTAAATTGCAGGTTAAACTCCATAAATAATAGTGTGATGTTAATGTATAGATAAGTGTATAAAATTGTTGATGTATAGAAAAAGTATATTATGTATAGCATATACATAGTAATATATAGAAAAAGTTGTTTTGTTTTGTTTTTTTTCCTGCCATGAACTACGCTTCTTTTTTGGTCATGAATGAATGCATACATTTTGTTTCTTACTGGTGTGTTACCAAGATTTTTACCAACCCCCTTCCCTTGGAGGAATTAAAAAAAAATTTTTTTTAACATTTACTCATTTTTGCAAGTTGAGAGAGATAGAGCATGAATGGGAGAGGGGCAGAGAGAGACGGAGACATAGAATCTGAAGCAGGCTCTAGGCTCCAATCTGTCAGCACAGAGGCTGGCGCGGGAGTCAAACCCATAGACTGTGAGATCATGACCTAAGCCCAAGTGGGACACTTAACCAACTGAGCCACCCAGGCACCCCCCCCCCCGCCCCCACCTTGGATGAATTTTATGTGGCAGATAATGGCAGCTATGATGCTCTTGCATTAGTCAAGTGGCCTGCAGACCAATTATCTTTTACCTTCACACTTACCTCAGGGCATCTTAACTTTTCTACACTGTCTTTCTGTTGTCTGGAAGAACTGTCTTGGTAAATAACGATACTTTTTCATTTATGTGAAAGGTAGTTTTACAGATGCCATTCAGCTCCAGCCTCACCTCCTTGTACTAGTCCTATTTTAACATTTGAAAGTTAAGGAACCGGAGGCTTGGAGAGGTGATGGGGTGTTACCATGGGCACAGAGCTCGCAGGCAAAGCCAGGACTCACACCCAGGGCTGGGACGCCACTGTGTGTGTGTGTGCGTGTAGTTACAGAAGAAGATCACATTTAATTACGTACATATGGGGAAGCCACGCAGACATGAGACGCTAAAGGCAGTCAGGCAAAATAAGGTACATGTTTCGTCCTGAATTGAGGGGAGGGGGCTAGGGGCTTGGGACTTCAAAGGGAAGGAGTACAATTCATGGGCAGATGAAATAGAGTCCATGTTGGGTAAACAAATGTTTGCTATGCTGCTCAGAAACAATGGGGCGTACAGAGGAATTTTAACAAACAGACTTGGCCTAATGCCTCCATGTTTCCACCCATAGTGTATATTATAATGTAATTATCTATGGCGAGAGGACTTTTCCTGGAACAGGTCCTCTGTCTAATTTCTTTTTTTATTTTTTTTAATTTTTTTATTTTTTATTTTATTTTTTAATATATGAAATTTACTGTCAAATTGGTTTCCATACAACACCCAGTGCTCATCCCAAAAGGTGCCCTCCTCAATACCCATCGCCCACCCTCCCCGCCCTCCCACCCCCCGTCAACCCTCAGTTTGTTCTCAGAAAATTAAAAATAGACCTACCCTATGACCCAGCAATAGCACTGCTAGGAATTTATCCAAGGGATACAGGAGTACTGATGCATAGGGGCACTTGTACCCCAATGTTTATAGCAGCACTGTCTAATTTCTTTTAGGCGGTTGGTGGGAGGAGGTCAGAGTTTCTCCTGGAGTCTTTTGTGTCTTTAGGTCTTTAGGTTGTCTTCCAGGCTCTGTTTAAAATGGCTTTCCTACCTTGTCAGAGTTGACGCTGGATCTCACAGTGGAGAAATGCAGAGGCTGCACTATTGTTGTAGAAAAATGTAGATATTGCCATTTGCTTTCTAGATTGTTGATAGATTAAAAAAAAAAAAAAACCCTCAGGCGTCTTTCAGCCAAAGCAACTGCGATGACAGCGTTCAGTAGTCACCTAGTAATGGGAGGGAATAGGATTATTCTCATGGCCCTAATAGTGAGCCCAGCTCTTCACCTTACCCCCCTGTTACACCGTTGCCTAGTGATGAGAGCCTGGCTTGGAAATCGCCAGCTGTGCTGCATGTCCTGTGACTTTAGGCAAGTCTGAGCCTCAGCTTTGTAAAAAAAAAAAAAAAAGAGGAAGCAACTTGTCGAAAACTGACCTCCATGCTTCGGAGCCAAAGTTGAACATGAAGGCAGAGTTGTGGATAAAGAGGAGCAACAGCTTTACCAGGAGAAGGAAATGGCTGTGGACTAGGGTTTTCAAAAACTGCAAACATGACCCTAGCAAGGAGCTGGGGCGTTTGACAGGGAAATAGAGGATCTATCTGGTTTTTGACAGATGTGTGCTTGCTGCCAGCCTCCTTTGTCATGTCTGGAAGGTGGTACTGTGTCCCTGAAACAAAAGGCTCAGAAGGGAGAGGGGGAGGTGTGCAGGAAAGAGGAAAAAGGTTACTTTAAAGTTGAGCTTTGCCGACTCATTAGCGCAGCCATTTTGATTTTTGTTCAACTTGATGCTCTTCGGTGGTTTCGATTTCTACTTGAAAACATTGTTGTGAGACACAATGAAATACGGTGCATAAAACAGCCAGTCTAACACTTGGCTAAATAGATATT
Organism: Panthera uncia; assembly: GCF_023721935.1. Taxonomy (NCBI): domain Eukaryota; kingdom Metazoa; phylum Chordata; class Mammalia; order Carnivora; family Felidae; genus Panthera; species Panthera uncia. Next base: position 9,833,343 of record NC_064807.1, on the reverse strand, counting down.
AGCTCTTAATATTAACATCCCTGAAGTTCGAAGGGTGAGACAATGGAATACATTTTGTGAAAGTCTGTCAGATAATACTGAGACATGGTTACTCATTCATTTACATATATAATTGAATGATTTTGTCAATTTGGGACCTAATGCATAGAACCTAGCAGAGTAGCTTATTGAGAAAGGGAAGAGCTGTCAGACATTCATTAGTAAGTTCTGCTAATGAAGGCAGAATGTTTCACTAGATTTTCCTGAGGACCCTATTGGGTGGGTATTACTGTGTACACTGTACAGATGAGGAAACCAAGACTTTTAGAGGTAAAGTAACCATCATTTAATATGTAAGCTAGCAAAGCAGGAGTTTGAATGTGTATTTGATATCAATTTGATAGATTTTTATATTGATTGTGATTTGATCCTTTTTTTTCAAAAATTTTAATGTTGATTTATTTCTGAAAGAGAAAGAGAGAGAGAGAGAGATAGAGCATGAGCAGGGGAGGGGCAGAGAGAGAAGGAGACTGAATGTAAAGCAGGCTCCAGGCTCTGAGCCATCAGCACAGAGCCCAGTGCAGGGCTCGAACCCACAAACTGTGAGATCATGACTTGAGCCAAAGTCAGACGCTTAACCGACTGAGCCACCCAGGTGCACCACCCCCCCTTTGCTTGTTTGTTTGTTTTTTGATTTGATCTTAATGCAACCTATATGAGTATCTCTGGAAGCTAATAAATAAGAAGCCACCATGACTTCCCTTGATATTTAGAAGACTTACTGTCGGTAGGTATCAGAAGAAAATCATAAAGTAGGTTCATCTGTTTAATGATAGTTGGACTAGTTATTAAAAGATGGATTTTTTTTGGCCAGCATTAGACATCCTTTAAATTGAATTGACAGTGTTGAAGATTTAGAAGTCTTTAGGTATTTATGCAGCTTTTACAAGTAAGATGCAAAGTAAATGCCAATGAATGTGACTTACAGGAGTATTTCTACTTAAGCCCCTCATTTCTGACTGTGATGTTTTATGATGAATGGACTAGAATGTGGGAGAGATGATTGAGATGAAGGAAATCTAATTAAATGTTAAGCTATATTAGTGACTAATAGCTTTCAAATGACTGTTTTGAGGAGTCTGACTTCCTCATACAGAGGCGACTGCTCCCCAAAGTTACCATGGCTTTCCTAGTCTACCCCTAAAGGCATACATATATTTTCCCTACCAGTTAGCATTATGCACAAGCCCTGATGAGTTGTAAATAAGAGATTCTCTCCTTGGGGAGATGAACTTAAACATATTGTTTCATCCTGGCTTTCTGGTTACATTGTGAGAAACCTTGTTGGTGTGACATGAAAATTTTCTTTGCAAAGGGCCAGAGGTGGCGAGAAGGACAGGAAAGAAAGACAACAGCAGAAAGATGAAGGACAACGCCAAGTGGGAGAGAGTCAGTAGAGGGATGGAAGGAGAGAAAGATGGTGTAGGAGAAAGAAATGGAGTTGCATAAGACAGATACAGATGGATCATGAAAAGAGAAGAAGGCAGTTGGGGTCAATGCAGAAGGAGAAAGGAGGAGACAGGGATGGGGGTCAGAGGGGAAGAGGCAAAGATACCAAGAAGGCAGGACCCCAGCTCCTCCTGGGCCCAGCAGGGAGCTGGTAAGAAAGAATTTGAAGCCAGAGGGACATATCATCCAGAACCAGGAGTTGAATCTAATTGTAAGCAGACCCTCCCGCCCCCTTCAGATGAGTGATGGGCTCCTGGCATGTGACCTGGCTTGGCAATCTCCACCCCCTGTCCGGGCTGCCATAAGGAGATACGTAATGTCTAGAGTGATGGGAAAGTCATGCCTGCAGATGGTACGGATGGAGCTGCCTCATAAAATGACTCACTGTGAATCCTCACTGAAATCTCCGCTATAAAAATGATAATGGAAAAAGCACAAGAAAGGCTAAACAGGCTTGAAAGAAATTTGTTCCAGCTTGTGGAGCTCCCTTCAAATTTTGAAAGGAGGAGAAAAAAAAGACCCTATTAGTAAAATGCCAGGAAGGTAATGTATCTTCTTCCCTCCTGGCCATAGCCCTCCCCTACCCCCACCTCCTTTTGACATCAGTATGTAAATGAGAGCAGCAAGGGGAAAAGAGGAAGAGTTTTGGAGGAAGATGTAAGAATTATTTATTAAGCATGAGGGCTGATGTTCTGGAGAGGGAGGCCTGGGAGGCTCAGCAGAAAGGGAGTGGCATTTTGGAGAGCAAAGAGGCAGGCTCTCAGGGAGTAAGAGAAGTTGGATTTTGTTGGGATAGATACGGCCAGAGTGGGGTGGGCCTCCCAGAGAGTGAGGTCAGGCCCTGGACTAGGGAGGCACTAACAGTTAGTCACAAAGACCTCTGTATCAAGAAGAGTAAGTTTTTAAGTCCCCCAAATCTAGAATTCTCAGAGTTAACTATTATTGGCAATTTTGAAGTCACCCAAGACCGTGATGCTTTTGAATATCCCCAATATACCTCAGTTTTGTGGATATGGAATCTGCCAGAATTTGAGGGTCTTCCAATGAAGGACCATTATTTATTGGAAGGTCTTAAAGCTTCAACAACAGCAGGAAGATGAGGAATGAGGTGAGGTGGGAGAGAGGTGGAGGAGAGATGGAAAGGGATAGAGAGTTCCCCCTGGTAGAGCTGGGACTACAATGGATTACAAAGAGGAGTGCCAGCAGGAGCAGAGTTCTAGGATGGAGACTCACATGTGGGGCAGCCCGGACTCTGAGTAGCACTTGGAGCCCAGTAGTCCGGTAAGAGCTGGGTTTCACTGCAAGGGGAAGAACCCAGAGTGCGGTACATCTGCTGTACTGATGCAGAGAGAAGGTGGATCAGAACCAGGGTGTATGTGAACAGTGTACATGGGGACACTCATAGGTCAACAATGGCCCAAGTAGACTGTGAAGTTATGGGTGTCTTGCTTATGTAATTGAAGTGTACAGAGAGCTCCGTGTAGTGTCCTGGACAGAGCAGAGCCTAATGCCTAAGGTGTATATGGCATGGTTGGAGCATTTGGTGGGATACCAGAGCCAGGAATCCTGTCCACAGGGCAGATGTCGAAGGAAGTGGATGGGGAAACATGGCACGTGGAACGCGAGGTGACAGGAGATGACGTGGTGGTAGCTATGAGTTAGGTAGATATGACTTCTGTTTGTAAGAAACAGAATCCAGTTCATATGGTTCAAGAGATGATGATGGTGAAGGGAAAACTTAGGTGTGGATGGGGTTAAGGGAGCCAACAAAGGGTGAAGTACTCAGAGACTAGCCACAGCTGGGAGCTGTTTCCATTCTGCATCTGAAGAAACAAATGGAGACATGATATTTCTGCAGCCCAGTGAGAGGGGGAGCTGTAGGGAAGGGGCTTCCTGTCCAGTGTTGGGATCATGGGACCCCAACCAGGAGGGTGTCTTAGTCTGTTCTAGTTGCTCTGACAAAACACCACAGAGTGGCTTATAAACAACAGAAATTTATCACAGTTTGGGAGGCTGGAAGTCCAAGATCAGGATGCCAGCATGGTTGGGGGAGGGTCCCCTTCAGGGCTGCAGACTTCTCCCCATGTCGCCTATGATGGAAGGGCGAGGGAACTCTCTTCGGTGGTCTTTGATAAGAACATCAATCCCACACATCTGGGCTCCAGGCTCATGACCAAAGGCCCTAACTTGTAATACCATTACATTGGGCATTATGAATTTTTGGAGAGCACAAATACTCAGACCATAGCAGAAAGAGTGGAGGTGAAATAATCTGACTTCTTTCCTTCCCTCCTACCTTCTCCTGCTGGCTCTCATTGGTCAAGACCAGTCTGAGGACAGCAGTGAGGGGATCTGTGAGGTCAGGCTCCTGGGGGGCACAGAGCAAGGCATGGAAGGGTGAAGGGTGGATAGGGCTATGGGGAAAACATACTCACCAGCATATATCCAAACTTAGCCAGATGGCAGCTGTTCAGTGACAGTTAATTTGTCTGTTTGTATCTGGCCTTAGTGAGGACACAGCCAGATCCAGCCCACAGGGAGATGTCCACGCAAAACTACCCAGGTTCTCAGGCCCAGGCTATGATGGGCACGGCTTTAGTACTGATGAGTAAAGACAGTACCACAGGGAAATGGAGGTATAAACCCTACTCTTTAGATACCCAGTGTGGTGAGAGGGGGGAGCTTATGTTCGGAAAGAGCCTTACTGGGTACCTGGGCTCTATACAGCTGACTTAGTTCTTGGTTCTATCAGATGGGGGTGGAGGCAAGGCTGCTAATGTCCTTGTCTCCATCCTGGTGGGCTCAGGAAGTGGGTGGGGGGCCTGGGAACTCCCAGAGTTCCAGGTGTTGGAGTTGCTGTAGGGGTGGCAGGGAAAGCCTTGGTTGGCAGTGGGGGGTTGTTTGAGTGTTAGGGAACTTACGAATATCAGAAATTGAGAAGCCTTGGGCGAAAGGCTGAGAGTAGCCAGGATCCTCAAGAATTAGTTTCAAGGAGCTAAAAGGGCTTATATGGGATAGGAAACAGGGCAAGGCAGCATGCATATCAAGATGGGCCTTGAAAACAGATGAATCTCGTTCACACCAGAGGTTTTATTTTGCTTTGGGGCCTGTGGAGGGGCATGGGAATGGGGAATAACTTGCTGAGGAGTAGGGTCCAGTCAGAAGGAGTAGTATGCATTTTGGGAAGAGAGATCTTGATAGCCTGGTTTTCAGCCCTGCATTTTCTCCCAGTGTGCCTCTTAAATCTTCCTTGAATGAGGATTGACCTTCATGTTAGATTAAAGATTTCTGCATTGACTGATGAAATAATTAACTGACTCTGGTATGAATGTGTACATGGGATAGATATTTATTTCATATGTTCAAAAATATTACTGAAATATTTTTTTTGAGCTATATGGAATATATCCTCAATTAAACCCCATAATCATTTCCTTGGGGAGTCACAAAGAATATGATGATTCATTATTGCCCAGTTATACCACAGGCCACATTCTGGCATTTTGAATCATTATTGTCTCTATCTTGAAAGAATCCTGTATTGTCATTTTTTTTGTCACTCCCTGCCCCCAGGTCAGGAGTGGGTCATTTATGTGCTGCTGTTTTTCTTGGACATGGCAGGTGTCTGTCAGGTGCCTGCTCTGATTTCTTATCAATTGTGGTCATTGTCGTAGGCCTGCTGAGTCCCACTCGAAGTTAATAGTTATGTTATCCATTATGTTTCTAGCTTTAGATAGATTCAAAGTCGGAAAACTTAGAATTGCCAGAATGAGTAATAAAAACCAAACAAAACCCTCTCAAATCTGTCTTTATGTCTTCAGAGGATGTTAAAGATGTTCCTGGTAATTCCGGATCATAAGGGTGTGGTTAGAAAACCCAACGATGCACATCCAGGACTTTGAGAGCACAGGGCCTGCCAGCTGCACCCACATCCCACTTGGGGTTTTGCCCCTTTGAACTGTTTTATCTGATTGTTCTCTGCTGCGTGCTGGTGTTTCGTGGTCTCTTGAAGATGACTGACCTACACCTCTCACTCAGTCTTTTTAGAAAACGGGGTGATAGCTAAAAATAAATATAAGAGACTTCGACATGGGGAATGGAATTAATAATTTACTGAAGGTCTTTGGAGAATTATCCAATATTCAAGTATCTAGTTTCTGAAAGAAGTAACTTCCAGATTTAAGTGATTGCATCAGCACGATTAATGAAAGGTCACAAATGGCCATTATTCACTCTGTTTTTTTGGATTTATTGGATCCAGAATTGTCTTACTTTTGCTTCCAAAACTTCCATTTATACTAAACTTTGGATCTCACTCTGTAGCTAGTGTTTTTTTTTTTTTTAATTTTTTGTTTATTTATTTTTGAGAGCGACAGAATGTGAGCAGGGGAGGGGTATGGAGAGGGAGACACAGAATCTAAAGCAGGCTCCAGGCTCTGAGCTGTCAGCACAGAGCCTGATGTGGGACTGGAACCCATGAACCGCGAGATCATGACCTGAGCTGAAGTTGGATGCTCAACCGACTGAGCCACCCAGGTGCCCCAGTCTATAGCTAATTCTATCTGTGACTAAACGAAGACACAGGCTGTACTATAGGAGTGTCTAAGCAGTAGAAAATATCCCTGCTTGCCCTAGGACACGCCTACTTGGCTTGCCGTTGTGTATGTGCCTAGAGGACGTCAGAGTCATATAATGACCATGTGACTGGGTGTTCTGGGATAGTCCCAGTGTTAAGTGTTCTGTCTCACAGCATCTGTAAGTACAGTGAGAGCTGTTAGATTATGTGCCCTCAATTTTAATTTAGAACCTAATTTCTTCCTCCTTTCTCATCTTCCTGATCTCCCTGGCTGACCTGGTTCCGGTGTCCCCCACGCTTGCTGACTTGCCTGGTCCAATGTGGCTCTGGCTTCATGCGGATAACGCTGTGGTCCTTCTGATCTTGACTTCCAGTTGGCTTCCTGGACTTTTCACCTTTAGCTTCCAGGGAGAGGTTGTTGTCTTGGGTTTAGATTGGAGTAAATAACTTTTCCTGAAAAATCTTAGCTTAGAGTTATTATTACAGCTTTTAGCTTAGAGAAGAAAAATGTTTTTCTCAATAATTCGGTTTCCCTATGGTATTTCTGGGCAGTGTGGGTCAAATACCTGTCTTAGTCCATGACTGAAGAAATCCTTAGAGTACTTAAAAACTTTCCTTGCTTTTTCCCCTGCAAGTTCCTGGAATACAAGGGACCCATGAGCCCCACCTATGGTTTCTTTCTCTCCTGCTTTCCAGAGAGTATATGGTTATGTGTATGATTTTTCTCCTGATGTGCCTGAAGGACAGTTACCTTCCTTTTATTTTTATTAAAAAAGTTTTTAAATATTCATTTTTGAGAGAGAGGAGGATGGAGGGGCAGAGAGACAGACACAAAGAATTGGAAGCAGGCTCCAGGCTCTGAACTGTCAGCACAGAGCCCCTCAGAGCCTGAGGCTGGGCTTGAACTCAAGAGCCGTGATATCATGACCTGAGCTGAAGTTGGATGATTAACTGACTTAGCCACCCAGACTCCCCCAAGTTACCTTGATGTTATAAGTTTCTGACTTAGACACTAAATAGGCCCTTCTTTCATTCAGGTACATGTAATTCTAAATGTTTGGGGGCAGGCCGTATTATGTTAAAGCAGTCTTGCTGGAAGATTTCCTTGTATCTTTTTTTTTGATATTAGTACTTTTGTATTACCTTTGTTTTTCTGCTTATAAAAGTAATATAGAAAACATAATTTAGACAGACTCTGAGAAGTGCTAGCTTCTTGCAGAGCATAAATATTTTAGACCTTTAATGCATTCTAGAAAGTTTGTACCAATTCACTTTCCTGCCACTTGAGTAAATGAATAAATTTTTATTAGAATTAAATATTATTCCTAATAAGATCTCACCAACTTAATAGGTAAAAATATCTCACTTCACTGTATTTTTTAAGTTGTTTAGTGAGCTTTTGGGGTGCCTGGGTGGCTCAGTTGGTTACGCGTCTGACTCTTAATTTAAGCTCAGGTCTTTATCTCACAGTTGGTGGGTTTGAGCCCCACGTTGGGCTCCGTGCTGACAGCACGGAGCCTGCTTGCGATTTTCTCTCTCCATCTCTCTTTGCCTCCCCCCCCAAATAAATAATAAATAAACTTAAAAAATAAATTATTCATGAACTTAAAAAAATCTGTAAACAAACAAATACATATGTATTAGCCCTTTATATCTCCCACCCTTGGCAGTGTAGGAGTATAACATTTTAAGTGCTAAAGTAGATTGCTTTTTCTTGTTGTCTTTTTTGCTTTCTGTCTTTCCAGAGTTGTTTTCCATCCAGAATTCATCTATGTATTTTTTTTCTAGATTTGAAAAATGGTCTGATTCAAAACAGATTTATTCCTCGATCTGCATGCAGTTTATTTATGTGCTGTAGAGGTGAGGATTTACGTAGCTTTTTCTTGAAATCAGTAACCGGTTTTTATCAGCACCTTAGTTGGAAACAATAGAATCCATTCTGGCTAGCTTATCAGATGCATAATAGTCTGAGGATTTTGTGTGGCCCACAAGATCTCTGGGTTCAGGGAACAACTTCCAGCAACAGTGCTCAGAACTGTGCCACAGACACGGCTGGGTGAGGAGTCCGCGGCTGCCTCTGCTCACACCCTTACCAGCAAAATTGAGACCAGGCCATGTTTAGACCTGGCTTTCTCACTTACTTTGGAGGAAAAGTGTTAGGTGGCTGCGTCTGATTAGGGAAGAGATTTTTCTGGAAATTACTTTGAGAAAGCAGTTCTGAGAATGTAGGAAATTAAAAATTTATAGGAAGGTAAGATTGAGATTGACCACAAGTGACAGACTGAAAGGGACTTAAACCAGTTGTCCCAGCACCTTTCATCATTGATATGTCATGCATTAAATGCACATTTAAAAAAAATGTACAGAGAGTAGGATCTGTTTTGGGTAAGTATTCAATTCTGTCTAATTATTTTAACATTTTTGTGCTGATGCCATAATTAATTTTTGTTGTGTTACGTTTTAATTTCTGCCGGTGTACATGACATTTCTTTGTCAGTTCTTAGTTATTCTTATTATTTTTTCTTCCAGATGAACTTGGAGGTCACTTCATCAGTTTCTGCAAAATAAATTGGCATTTTGATTAGAATACATTAAATCTTCACATTCATTTGGGAACATTTGGTCTTGTTAGAATACTCATTCTTTCCATCCAGTTATGCAGATATATATCTTCATCTAGCCAAAAAGTTTTAACGTTCCTCAATAAAGTTTGGAAGTTCTCTTCATAAGGATATTCACAGTTCAGAAGTGCATATTATCATTAATATAAGTAGAGTTAGTTTTCCTTGTTTTTTTTTCAGCTGGGTAGGAAACATATTAAATCTTGCATATGTGTTTTGTATTAAACACTTAAATTTATTAATTCTAAGAAAATTTCAGTTGAGGTGCCTGGGTGGCTCAGTCAGTTAAGCGTCCGATTTCAGCTCAGGTCATGATATTGCAGTCTACATCAGGATCCGTGCTAACATCTCAGAGCCTGAAGCCTGCTTTGGATTCTGTCTCTCTCTCTGCCCCTCCCCTGCTCGTGCTCTGTCTGTCTGTATCTCAAAAATAAGCATTAAAAAAAAAAAAGAAAATTTCAGTTAATTTTGTTGGGCAAATAGGCAAATAACATTAATTTTGGAACATGTTAGGTCAAACAACTAAGAGACCTGAAAATGATTTGTATATAATTAATTCAATGAGCTAGGTGTAAAATTCCCTGGAAGGGGACATGCTTCTAATACTGTCATAATGCTTGCATTCCCTCCTTCTAGATCTTCTAAGTAACATGTGTGAACCTGGTGATTTATAGCACCCTGATATACTCTGTAAAGTCAGCCACATGGCTGCCCTGGTTTCCCTGTCAGTCTACACCGCATACTCAGACACACATGGCATTTTCTCCCCAAATGCAGGTTCTTACAGTCCACATTCAGATTCTGGATAGTAGCACATTAATTCAAACAGATTGATGCCTCAAGAAGTCTCTGTAGTCCTGCCTCTCCGTCAGCTCCCTGGTGGAGGGGAGTACATAAATGAAAACAGGCCAGGGCTCCCTTAGTTCAGTCTTCGTGCCCCGAGCCACTCTTCCTTTCGACAGTTAAGCCAGGTGTTTGGAGAACAGTGTTGGTGGGGTTTCTGGAATGTTACACTAAGAAGTTTTTTTTTTTTTTTAAAGAAACACAAAACAAAACAGTAAATAAACTCAAACAAGTGGCAAGAATTTGGTAAACGACTATTTCTAAGACTTAAGAGACTCCACGTTATCCTGTCTTCAAGACAAGCGAACAACTACCCAAAGGGCATTAGTTACATAGAAATTTGATCAAAAGCCTGGGGTTTATAAGCATCATTGGATAATAGCCTCCAGTTCCATGGTGTATAAAACACACAGAGAGGCGAACATGTCCTGAATAAGGAAAGGATCCTGCTGGACAGATATTCCGTAGAACTTTAAAGATTGTATAAGAATTCAGTTTTATTTGTAGCCTTAAAGGCAGTTGGTAGGTGACCCCATTCCTTAGGTGTGCATTGGCCAGCTAGCCATCCTGCGTGGTACCTGCACTCTGCCTGTTTAGAGTGCGAATAAAGAAGACTAGCAGATTGGGCTCAGCCCACAGGAGAAGGTGGGATTTGGGAGTGCCTTTGCTGGAAGGTCCTATTTAAATCACAAGGTTTTTGATCTGTGGCACTCTGCTGTGATTGGTCATTTTAGGCTGGTTCTTAATGTAGGGATTTGGCTCAGAGCCTAACCCAAGTGTAGCTACCCTTCCCAGTCCAAGATGGAACAGCACCATGGGTTCGGGAAGGGCCTTGCAGTGAAGGGGGCAGATGGGTCACGTCAGCGATATTAAAAGGCCAGAGTGGGAGCTTTCTTAATACTTGAAGAATTAAGCATTTGAGGTTGGAGGATATTTGAGGTTGGAGGAGGCTGCATTTTCATCAGGAAATGCAGGGAATCCTGTCACATCTTGTGGGGGCTCTGTAGGGGCTCTAGCATACTCCTGCTGTGCTTAAATATTAGAATCCTCACCCGCCCTTCTGTGCTCTCTTCAGAGTCAGCAGGGTCTGGCGTTGGTATTGCCACACGACAGTTCTCCACATGTCTCTCACTGGCTGGCCAGCAAGGACTAAAATGGCGCAATTGCTGAAAAGTTAAAAAAAATCAATTTGATGCATGTGTGGGTAATATCTTGTGTGATGCTGTGTTAGAAAATTTGTAATGAACCATTTTTGCTTTATAAAAAAGCTGCCATCTGATCTGGAAAAAAACAGGACACCTTTTCCTTAAAGTTTGAAGTTCATTGTGGAATAGAACTGGAAGTTTGCTAGAGTAATGATTAATGACTCAGTAATCAGTTAATGATTCTGATAATCATCTTTGTAATGAAATCTTGCCTTTTTTGAGAAGGGGATAGCAACTTTCTTGAGGTTGGAAAGGGCTGTAGAGGTTTTGACATGAAGGAGAGGTAGAATCAAGCTTTTCAAGGTAGGAACCTAAGGTTTCCTGCTTCTAAAATCTTTTTCTGACAATTGAAAAGAAAAGAAGTAATGGCAGTTTAATTATTTGAAACTAATGAAATAGAAAATTATATTTTTTAATAGAAAATGGGATTGAGTAGAACACTGTTGTTGAATCCAGGTGTCTGTACCTCTTCATAAGTTTTTATGTGTGGACCACAGGATTCAGGTCCACACCATCTAATTGGGACAGTCCAGTGTGGCAGGGTGAAAGCTGTGCTATGCACATAAACTCAAATGCAAGTGCTGAGGGCAAGGTAAGAGACCACGTGGTGCATTTTTACTTTGCGAATTAATGGCTTTTGATTGTGTAGCTAGGTGTATTTTCAGATACCAATTTGGGTTAATTTGTTTCCCCTTTCTCTCCCATGTATGTGTAGTTACTTCCATTTTCTCAGGGGTGTCAACAGCAGGGTTGAAAGTGACAGAGGAATTTGTCACCTCTTGGTGGTTTTGTTTTAAAGAGCAAAGCCCTGGGAGGCCTTGAAGTATCCAACAAAAACCAGAAAAGGAGAGAGTGGTTCTCAGCAGGAAGCAGAGTGACCTGGCCGAGGTAGGAGTTCACAGAAGGGCCTGCTGCAGACGAGAATATTCTTCTGGGCTGCATGGAGGAAATGAGAAGTCCTAGAGAAGTGGGCATCCTGGCTGATTGCTTCAGAGGCAGTAAGACCCCAGAAGGTATGTCTGGGTAGACAAACTGGAGACATTCTCACAGAAACTTGCGTTATTGGACCATGGAAATGGCAGACTGCAATTAGGCCCCAGGGAGCTCTAGGGACAAGACAGTGGCCATCTCTTTGCCAAATTGTGTGGACAAATGACTGATTGCCAACAAGCTTTCCCCATTCTCTGCCATAGGAATTGAGATTTCGTGTAAGGAAAAGAGGAGCTATCACTGTTGATAGTTTCCTATCAGCTCGGTGAGAGCCCAACTTCAAAGTTGACTCCTTGAAAAGAAAGATGTGCTTTCTCTTTTAGATTCCGTTTTGTTGTCTGAGATCAGTACCTACTACAGTTATTTAAACTGATCATTTATCACCATAAGGAAAACAATAAAGCTATTGGGAAGACTGGATCTCCAAGTGATTCAGTTCCGGAGTCAAGGTTGGGTGCAATGCGAGAAAAGATTGACATATGTTGGAAGAGAACATTGACCTGGGACATTTAGAAATACAATTAAGATTAATTCCCTCCCACAAAATTGAGCTATACCCTCTACAGTCTTTGTTTTTTTAAAAATATACTTTATTATTATTCTTTTGGTGACATCACTTGAGTTGTACTGTCCTCGCAAGTTTCTGTTCTACAGTAGAATGTAAACAACTGTAATCACCATGTTGTACATCAGATCCTCAGCCGTTATTCTCTTGACTTTCTTTAAATGTATTTAGTTAAAGTCCCATAAAGAAATACGTAGAACACTCAAATTGCACACCTTGGGGAGAGACTAATAAAAAGGGCCTATTTATAAGAGAGCACAATTTAGGGAAGGTAAGAAGGGCTGTTACAATATCTTGAGGCTAGTAACCGTGGGAAGTCATTCCCCCCCTTGGCCCAAGGCGGAAAGAGGGCCTTTTGGTTCCTGGAACCCAGAGGGGGAGAGGGAGCAGGGAGGGAAGAAGGAAAAGAGCAGAGGAAACCTTATTTCCCAGGAGTTGTGGTCTGTAGGAGAGGGATGTTGTCACCTTACAACCTTGGTTTAATCATTTTATCATATTAACCAGTTAGCTTTTGATTTTTGGCCTGAGGCGTGTGGAGCCCTCTGTCCTAGTATAGCCGGGTTCAGATGTGGATGACTGTGGTCGGTCTCTTTGAAGGACATCTGGCAGGGGTGGCTCACGTAAGGCTTGTCATGCCCACAGTCCAGTGCGGGCCACAGGGCAGTGTCAGCGGCAGCTGCAGCCTTGCACAGGAAGGGAAAGCCCTGGTGTGAGTGGTATTGGAAGTGGGTGTATTCACCTGGCTCACGTATAACTGTTTTTTTTAAGTTTATTTGTTTATTTTCGAGAGGGGGCTGGGGAGGGGCAGAGAGAGGAAGAGAGAGAATCCCAAGCAGGCTCCACAGTGAAAGCACACAGCCTCACTGGGGGCTGGAACTCACCAACCAAGAATAGAATCATGAGATTATGACCTGAGCAGAAATCAGATGCTGAACTGACTGAGCAACCCAGGTGCCCCGTCACATGTAAGTTAAAAAAAATTTTTTTTTAAATTTTTATTTCTTTTCGAAAGAGGGAGAAAAAGAGATAGAGTGAAAGCAGGGGAGGGGGAGAGAGAGAGGGAGACACAGAATGCGAAGCAGGTTCCAGGCTCTGAGCTGTCAGCACAGAGCCTGATGTGGGACTTGAACTCCCGAACCATGAGATCATGACATGAGCCCAAGTTGTACAGTTAACTGACTGAACCAACCAGGTGCCCCTCATGTGTAACTTAAAAGAAAATATTTATAAAATCAAGTTACATATAACTAAATTTAATTATAAACACATGTCTTGAAAAGTAAACATAACATATTGTTTGTTGAACACCCTGCATCAGCTATTTTACTAAAGGCTTATCCATATGAGAATCAATTTTCACTACATCAAAATAGTAGATCTCTTATCCTCATTTTATTATTGATGGATTGAGAGTGTGAAAGTGAGTGGGGAGGAGTAGAGAGAGAGGGAGACAGAGAATCTCAAGCAGTCTCCACAATGTCAGCACAGAGCCCTATGCCAGGCTCGATTCCACCAACTGTAAGATCGTGACCTGAGCCAAGGTTGGATGCTTAACCAACTGAGCTACTCAGGCACCCTCTTTTACCCTCATTTTAATGGCTGGGGAAAGCAAGGCTCAGAGAGGTTCAATAATTTACCTGTGTTCATTCAACCAGTAAGTGGCAAACCTGGAATTTGAACCTGGGAACATTTTTCTCCACAGTCCACACTTTTTTCTTTTAAAAATTTTTAAATGTTTATTTACTTTTGAGAAAGAGAGAGTTAGCGAGACTGGGAGACTGAGAGGCTGAAACAGAGACAGAGCATGAGCAGGGGAGGAGCAGAGAAAGAGGGAGACACAGAATCTGAAGCAGGCTCCAGGCTCTGAGCTGTCAGCACAGAGCCCAATATGGGGTTTGAATTCACAAACCGTGAGATCATGACCTGAGCTGAAGTCAGATACCTAACTGACTGAGCCACCCAGGTGCCCCTCCACAGTCCACAGTCTAAATTATGAGCTTCCTGCTCTTGATATGAAAGAGGAACTGTCACCTTTATGCATTCTGATGAATTTTGAGAGTGAAATCACACCCCATCACTTGGTGGCATGATCCCTTGTGATAGAATATATTAAAAATATTAGATACCAGCTGTTTCGAATGGGCACATGCACCCCAATGTTTATAGCAGCACTATCAACAATAGCCAAAGTATAGAAAGAGCCCAAATGTCCATCGATGGATGAATGGATAAAGAAGATGTGATGTGTGTGTGTGTGTGTGTGTGTATATATATATATATATATATATACACACACACATATATATGTACATATGTATACATATATACATACATATATATATGTATATATACATATATACATACATATATATGTATATATATACATATATATATGTATACATATATACACACATATATATGTATACACACACATATATACACCTACATACATACATACACACACAATGGAGTATTACTTGGCAATCAAAAAGAATGCAATCTTGCCATCTGCAACTATGTGGATGGAACTGGAGAGTATTAGGCAAAGCAAAATTGGAGAGAGACAAAAATCATATGACTTCACTCATATGAGAACTTTAAGAGGCAAAACTGATGAACATGAGGGAAGGGAAACAAAAATAATAGGAAAACAGGGAGGGGGACAAAACATAAGAGACTCTTAAATATGGAGAACAATCAGAGGGTTACTGGGAGGGGTTATGGGGGAGGTGGGCTAAATGGGTAAGGGGCATTAAGGAATCTACCCCTGAAAGCATTGTTGCACAATATGCTAACTAATTTGGATGTAAGGGTTTCAGCTGTAAAAGGAAGGCTAGGGGCAGCAGATGTCAAGGCTGGTTAGGTGTTCTGAGTTTCCATTTGTTTAGTCTAAATGACCTGAGTGTTGCTAGAATGTGAAAGAATGTATTTTCTGCTGCTAGCCTTCTCACTGAGGGGATGATGTATCTGAATCACACTTCATACATTGTCCCAGGAAATATGGCCACAATTTCTACTTTCCTGACCTTTTCTATATTCTCTTTTGGTTGGTCGTTTGTCTTTTCTACACAAGGCAGGGGGACCGCTAGCAGGGGAGAAGTTAAATGATCCGCTAACCAAATGAAAGCCTAATGCGTAGGGGAAGTTATAGTAGCAGAGCTAACTTATGGAATGTATCAATAATTGAACAATGGGTTCTTCATCAACAAGGAAGGAATTTAATTGACTGAGGCAGTACACCTTTTGCAATCATTGCTTCCTCCAACTGTGATAATTCATGGTAATTCCTTCAACTGTGAAGTATTCTTAATATGGCAAGACTTGTACTCTAGAGATGGTGACCGAGATAGAAGAGAGAGCTCCTGGGAGGCAGTGGACTATCTCAAACATACTTCTTTTTCCTTCCTGACTTGTAGCCGCCGATCTTAGGTTTGGCCCCCTGGAAGCCGAGCCTGTGCAAGTGCTCTACTGAGGGTTCCAGGAGAAATCACTAAGCAAGTGAGGGAGGCGGGGTGGGGCAGGGGAGAAGCTAAGTTCGCTCCGGCTTCCACTCGAGTATAGCTTCAGCCTGATATCTAGAGGCTACTGGAGGACAGATGCATCACAGAGTTGTCCCATCTTGAGGCAGTGGGACTGGGATTTTGACCCCATGTCACTCAGTCATTGGCTGTGGGCTACACCTGGGGTGGGGTATAACCTTTGGGGCATTTCTTGCCAGGATGGCTTTATGGGCCAAGGGCAGTTATGCAGACAAGGGAGCAGCCACCACTCCCAGGTGCCGGTGGATGAGGAACAGGACCATAAAGGGACCAGCCAAGCGGGCCACCTACAGAAGCTGTTGCACTTTGATGCTTCTGCATTGTTCCCCTTCCTAACTCCTGTATTGCAGACAGGTCGAGGTGAGCCAGATGAAGCTGTGAGGTACTTCAGCTCTTTACATGAAGTAAGGGCTAACGTTGTGAATCCTTTTTCAGTTTTATTTATGTTTGTATGCCTGGCACGCTCAAGGCCATCTGGTCAAATGGATTTCTTATTGTGGACCAAAGTCATGAAAGTTTGAAAGCTAACTGCTTCACAGAAGACAAATTAGAGATTTTTTGCTTTGGCTGTGTACACAGAGTGTATACAGACTGATTGGTTCAAACTCTCACTAGGGGAGGACCTGGCCTGATTGTTCATAACCTCTAAGCAGATGGTTGGAAATGAGAATGGCTGCATTTCTTTATTCTTTGCATAGTTGTTGAAAAATTAAGTAGGACACAGTGGATTTCTTCCTTAGTCACCTTGTTGCCTACCCCTGCCCCATGACGTTTCTACAAGTCGGGTTCTTCAGTGTGTGCAGAAGCTTCATCATTAAAATTGGCTGTATGTGGGGAGAAGGCTTTTCTCTGCTTTTCTGCAGAGGACCTGAGTCCTCTTGCTGAATACTGTGGAGGGGTCTCCCAGTGGGGTGGGCCTGCTGCTCAGATCAGCTCAGGTTCTATGTGCCTCCTTGAGTGGGAGAGGCAAGGTTGCTGGCCCTTCACTTAGAGGCATCGTGAGGAGTTATGATTGGAAATTACTGTTAGACTTCTCTGCCAGATATTCTGGGGGAGGGGGAGGTTCTTCCGATGTGACTTTTCCCATGGGCAAAAGTCACTGGTCTTCTGTATCATTTTTTTTTTAAGTTCATGTAGTTTGAAAGAGCACAAGTAGGGGAGGGGCAGAGAGAAAGAGAACCCCAAGCAGGCTCCACACTCAGTGCAGAGCCTGGCATAGGGCTCGAACCCACGACTGCAAGATCATGACATGAACTGAAGTCAATAATTGGGCAGTTAACCGACTGAGCCACCCAGGCACCCCCCCTCCCCTTCTGTGTCACTGTTAAGACAGTGTTGACAACTGCTGGGCCTGGAGTACTATGGAGAAAAGGAGAAAGCCACCAGTCAGCTTGCAAAATACCTGTGCACCTAAATAGCCCCCAAGAAGTGGTGTCAGCAAGTGGGACTAAATCTTACCAAGCAGCTGAAAACCTCATGATGGCCCTGTGGGAAAGATCACTGCCATGGTGCAGCTCAGTTGTGTAAGTCACTGCTGTTACCTAAATTCACAGGCCAAGCTGTCAGGAAGCCGACCTTTTCCTTAGCTGCTTGTTGTCCACTTTCTCTCATGTGAATCTTGAAAGCCGTGGTGCTGAACAGGGAATAACATACATGGTTGCTTGAAGTCAGGGTTGGGGTCCTTCCCTTCCTCTATGATGCATGGGGGGAGAGGATGCCCCCTGGATGCCTGCGGGGGAGGCTGTCATGACAGGTGTTTCCTTGTTCATCAGGAAGGACAGCCAGGAGAGTTCCATTTCCCAGGAATTACTGGTAGTTTGCAAATCCTGTCAGATGCTCCTTGTGGAGGGGGAAGGTTTAGAAGCCACATGTGAATAGTCGTTGGCATGTTGGAAGTACTCGCTAGGGGAAAATGGCAGCCCCAGATCATTGAAAAATTTTCATTAGTTGGATTGAGGGCCAATGAACAAGTTGAAAGTTTGTGTATTTTCTTTTCTGGGACCCGGGCCAGGCTTGTGGAGGACTGATCATAGAACACCAATGGTAAAATTGTCAGGAACTAGGAAGTGGTACCATTTCTGCTCTCATTTCCTCATCTCAGGAGCTCAGGCTATTTAATGCCACTCAGGAGTTTGCAAAATACTAATGTCTGTCTGTTTATCTCTCTTTCCTATATTCTTGGTGAAATCATTGCCAAACTATTTTCTGTGTAAGAAATGTAAATGCTCATTAATGGCTTGTAGGTTTTGAACATAAGAAGGAAAGAAAGACAGTAAGTCAAGATCTAAGTTTCTTAGGTGTTTTTATGTCATACATCTTTTTTTGGCTCGAAAAGTGTATTTATTGATATGCTGTGCCATATTTACTTTTATTTCTAAATAAGTGGTATTTATAAAATTAGACAATTTTGACTAGATGAGATAAAAATTCACCCCTAAATGTATCATTGTAGTAGACAATTGTTTTCTTAAAGCATGTTGCAATCCACATGTACATACAACTGAATACACATTCTTCAGATAACACCGTATTATAACCTCCCATGTTGCTACATAGTCTTCATAGGCATCACTTGAAAGAGATGATTTAACAGGCACCTAGGTGGCTCTGTGGGTTAAGCATCCGATGTTGGCTCAGGTCATGATCTCGAGGTTCGTGAGTTCCAGCCCCATGTTCGGCTCTGTGCTGACAGCTCAGAGCCTGGATTCTGCTTTGGATTCTGTGTCTTCCTCTCTCTCTTCCTCTCCTCTGCTTTCACTCTGTCTCTCTCTCTCTCTCACTCAAAAATAAGTAAACATTAGAAAAATTTTTTTAATTAAAAAAATTTAAAAATACATAATTTTTAAGGAAAATGTTGACAATAGCTGTTAGAAAAAGTTGTAATTGAGCATATCTGCGTATTTTGTCTTAATGTTTATTATCTATACTCTAAAAATACTGTGCAATTCAGTATCCTATTTTTGGCACTTACGAATTTTTCATCATATATACATAATTCGCATAAACATAATTTATTTATTAAAAAAATTTTTTTTAACCTTTATTTATTTTTGAGACAGAGAGAGACAGAGCATGAACAGGGGAGGGTCAGAGAGAGGGAGACACAGAATCTGAAACAGGCTCCAGGCTCTGAGCTGTCAGCACAGAGCCCAACGCGGGGCTCGAACTCACGAACTGTGAGATCATGACCTGAGCCAAAGTCGGCCGCTTAACCGACTGAGCCACCCAGGCGCCCCTAAACATAATTTAATAATTGCTTTATATTCCATTAAGTAGATTTACCAACAATATATTTAAGCATTCTTGGTTAACATTTCAGTTATTTCCATGAATTTGCTATTATAAAAGTCCTATCCTAGATCCTGTATGGAGCTTTTTCTTTAATTGGATTGTACCATTAGGACATTACTGGATCAAAGGATAGGCAGTGTTCCAGGTCTTGATGATTATGGCCAAATGACTTTCCAAAAGTATTGGATTAATTTGTTCACCTAGAAACATTGTACAATAGAGCCAGTCTCACACAATTCTGAATGTAATAATTATTAATTTTATAACTGTTTTAATTTTTATTAAATTAATGGAATTTATTTCTTAATGTGTTTCTTACTGGTGTGCCCATTTTGTGAATTGTTTGTTACATAGTTGATGTTTTTTTTTCTTATTTTTTAAAAATTAGTGTTTTTCTGCTTGTACTATATGAAAGAAATTTGGTGTTAGGTATTGCTGTGAATATTATTTTTCCTCAGACTTCTTTTTATTTTATTTGACATACCAAAACTGTCATATTTGGTAAATAATAGCCAGTGAGTCTTTTTCCTCTGTGATTTCCACCTCTTAGAAAGTCTTTTCCTCTGGAGGAATTGGTTAATGTTTAATCTCGGAGACTTTTTAGGATTTAAGAGTAATTTGTCAAGTAATGTAAAATCTTTGAGGAAAGCTTAAAATATACAGGTAAGCCAAAAATAAAAACAATAAAGGAGAGAGAGAAAGAAAACCAATAACGTATTCAGAAATTCTGCTCCTTAGAGAAAATCTTAGGTAACATTTTTGGTGTATGTCCTCTCATACTATTGACACTGTAAATGCAGGAAAATAAATATATACTCACACACATTTTACAAAAAAAAAAATGGCATTGGATACAGAGCATTTATTCTGTAAGCTGCATGTTTTTCCTAAATTGAAATGTACCCTATTGTTTGATATCAGTGACTGTAGAGTTTCTTGAGAATTTCACATGGCTCGCGTAGTATTCCATTTTGTATGTAACCCTTCCGTTAGCATTAGACATTTGGATTTTCTTTTATTATGAGCAAATCTGAGATGAACAGAGTCTTGTACAAACATTGTTCATATGTTTCCATCTCCCAGCAGGAAGGATTCCTGGGGGCAGGGCATTCTGACAAAGGTTTTTGATGATTTTCCCAAGTTGGCTCTTGCAAAAAGGTTGTACTCTATGTTTCAGCTTCAGCCAGTGGCGTTTGCCTGCGCCTCATTTTCTCTGTCTGTAGGATTCCCTTTAATCTTTATCAGTCAGACCGAAGACTGAGGTGTCTCCCTGCTGTCCGAAACTGTATTCTCAGGCAATGAAGAAGTTGAATCTTTCTTCCTAGATCAGTTGACCCTTTGTACTTCTGCTTTCTTTCACATCCTCAGCTCGTTTTCCCATTAAGGTTTCATATCTTTGTGTAATTTGGTTTATAATTTAAAAATCTGGTGCAGAATGCCCACTATTTCCCCCTTTTTTTAGTAGAATATATTGCCTGGAAATCAGCTCTTAAGCTTAGAATTAGGGGGAAAAAGGTATTCTCCACGTACAGAGCAACCTTATAACTGCTGGTCCTCTTCATGTGTAAGGAAACCACTCTCTCACTATTCTGCACGTGGAATTACAATTTCTATTAAATCGTTCTAACTGTTAGCAAGTAAGGGTGAAGCTACATTAAAATATGTTTGAGGAGCCATTTTCTCCTACAAGTGATGTTGTATTTTTCTGTCAATCATGTGAGGAAGAGGAATGTCTCAGTGACTCAGAAACCAGAACTGAGAGACGGGTTGCCAAGTGGGAGACAGAGAAGGTGGGTGGCTCATGAGCACAGATATGTCAAGAGTATAAGTTGAGCATGTAAAAGGCCCAGAATAGGCAAAGACAAAAGTGGGAACCTCCACCTCAAGGTTGGAGCCAGTGCCAGGTCAGTGGGAAGGATGCCTGGAATGGCTGGACGTCCACAGGCAAGGGCAAATGCCTTACAATGGCGGAGAAGCATCAAAGATCAAATTGGCAACTTGGACTACAGACCAATTATCACCCAATATTTTAAATAATTGAACGGCCAACTTATGGGTGGGTTTATAGCCATCCACAATAAAGACGGTATTCTGCAATTTCCCTTGTCGCTGTTTGCTGCCATGTTAAAAGGGAATGTGTTTGGAAGCAGTACCTGCTCCTCCTGGGAAATGCCTTTAAAGAGAGTAAGGACCTCCCTCTCTGCTTTTTGCAGTCCAGAGTGTGGATGTGATGGTTGGACACCATAGTGGACACTCTTGATGCCCTGCTCAGTTCTTTGCTGGGCTGGGACCCCCATCCCCCCCAGCCTTTGAGAGCGTTGGCAGCTAATGGCTCACAGCTTTCCCTTTCTCCAGGGGATTGTCCTCCATCAATCTTCCTTTCTGGAAGTGACACAGCGATTTCAGGGTCTTTATTTTGGACCGTGAGGGGGAAGCCATGTATTGAGGATGGCAGAACAAGAAAGTAGAAGGAAGCTCTTTCTCTGCGGATTGTGACTGTCTGCCTCTGGAATTTTAATGTGGGAAATACTTGGGGAGTCTAGAATAATGAGAACAGCCTTTGGTGCCTCTTGCTTTTGTGAGAGGGAAAAACCAATCTTTTTATGCTTGTGCCATTGACTGCAGGTTCTGTTTAGCACAGGATTTCCCCGAGGGTGGCACTGAATAGGTGATTGTAGCAGGCAGAAATCTGACCATCTAATGAGGCATTCAGTGTAGTGATGGAGCGCGGGCATCCAGTCTCAGACCCAGCTAGAATCCTGACACCATTGCCTCCTCTGTGATTTTGACATTTCCCACTTGTAAAATAGGCCTAATATTACCTCCACTGTAGGATGATTATTAAGATTTAATAAGTAAAACACATAATGCTTCATACAGGTTGGTGTAAGTGGAGCCATTATTCATAAGCACAAATTCCTTCTCAGCTTTAAGACAGGAAAATAATGACATATTTGGAAACCTTTCAGAAACTCTTTCCACACGAGTTCGTTTAGACCCTTGTTATTTTCATTAAGGGCACTTCCCAGAAGGAGTGCTTTGGATTTGCTGACAGCTTTTCCCATAGATGCTTTTTCATGGAAGAAGGGAGGCTGGAACTTAAATATGTTATCTTTGTGTCTTACTGAACCCTGATAAGCTGCTGGAAGGGTGTCTGAAGTAGCCAAGCCTTTCTCTTGTTCTTTGAATAGCTGCCCGGCCTCAGTAGGAAGCCACCACTCTGAGTCAAAATGAAGGTCTACACAACAATTAAGAGCTGTTGAAGTCCCTGAGCTTGATGGGACAAACTGAATCTGAAGAAGAGCCAATGCATGGATATTAGGGCAGTACAGGGATGAGAGTCTTAGTCCCCTGTCCCTGAAATTTAGTATGAATTTTCTTCATCCCAATTCTGAATATATAATTTCCATTATACAGTAAATATGTACAATACATTTGCCTGCCCAGTCTTATGACTTGGTGGGTATGATAATACCCAGTTCATGATGGGGAGCTCCAAGTGTGGTCGATTGGTATTCTGTGCAGTAACTGTTTTCCAAATGGAGTCAAGTTCTCTGCTAAAGAAGGCTTTGTCCTGGAGCGTTGGGGGGCACAGGCCACAACTTTTCTTCCGAGGTTTGCCAGAGTTTCCATGGAGCATCCCTATCCACTATGGATACCTTCATCAACATTGCGTCTACTGGGTCACACAGACTCTGTGCGTGTGTGGGTAGGGAGTGCAGTTTGCACCATAGTCTGGACCTCCCTTGGGTTCTGCCACATTTGAAACTGGCAGCATTGTAAGTCACCAGATAGAGCCAATCCTCTGAGTACCTGGCCCAAATATCCTTGGTAGTCATTTCTAAACACCAAAAATGGTTTACTGTGAATACCCCTGACTCTCTGAATGAGGCATTTCAGCACCTTTGGGAGCATTCATAGCCCATTCACAGCAAAACCTGGAGAAGCAGTGCCCCTGAAAGCTGTATTCAAGCAATTGCTGATTGGTTCACTGCTTATTTGGGATAATCCCAATGTGGGTTATATATAGTGTCCCAGAATTCCCTAGTAGGATTGAGCCTCAGGTGTCCACAATGGTGATCTTCTTGATAACACATCCTTGTAATGGTCTTCCTGGATTTCTTATCTCACTTCTTTAGGATCCCTTTTCAAATAAACTACTTGTGTACTCCTATCCTCATTGTAGAGTGTGCTGCAGGGGAACCCAGCCTCTCACATCTGATAAATGGACAAGAGTGGTATTCTCACATGTAGTAAGTGCTTCCAAAATCCAAAGGGATCCAGAAAGCACTACAACCTTTTCTAATAGGTATAACATGCAAGCTGGAATGACTAGCTCATGGAAACTAGCTCTTTAACCATAGAGGAGATACCCTAGAATACCTACAGACTATTTTTATCACTAAAAACCTTTATCACTGTGGCAGCTCTCAAGGCTCCAATCCTCAGGCATACAGGTGACTACCAGGGCATCTTGCATATTGTCATTAATAGGGTGGACTCACATAAAATTTGGTGGAATGTCAAGAAGATTAAGGCCCCTACAGACTATATGATGGAGAACAGGAGAGTGAACAGCTTCTGGGGCAAGACCGTGAATGTGTATTGCTTTCCTTGTCCTGTGAAGTCAAGCCGTCTCGATTCTCCCTCCTGTTGTGAACGGAGTAGACTACATCTGCCACATTGATAGCTGTACAGCAAGTGGCAGAAGCTATGCTGACCTCGCTAGTGAAAATAGCACATTTACCAGAGTGGCTACGATTGGGACAGCTTCCTTAAGTTCTTGGTGATTCACCATCATCTGCCACAGTTAATCTAGTTTGTTCAGGAGTCAGTTGAGTTGAATAGGGGTATGATGGAGATTGCCATACTGTATCCTTTATGTTTTTATGGTACTGAGGTATTTCTTCTCATTGTCTTGGTTGGGCAGGTTGGGGGAGGGTAGTAGCTTCATGTGCTTCCCCTTGACCTTACCTGTCATGATGGCTGTTACTCAACATGTAAGGAAACAAATGTGAATATTATGAAAGCCACTAATTATTTATACTCCAACTATACACTAATGGCTTGGGGGAAAAAACCATACTACTAACTATGAGATAAAATTAAAATGTATAGGCATTTAACACCTGACCTCCAAAGACCCTACTCTAACTAGAGCACCACATTGGCATTTGAGTCTTCTGCTTTAGTGTTAGCTCAGCCTCTGTGTCTATTGGTGTTCAAAAAGTCCGAGTTATCCCTTTCCCCAGTACACAGTTATCATGGGAAATAATTGCAAACTCCTTGGAGAAATATCAGAGGAATATGGACCATTATACTTGTGGTTGCCCTGCAAGATCCTTCCTTAAGAGCACCTTCCAATCAATGGGCTCTAGATCGGTAGACTGGATTAGATCTGGGTGAGGGACTTTTATTTTCCATTGTGATGGCTGATGTCAGTCCTCCGTAGAACTATAGTCAGCAACCTATCTCAATAAGCCTTCATTGTTCCAGTCACTCTTATTTGGGTTTGCTGTCAAATGCAAATTTTGAAAGTCAGAGTTAGATTCAAGCTTGACATGGAGGGTTGTTTTATACTTATAAATGTATAATTCACAATGCAAGTATAGCAATTGTGAATCTTTACATGGAATAATGTAGGCTAAAATTAGTTGAAGAAATAAACTGGAGCCATGGGGAGAAACTGGTAGTATCACGGTTGATTCTTTAACGCATCTTTATCTGACAGACCCAATGGCAACACATATGCTTAGAGAATCTTTTAATAAAATGAAATAATTAATAGAATTGTATTGAACATTCAGCTCTACAAAGGTAATATGCATTCATTTTTAAGCATCTATTAAGTGTATTAGTCTAGTGAGGACCTTTCTTAAAGTCAAAAATATTTATATATATCCCTTGATTGTGAAACCATTCATAATACCAACAATCTACTATGAGTTCAAATGTATGGGTGGATTTGGTTGTAAAATGATGAAGCCAGGAGGATAGATGCCCCGTGGGCAAGGAAAATCATGGATGGCTTTTTTTGGAAGGCTGATTGGGTTGAGTCTGGAAAATGGGATCATCTTTTGTTTTTTCTCCTCAGCCCTCCTGTGCCATCTCCAAATGCTAACTGATGAGTGGGGGGGGGGGTTACTAAGACAATATATACTAAGACTATATATACATTGCTAGAAACATACAGTATAGTTCTAGTTATGGTCTTTTTCTATGATTTAATCTTCAAGTCGAAAGCTGGTTCTTTGAGTTGGTAACATTAACCCCCAGATGTGGAACATCGGTGAACAGAAGGATTATATCTTGTTAGGTTACATTAGTTGGCAAATGGGAAGCAATTAGAAATGGGCGTGGCGCACAGTAACTGCCCGATAGAAGGGAATACTACCTAGCTGTTATTCATCACTGCCGTGCCTTCCTGTCTCCCACAGCTCTCTGACTTCTCTGGATAGTCCACCCCAATCACACTATGGTATCTGCCATGCATTTCATCCTTTACTTGTCTTCTAATTGTTTCCTGTTGACATTATCCCTTGTGCTGTACTACAAGTACTTAAACGTACAATGCCAGGTTTTATAAACCGGAGCTTGGAGCAGGTAGTGTAGCAATGCAATTTGGCATATGGTTCTGGTGGAGCCTGCTTGGATTCTAATCTCACTTCTTCCACTACTTAGTTGTATGATCTGGGGCACGTTATTTAATATCTTAAAGCCATTAATCTGTTTGTATATATAGTTATTTTCTTCCTTTTGAGTTATTCTTTTCCCAGCAATACGATTACTGAGTCAGAGGGTACTGCGTCTAGCTGTGTGACTTAGAAGTTAGCTACATCCCTGTGCCTCAGTTTGCTCACATGTAAAATGAGGATAATCACTTCTCTCATAATGTGGCTCTGACCGTTAATGGATAAAACACATGGTCTTTGGCAAAAAAGGAATCAGTAAGTGTTGATGCTAACTGTTGTTTTTGATCAAAATACGTGTGCTAACATTAATTTTTGAACAGATGCCCTGCTGGCCAAAAAGATAGGAAGTTGGAAAAAGAAAAGGAAATGAAATTATTCACTTAAATGAGGCCTTTGTTTCATTGAAAGTTTGCAATTTTGCATGCTTTCCTGACTCTTGCTACTCATGATTAATTAAAAGAGTGCTGAATTTGGTGTGGTGGCAACTTTTCACAAGTCTACTTAAAACATGAGCTATAAAAATTGTTTTGGTAATCTGGGGGGGAGAGGGGGAGGGGTAAGAGGAAACGAGTGAAAAACTATCAGATAGAAAAATCCTAAATCTTTCTTTGCTGCATAATAAGACCCAACTTTCTTCTTGCCTGTATAAACAATTTACTTTTAGAGCAGAACTTTCGGAATGTAGATCTGGGATGGGAAGGCAAGATTCAATTTGCGGGGTCATGCTTGGTGAGAAAAGTGTTCCCAGAAATAATATTTGAAGAAGGATTACATTCTGAACCCTGGTCAATTTCTTACCTCCTGGCAAAATAAATTATGATGTTGGGTAGGTTTCAAGCCCCCCCCCCCCCAAATGCCAGAGTTGATATTCGATGAGGTTCTATTAGGGGCTTTTTACACACATTTTAAATGGTTGCCAAGACATTTGCCTTTTTCACTACATCTCTGTTTTCACTGCATCACTGAAGCTCATGTCTTGATGTGCCTGCCTAATAAGCTGCAGAAGAGAGTGGATTTTGACAACTTGGTGGGTCCACAGATTCAACTGAGGCTGAGATTAGCTGACAAAGGAAAGGGAGACACAGCCCTGTGGTGGGACGCTGGGAAATGACTTTGATTTTCCTAATGGGGACAGGAAAAAGGTCTTTGTCCATGCTCTAAAAAGGGTAAAGAAACATGGTCAGTTTTGGCTGAGGATTTGAAATAAACTTTTATATGTGTATATATATATATTAGTGATTATAATGTACTGTATATAATTATATAATTATATATTTAATTATATAATTTCTGTGTGTGTATATGGATTCTCTGCATACACTCACATACACACAAATCTAGACACACACATTACTTGAGTACATTTTTTTCTCTGTGTTTTTGGCTATATTAAAAAAGGAAAAGACTGAGTTTTTTTTTTATTTTATTTTTATTTTTTGTAAAGACTGAGTTTAGATTAAAAAAAATATTTGGTTGCATTTGTTGCCAAATACTGAACTCTCACTCTGTATGTGGATATCAAGTAAGATTATAAACCTGATGAATTCACATCGCCAGCCTGAAAAAGCTTAATGTTGAACGTTGACTCTGCGATAAACCCTGATCTGGTCTTTTTTCAGCGTTCTTTACAAAGGACTGAGGTCAAGGCAGGATGAAAGGCTAGAGGACATTATAAAACAATGCATATGTAATTGGAATCATCAGAGGAATAGGAAATATTTTTCAAAAAGGTGAGTAAAAGGAATGCCTATAGCATATACCCGGTGATGACAAAAAAAAAAAAAAAAATCACCAAAACGATACGACCTCACTTGATTGATTTGGTCTTAGTAGAGAAGGCAGATTTATGGTTAGTAATTTGTGACCTTCAGAATTTAGAGGCAGGAGGCAGATGAAAATATAGCACGTTCAGCAAAACCTTTCTACAGCCGACTGTTGGACAGAAACCCACGTTTCCTGAAAACTCATGGAAAAGCCATCCTGAGCCCAAACTCCCGGACCCTTATTATGGTTGTGGAGAAAAGAACTTTTAAAACTTGATATGTTCACTTACGCACAAAGGTATATTTTTACAGTATTGCAAAAAAGGTAAATTAGGAATATTCTTATATTCCAAATGATCTGGTATTATTTTATTTTTGCCATAAATTGCATGTATCCCAATGTGATTGAAACCCTACCAGGGTTTGAAGTTATAACCGCAGCTAATGTACTTGAAAAAGTAAAAAGCTTTCTGTCAGTCTGGTTTCTGCTTCAAACGGACCAAGACAGACTTATTCTCCAGGATGGAAGGACCCCCCGACTTATTTTTTTTAAACAAAAACCTTAAAAGACTAAGCAGGAAATCACACACACTCATGGAGACATTTTAGCCGAAAAGGAATAATTGAATGCAAGCGAGAAAAGGCATTTATTTTAAATTAAAGAATTTTGACAGGCCAGCCAAAGAACAAAGGGCCGTATTCTGTGTTACCTATTTTCCCAGGGGTTCCAAACTCCCGAGACTTCAGTGGGAGGGTTACTCACAGGAGGGAGGCCTGGCGCTGAAGAAATGGTGATCAAAGCCATCAGCTTAAAGCATCTCAGTCTGCCTTCGATAGGCCAGCTGTTCAGAAAGTTCTACAGCCTTCTGCAGTTAGGCCTCACCCTTTGTGAAATGGCATTTGCAGGACAGTTCCAGTCCCAGCCTGAGTGATGGGGTTCGGTTTAAAATACTTTGTTAGGAGGCACATGAAAAGATGCTCAACGTCGCTCCTTATCAGGGAAATACAAATCAAAACCACACTCAGATACCACCTCACGCCAGTCAGAGTGGCCAAAATGAAGAAATCAGGAGACTATAGATGCTGGAGAGGATGTGGAGAAACAGGAACCCTCTTGCACTGTTGGTGGGAATGCAAATTGGTGCAGCCGCTCTGGAAAGCAGTGTGGAGGTTCCTCAGAAAATTAAAAATAGACCTACCCTATGACCCAGCAATAGCACTGCTAGGAATTTATCCAAGGGATACAGGAGTACTGATGCATAGGGGCACCTGTACCCCAATGTTTATAGCGGCACTCTCAACAATAGCCAAATTATGGAAAGAGCCTAAATGTCCATCAACTGATGAATGGATAAAGAAATTGTGGTTTATATACACAATGGAATACTACGTGGCAATGAGAAAAAATGAAATATGGCCTTTTGTAGCAACATGGATGGAACTGGAGAGTGTGATGCTAAGTGAAATAAGCCATACAGAGAAAGACAGATACCATATGGTTTCACTCTTATGTGGATCCTGAGAAACGTAACAGAAACCCATGGGGGAGGGGAAGGAAAAAAAAAAAAAGAGGTTAGAGTGGGAGAGAGCCAAAGCATAAGAGACTGTTAAAAACTGAGAACAAACTGAGGGTCGATGGGGGGTGGGAGGGAGGGCAGGGTGGGTGATGGGTATTGAGGAGGGCACCTTTTGGGATGAGCACTGGGTGTTGTATGGAAACCAATTTGACAGTAAATTTCATATATTAAAAAATAAAAAAAATAAAATAAAATAAAATAAAATACTTTGTTAGGTTTCTTCTGTGTTTACTCCCCAGTTCAGTGGGGTCTGAGTGGGTTGAGTGGTGATTGTGGACTTTTGACTGATGGAAAAGTGGGAAGGAACATAAAAAATGACTATTTCTTGGCTAAATACTGTAAAGAAGGTGCTTGTCTTGGCCTCTGTATGCTCACAAAGTGAGCCAGAGAATAGGTGTGATAAGAATAAGAGCTTTGGGGCCCATCAAGTCTGGGTTCCAATCCAGCTGTGCCCATTCACAGCAAGGTGATCTCGGACAAGCCACCTACTCTCTTGGGGGCTCAATTTTCCCATGAAAGTGGGGCCAATAATACCTACTACCTCAGGGAGTCAGGTAAGGATCAAGTGATAGAAAGGACTTAGGAGGGAGAAGCAAATGAGTGTGCCTTCTTGATCATTGGGTTAAATACACATCAGTTTTTCTTCAGAGTTCAGTTTCTGTGGCTTCAGAATTAGCTTCATGTTCTGCTGTAACTTTGTTCAGCTATATGGTGTTTGGTGAGGCTCTTTGGTCTCTCTCAGCCTCATTTAGCTCATCAGTAAAATGCAGATGCTAAGAGGTCACACCTCAGAGGTGGTTAAAAAACAATAGAACAAATTGGGGCGCCTGGGTGGCGCAGTCGGTTAAGCGTCCGACTTCAGCCAGGTCACGATCTCGCGGTCCGTGAGTTCGAGCCCCGCGTCAGGCTCTGGGCTGATGGCTCGGAGCCTGGAGCCTGTTTCCGATTCTGTGTCTCCCTCTCTCTCTGCCCCTCCCCCGTTCATGCTCTGTCTCTCTCTGTCCCAAAAATAAATAAAAAACGTTGAAAAAAATTAAAAAAAAAAAACCAATAGAACAAAGGGTTTTAATACAGAACTTGGAACATCGAAGGTCTCAAAAAAATTGTACTTTTGTATCTCAGTTCCCTGTTACTCTGTTTGGCTATTTTCCAAGCCAGTTTCCAAACTCTCCTCTAGAACCCAAATCGTCTTTCTTTTTCATTGAGTCCCCTCCTCCAGGCCTGACAGAGAGGCTGTGGGATGTGCCTTGTAGAGCAGTCTCTTGGCCCACCTGCGCGGCCCCTGTGAAATTGGGTGCAACCTCACAGTGCTCCTCGCCCTGACAGCCAGCCCTGTCCCACCGGGCCATTTTGGGTTTGTTTCTTGTGGGATAATAGAAATGATGGTTTTGAAAATAAATCAGCTGGATAATAGTTTATAATTTTGATGTGCTTCTATATAAAATCACATAGAGAACATTTGTGTTCTGCGTGTTCCCCATGTTGCCGAGGGACCACGTATTGCTTATTTACTCATAAGGGACAATGCAAATGGGCAAAAAAAATGTAAATATAAAGCATATAAATTCAGAATAGGCCTTTCTCTATTCTCTGCTTCCTGCCCACCAAACACCTAAAAATTAATGCGTTATATGATGGGAAGGATTTGTTGTGTGACTACACAGAAACAGTAAGCGTGCAGGTTCTCTGCACAACATGAGGGTGGATAGGAAGACAACAGGTCTGGCTTAACTCCTTCCAGGTCTGGCTTAACTCCTTTTGGGAAACGGTGGTGTAAACGTATTTTTCCGAGAGATGTAGGGACGGCAGAATGACTCTGGGAGAGTCTCTCAATTTCCATTTCTCGTACTATCAATAAGTCCCAGAGTTCCATGAGAATGGCTCGGGGCAGAGCAGATACAGCTCACTTCTGTCCCCTTAATGTGGTAGTGTGGAATTGACTCTGAACTTGTAGGACATCTCGGGTTCTGTTAACTTGTTAATGCATAATCACGGAAGCCTACACAAATGGCTGAATTTCTTTGGGATGCAGCTTTCTTACCTGTCAGCTGCGTATGATAATTCATCTCTCTCTTTCCCAACATACCATGTGGTTGTGAGATTCAAATGGGAAAAGCATTTGGGGGTCGTGCTCCACTGTTGTGAGACATCGCTAGGTTATGTGCAGTTGGTGCTGGTGCCTCTTTATCATGAGACGATCGTGTATAAATAACTCCTGTGTGCTCAAAGCATCTCAGCATAATGAATCAAGGATTTGTAATTCTTAAATATACCTGCATAGACTTTTATGTACTGTTTGGGATCTAGCAGCATTAAATGGCCTACGCAAATGAAAGTTATCTTATTTTTATCACTGGGAAAGTTTCCAGGACATTATCAACACATGCTAAAGTTTCCTACGTAGAATGTAATACTGAAAACCTCTGCTACCTTACACTTGGACTCACGACTTCCATATGATTTGCCTTTCACTTATAAAAAAGCCACAGGCCTTGTCAGCCAAATTCCAAAGTGACATTCAGCAGTGGATACTTGGATTCAATTTTGGTTTTGCTTTCAGATTGTCACACACACACACACACACACACACACACACACACACACGACCAAGCTACAAAAAGCCGAGACATGTGTATCCCCCCCCCCACTTCCCCACTTTTTGTTTCCCTTTCTTTAGTTAGAGCTTGACTCACATGTTTATTTCAAAGCCACTAATACACACATTCACATACACACCTTCAGCAGGAGTCGTGACATAGTGCTTCCCACACGTTGATCATGCATCGGTTTAACCGTACAGTATTGCCCTTGGTTCCCATCCCCCCTGACACCATGTGGAATACTCATCTTCTCTAATCCTGGTCTATAGTATTTCTAAAGTACTTTACAAGCCCAGAGTAATGGCTTCTAATGCTTTGCAGCAGCTGACCTGGTAGCACACATGATATCTTAAATGTAACAATCAAAGGACTGCGCAGGATCTTGGTATTTCCGCTGGCTTGCACATGTGGTGTGTCCAGGTCCAAAATCCGTAATGTCAGTTTTAGACAAAAGAAGCTTAAAACAAAATAGAGTCTCCCTGCTTTGTGTCAACAACTGAGCTAGAGCGACGGAACGCTTCCTGATTGGGAGACTACATGTATTGTATATCAGTTATCTGACCCCTACAGTAATTTTTTTTTTGGGGGGTGTGTGTCTGTGAGCAACCTTGCTCAAGATTTATGTAATGGAGGGCATTGTTTTATTAATCTACACCATGTGGAACTCTCCAGGTGCTAAGCTTTGATCTTCCTGCCCTCTGGTGCATTAAGTTTTCTAGTACTCATTGACAATGATGTTTGTGATTTAAAGCGCTTTTTTTCTTACTGCAGAGGGGGAAACAAAAAGGGTTCAGATAACTCTACCTTGAACCAGAGACCCTGCACTTCTTTTCTTGTTTGGTCTCAGTTTGGTATGAAATGCACTCTGATTCTGTTTAGGAGAATTTGATCAGTACTCCGAGGAGTAAAAGAATATCTTTCTGAAACATTTTATGGCACGTTAGATTATTGCTGGAAATGCTGGGCTTGGCTGACTGGGGAAAGCTTGGCCTTCATCAAAGTGGTCTGGGAAGATGGAAAGTAAACCGTGATTTTCCATTTCTCCCACTAAGAGCAAAAAGGACAAAGAAGTGGGAGGGATGAAAAGAGACACAGACCTTCAGAAATCCAAGTCTGTCATGACCCTACTAGCATTAAGAACAAAATGATAAAATTTGTCTAATAAAGTATAATGAAGCCATCTGATTTGTTATATTTCAGGAAATAGAGTATTACGTTGGAGAAAAATGTTAAGAAATAACAAGCTGGTTAAAGGCAACGTGATATACGTACTCCTTAAGGATATAGACCCTGGCGTCAGACTGCCTGTTCTAAATCCCATTTATGTTGCTTAAAAGTGTCAGGTTCCCCACCTGGAAAGTGGAATTAATAATACTATCTACCTCCCATCTAATTGGGAAGATTAAATGAGCACGTAGAATAGGGTGTGTTTACTCTCAGTGTGGTGTATTTGCTAATACCCTACCCAAGCCCTTTGGCTGTAATACCTGTGATTTGCAACACAAATTATTTTCTTATCCTTTCTTCTATTAAATAGTTTGACAACACTGAACTTTCTAGGCTGGCACATACAAGGCTGGGTTCCTACAAAGTAGGTAAACAGCCACCCTTTATCGGGAAAGAGAAAAGAGTCCAGCTGCATTTACATTCAAGAGCACCATTACCAGAGGAAGAAATTCAGGAAGAGGCACAGTGAATGTTCTAAGGTCATGGAATCGTTCTGGCTCTCCAGGGTCATCCCTACCTTCCCTCTTGCAGGAGAGAGGGCTACCTTCTTCCTCAAACCTCGCCATCCATGAGAATACAGAAAGGGTGCTTTTGGCTGTATCACCAAGATTTCCTTTGCCTTTTAAGCTTCATATAAATGAGCTCAGATCCTTCTCTGGCATTTCATTCGTAACAAATTTCAGATTTGTGCATGTTTTTGCATGTATCAGTCGCTCCTTCTTTTTCCCTGTGTTTTATTTCATTGTATGAATATGTCACAATTTGCCCATTCTCTTGCCATAAGTTGTTGAACATTACTTTTAAAAAGACATTTTAACAGTATCCTTTATCAACAATATAATTTTGTAGGGATGTACTTTCTTTCTTACTTTCTTGCCCCTGACTATCTAAATCATAATGTCTTCCAAAGAAGGGTTTAATGATCATTACTTGGGTCCATGCCCACCACCTCCATTAATAAAATAGCTAGCTGAACAGGGACAAATGATGGTCAGGGAGATTCATCGTGTTTGCAAAACCACAGAGTGATTCTGTGACTCATTTGGTCTTGCTCCAAAGAAAGATGAAAAATACCCAGTGAAAGATTCATGTTTCTAGACTAGTGTGTATAGAGGACAGTAAAGGATATTCTAGTGAAGGCTTCTACATTCATATGCATTTTGAGGAAGTGAGTGTGGGATACTTTGAAGTCAGCTCATTTGCTTTATGCAGGTGTCCCAAGATTCCATGTCTTGCTCGTATAACACTGGGCAGAAGTTAAGAGGCATGTTACCCCAGAAGTATAGGAGAGAAAGCATGCTTTACTCTGAGACAGCTTGAGCCTGTCCTGCACTCCTCATCACAGTCCCTTCTAGAGATATCAGGGGTGGGGGTGGGGTTGGGTAATGCAGTTGGAAATAAATGAAAGAGCTGGGGAGACTAAAGGGTGGAAACTTGCAGCCCCACGTTCCCCTTTGGGATGTGCAGGAATGGAGAAACAGCTTCATGAAACTTTGTACCACTTGACAGTGGCCAGAGACAGGAAAGGAAGGCACAGAGTGCCAGATAATCTGGAGACTTTTTCCTTAGCAAAACGGATGTGGTTGGATTGCATGACATTAATCTGCCTTGTTAGGCCCAGGAGGAGGGTTTTCCATGGGTCTGGGACTCTCAGTGCTAAAACCGGGACAGTCCTGGGTAAATCAGGGACTTGGGATAATGAAACAGATTTAGGAGATCCCTCAAGGCTCTAGATTGTTTGCAAAGTAAGGGATCATCTAGTGTAGTGCTCTTAAAATTGGTTTCACAGAAGACCAGCCTCCCTTCTTTTGGATGCATAATCTTAGGCATCATTTTAGAAACAGGCTGATGAAGCAGAGATGCCCTTTTCAAAGCAGAGTGGGCATGTGGATGTTCCAGAAAGTCTCGAGTTAGCCTAGCCACCACCCCGTTTCATGGAGAGAAGCTGAGGCCAGGAGACATCAGAGACTTGGGCACCACACCTAGTTTATGACAGGCCTGGGACCGCATCTCCAGGTTTTAGAGTTTTGAGTTGATTTCAGCCCATTACCATTATCCCTCAAAGTATGAGCAGTGTACTCTTGAATCAGAATCACTGTGGATGTTTCTTAAAAATACCTACCAGGAGACCCTACCCAGACTTCTCAGGTTAGAATGTATTGAAGAGGGTCTGGGAATGTTCCCTACAACAAGTTCCCAGGTAATCCTTAGGAACATGTGGCTCTTATATCCTCCACCCCTACCCCTTCCTTCAGGATTCCTTACTCAGAAGTGCTGAAGATACTTGGTCCTGTAATCTTTCCATTGTATCATTTGTAATTGGGTACTTGAGCTTACTACCAGGTATTGAACAGGATAATGAGAAGGACCTCTGGATCTTGGGGGAATAGGTAGGCCACATAAACTTCAGCTCTGTCTGCCTGCACCTCTATCTGCCACAGCCAGACTGAAGCTGGATGCTCCCCTGCCAAGCCCTCATCTGTCAGCTGAGAGAAGTTTCTCACCCACGCCGGCCTGGGCTGGCTGTGGGATTCACTCTATTAAATCATAAAGAGTTTCCCCTGTCACTGTGTGGAAAATAATCTTTTCATTGGACAGAGACAGATGAGTCTTCCTGAGACCCTGTGCCCTTGAGAAACTGTGCCCTTCTGACCTGGGGGCGTCCATCCTTCTCCTGTAGGCTGCAGTGGGTCCTGTGAGGACTTCAAGGGCACAAACCCACATGGAGATGCTTACGGGACTTTCCTCATTTTCTCCTTTCACTCTGTCTCTTTCAGAAACCTCCTCTTTCGTATCATATGATTGGCTTTGGCTTTGAGAAAGCTGCGACTAGGAGACCCCAAATGAGGATGTCTTGCCAGCTCTTCATATTTTGGTATGAAAATGTCCTACTGTTATGATTCTGGAGTGGCTGATGTAAATGTTGATATATAGCAACCCCAGGGTTGAATTCTTCTCTCCTTTCTTCCTTTGAGTGTAAAGTCCTTAACAAGTTTGTTTTCCAATGAAAATTATTCTCTATATTGGGTACACTTTAGTTTGTTTCTAAGGTGACCCAAATTATACTTTCTCCCACCCTTGCCCCTGAACCCTTCTGCATACTTCCAGCCCCAACCTAGCAAATGAAACCAAACTGGCTGTGGCCTTCTAGAGCACCATAACCTGGCTGGGAGTCACATATACATAGAGGGGCCATGTTCTCTCCTTCCCTGGAGGCCAGTGGATCTCAGCAGTCATTGCTAAGCTGAGCAGGACCCCATTTTCATATTCTCATCTTTTTTTTTTTTTTTTTTAAACACTGATTCTACTCTTTAAGTACTAGCCCTGGTCTATTGTTGAGACTGGGTCCATAGTGACCATTTGGATATGGCATGGCTTTGGCTGGCTTGCTAGGGTAGGGGCAGGATTGGTCCTCCTCTGAAGTGAAGACATTCAGAATTGGTGGTGACAGATTGGGCCACCGGGATTATTTAGCCATATCCTGCTGAACGGAATGTGTGCCTATGGCTGAGCTGCAGACCTCTGAAAGTCCATGTTGCCAGATTCTTCACCTTTTCCAGTAGGATAGAAGAAAGCATCTTTGTGTTCCTCCCTTGGTTGGGAATGTGCAATCCCATTTCCAGTTGTGAGATCCATGTGGCACGGCTGCTGGTTCTCATTGCTGTAGTGGGTACGGGACCCCTCCCCCCAGGTGGGGGGATGAAGGGCGGGGGAGGAAAAAGAATGAGCTTCACATTGATGAGGTCTTCAGCAGCATTCTGCCAGATCACTGACCGTCCAAGGATCTTGCCAGTACATGGCATACAGTGGTCATGCTGAGGGCAGAGGTCCTGCCCCTCCTACGAAAGGGAGAAAGAACATCATGCTCTTGCAGAGCAGGAGGGGTCTGTGGACACTGATCGGCCTACCGTTCTCTCCTTGACTTCCTAGCAGGATTCTTCTTGGCCTTTAGACCAACCCCACCCCCACCGTACTGTCTGTGAATCTCTCT
The DNA here is from genome assembly GCF_023721935.1 of Panthera uncia. Classification (NCBI taxonomy): domain Eukaryota; kingdom Metazoa; phylum Chordata; class Mammalia; order Carnivora; family Felidae; genus Panthera; species Panthera uncia. Next base: position 9,796,375 of record NC_064807.1, on the reverse strand, counting down.
CTAGAGAGAGCCCACCTCTGATGGGACCAACCCACCCTCTGGGTACCTGCTCACCAGGTTGAACCCACCTTTGTTTGGCTTGTGACCTAGCCAATCAGCTAACTTGCACTATTTCCTGAACCACCCCCCGCCATGCAACCATCAGCATGTGTTTTCACATTCACTGAGGGGTGGCTGGGGTGGCTCTGCTCCATGTGTTCTTCTGGAGCTCAGGCTGAAGGGGTAGCAGCCGGAAGGAATTATGGAAACACATGATGGCCCCCGAGGCCTGGGGTCACACCTGCCACACCTTCACTTCCATCCATACTCTGGCATCTGGAGTAAGTCTCAGACAAAACTTAACATCGGTGGAGCTGGGGAATAACTGCCCACGGAGGTGGGGGACGGAGGTGTTATTTGCTGGATAATAATCTAACTCACCACTCATCATGGTTTGCTAGAGCTACTTCCCTTTCCCCTGCATTAAAAGAGTACAGATCCTGGCACTGACTCCTCTGGAGATTCTTAATGTATTGGTGGGGTGTTTCCCCCAGGAAAATACACTGCCAGGATTTAGACATATCCCCATCTCTTTGACTGACTGTGGAGTGGGCCTGCCAGAAATACATGTATAGTAAATTTATGAGAGATGTTAGTATCCTTTGAAATTTCACTTTAAATAAAATCACAGGCTTATGTAGGAAAGCTGTAGCACTGAAAGAAATAGCAACTGCAGTTCTAGCCCAATCATTTACACTTGACGTTCAACATCAGGATAGCACCACTACTAATCTTGGCTCTACAGCAAACATAACTCATTGGTTGCGGATTTCTTTCCTGCTGACAGAGGATGTGGCCACAGATAAAATTTCAAGACAGTGCAAATTACCACTGTGAATAAATGGGACGCTGAGATGGTTTCTTGACGCTATCCTTGACCTAGGAGCTTGAGTCTATGTGGATGGCATCAAACGTGTGGCAGTGTGATATGCCATTGTCATCACATTTCTGGAAAGGGTGCTTGGGAGTACCAAACTCAGAGAGGTCGTGGGGAAGAGGTCTGGAGTCCTTGTGGTTTTCACGTCTGTGATCCCAGTGCAGGGAAGATGGGGCAGAAGAGTAGGTCATCTGTGTTTGGCAAGGAAGTTACTTTCTGGTGCTGAGGAAACCAAGTTTACAAGGGGCTAGATTTGGACACATACATAGGGCTGTAACAGTGAGTGGAGTTAGGGATCCATCTTTTCAAAACAGCATTCAGACAGTGACCTTCACCTGCAAGTCAGAGGACATTAAGAAAGGAAAGCTTCTAAAACAGAGCCCTGACACTGGAAATCAGAAATAATTTTGTTAAGGTCATTGAAGATGGCCGCTTTTTGGTGGAATAAAACCGAGGAGGTACCATTTCCAGGGATTCAGAAGCTAGAGTATGCCTTGGAGAGGTTAGGAGATGCTCTTGAATGAAAAGGTAAAGGTAAAAGAAATTGGAATATGGAAGTACAGAAGAAGTAATAAAAAATCTGGGGAAGCTATTGGTGAGACGAGTGTGTGAACATAACTCAGTGACTATCTATACCCCATGTCAACCTAGAAAAGGTATTCAGTGGAGAACTTTGCCGCACATGGTTGGGAGTACCACTGTGAGTATCATAGGTATGACTGGAAGGAACACTCTGAAGAGTGTGCTAGAAACTCTCTCTAGCCATCTAGATTGGGGAGTTCAGAGAGGGGGTCCAAATAGGAGAATGAAAGGGATGGCATCAGGATAAAGAGTGAAGACTTACTTGCAAATTAGGCCATGTGTCAAAATGCTATTGTTGATTATGAACCCACACACTAGGCTAAAGAAATTATAAAAGACTTCTCCACCATCAAGGAAAGACCTGTCTGGGGCAGCAGCAGCCATGACCCTAAGATGGAATCTGGGAGTTTAGGGACTATTGGGTTTTGATCACTCCTGTATTGCCAGTGCTCAGCTTATGGCTTGGCATGTAGTAGGTGCTCAAATATTTGTTGAATGAAGAAGGGTCTGAAAGGACTGGGGAGGGTTATAAGGTATTTCATCTTGGATGTGGAAGTGAGGTCAGCCATTCTGTGTGAAATGAAGAAACGTGGACTATGTCCAGGCCATTGTGGTTTGTCTGGAAATATTGGGAGAATAGGGAAGGTATCACATACATGGCTGTGAATTTCTAGCACATAGGAGTAAGGATTGCTTGTGAATGTCTTTCTGGTTCCTTAGTAGAGTCTCTAGAGTTCTGAGGAACTCAGCTTGGAATCCGTTGTCAAGAAGCTCCACTCAGTTAGAAACCCTCAGTCATCAGAGCAGAAAGGGAACTCTAACATCATATTTGACATGCCCTTTGTTAACTGCCCAGTCTTCCATTTACTTTTATCTGAGTTTTATGGAAGTGGCAAAGGGCAAAGACAAAAATAACAATCATTTGAAAACCAAAGGTTTTATGACAATACTATTTTATAAACAGCATTCCTTTAATTCCTGTACAAGTTCTTTATGGCTGTCATAATGCTGCCAGCCACCCTGAAACTTGGTGCCTAATTCAACGATAGTTAACTCTCATGCTTGTGGTTCTGCAGGTTGGTGGGTGGCAGCTACAGGCTACAGCTACAGGCTGTGGGCTGTGGGTCCAATGGTCATCTGAGGTGGCTCTTCTCCTTTTGTTTCATGTTAGGGACCAGGCTACCCAGAGTAGGTTTTCGTAGTGATGACAGAAGCACAAGAACTAGACCAAAGGTACAAGCATACCCAAATCATCTATTTATGTCTTACCTACTGGCCTCTCCATCGGCTGAAGCAAGTTACGTGGTCATGGCAAAAGCCAAAGGGCAGGGAAGTACACTCTGCCCTTCATGAGGTTATGGTAAGGATGTGGGGTATATGCAACTATCATGGGGGAGGGCAGAAGTGAGACCAGTTTTTCAGTCTGCCATAGTACCCGTGTAGCACACTGTAATCACCTGTTGGGAGAGTGACATTCTCCTCTCCTCTGCCCCACTATAATACAGCTTCTACACATTGAGAAATCTGGAGAACACCGACCTGCTTTGGCCCCTGGAGGCTTCCATGCATCACAGGCAGCACCTGGTAGAGGTTATGGCAGTGACTGGCAAGGTTAATGGCACTTGGTAAAGGCAACTGGACAGTTTGTTCTCACAACTGTAGCAAGTGCCTCTATAGGCAGTTGAGTGTAGCAGAGGTTCAGCAGGAGGCCTCAGTAAAGAGTGACTGCGGGTGGCTGCAGTAGTGGTTGAGGTGGGTAATCAGTAATAATGCAGCACCATATATCCCAGTAGAGTGACATTGGTCTGGGGAAACATGGATTTCAATAGTTAGATGTAGAATTTCACAGTCAAAAAGGGCTTTGGATCCATGTAACACAACCCTCTACTCCACAGTAACACAGATAGGTGTTGTTCAACACCTGTTTGAACACTTGTATTGATAGATGACCCTCCCACCCAAGGCAGTCCATCCCACGTTAGACACACAGTACTGACAACATGTGGGACTAGACAGGGTGAAACAATATATCAGGAAGGCAAATGTCCAACAGGGGAAGTTTGTGAATAGTTACTAATTTAGAGAAAAGGTTCTTTTTGTTGTGTTTAGAGAGGGAAGAAAAGGAAGAGGCCAACAGAAGACAGGGTGGGAACTGTTTTTCTCTTTTGTATCCCTTTGTCAATATGAAAATTAATGTAGTGAGAGAATAAAACCTGGGAAGTGGACAATGGAAGAGTACACTTGGTTTACCTTGGGTGGAGAGACCTTGGGGGTAAGAGCTGCAGGTGGTTCTACTACAGATGGGCAAATTAAACCCAACATTTAGCTGAAGTTTGACCCTGCTTTACGCGTTCCATGTCCCATCTCACGAACTCCCCTCACAGAAAAAGGAGCATACAGATAGGGTAAATCTGCTGCTGAGTAATGTCAACCAAGGAATAGAAATGTTACCATGTAGTTCTGTTCTGATAAACCCATCTTGAGAGCTGGTGAAAGCTTGATGATGAGTCCAAGGAATAGGCCTGAAGGTGGCTTATAGAGTGGTGAACTTTGCCCTCAGTGTTTAACTTTTAAGGAGTTGGGAGCCAAATCAGCTCTCAGGCTATTTTCAACAAAAATACCAAGATCAGCCCTCAAATCAGTCAGGGTGAAAACTAGTCAGACTGGTTCTGTGACTTATGTATAACCAATCAAAGAAACCACCACCATCACCAACAAGGCTTAAGGACTGATATTTTAAACTTTTCAATAAGCTGTGTTGACATGTAGCCACAACCTTACTGTGCAAACCACTTCAAGCAGAGAGTTTTAAAAGCTGTAAATTAAAATCACATTTCTTTTGCAAGTCTTTGAAACCATTGAGAAACAAATCAGTCAGATGGTCTCCTGAATTTCTTCAGCAAACTTAGAACTTGAAAAGAAATTAATGCAGAAGCTGAAACTGATTTTAGACAAGTGATTTACTGCCTGTCAGGGGTGTGACCCATATTGTTGTTTGTTTACTTGATTTCATGAATCTCTTCCCCTTAAGACCTGGGTTCAGATCCAATCACCATGCTGGTCAGTTGTGACTGGATTTCTCTGGTATGTTCTGTCCCTCGAGGTGGTAATACAGACTAGAGCCAGACCCCAGTGTTGTCTGACCAGTGTGATGGTCAGACAGAGTGATGGTAACAGGTTGGCTCTCTGGAGGGACACAGCCTCATAAAAGTGGCCCACAGCCAGGGTCCTTTTAAACATCAAAATTAATAACATCAATCTCAGTCAGAATTATGTTACTCTGAAATACTCATCAGGAGAAGTAGAGACATTGGGATTTCTCAAAACCAGGATTAAGACATAATAAGTCCATGTTGATAAAATTAGGAATGATTATTACCATATTAAAACATGTAAGCTTTTGGTCAACAGTAAACTTGGTCAACCTCAATAACTGAGGTATCTCGTTACCTTAGGGGAGACCTGAGGGTATTTGTCAGATCTGGGTTGTACATGTGACTCTCTCCCCTGTTTAGAAAGATGCATGAAGATTTTGGGATTGAGGCTGCATCCTGAATATGGGCAATGCCAGGGTACTGTGATACTGTCCTGAGAATAGGCAAACTCACTCCTGTGGTCAGGGGAGAGACAGAGTATCTTCACCCTGCCTCAGTGGTCAGTTAAGAATAAGATTTTGTGGGGTTCACACATTTTTCGACTGCCATTTCTTAAAAGAACTAAAAAAAAAACCCCTGTAGCTTCCTCTAGTGATTCAGCAGGGATACTTCCCTCTATAGAAAGGACTGAAGAATAACCATAGCTGTGAAATTTGCCATCCATCAGGAATGGTTTAAGCTGTCCTGTGTGGTTGGGAGTCAATAGGACAGTGGCTGACGTGGCCAGTGAGGCAGCAGGAATGCCCCTGAGAACAGAAAAAGAGTAGAGCCCAGAAATCTCCAGCTTGTCATTCTCTTCCAGCTGGAGTCATGATTTTGAGAGCAAAGAACAGTGACTATTTTGCGGTATTTTGGTGGTACTGGTGGAGTGAGGCAGGCAGTGGTCAACAGTGAAAATAGAGCGGCAATGAGTTATAAAATCACTGCAGGTAGGAAATCTTGAAGGCGGGGGGCATGACTCCAACAACTTAACAAGAAATGCCTAACAATACTCCGCTTCTGCAAACATCTTAGATTTTCTTATGACAGGGCGGGGCAGTGGGGGTGGCTGGAGGGTTTTAGTTATACATGTTCATGAGTTATTTCATTGTAGTGTGGATTTTTTTTCTTATGTGAGACATAACATACTTTCACCTACATACATTCCTTCACTTATTGATTTGTTATCCATTGAGTATCTCTTTTGTGCCAGGCTCTGGAGTAGGTGATGAGGATAAGATTGAGCTGAAACAGGTCTTGGTGCCTGACTTAAAGTGGCCTACAGCTTAGGGACGGAGGAGGGCAGGCTTGCAAACGAGGGATCACCAGAGAGTATGATCAGGGCTGTGCAGGCAGAGCAGTGGGGCACCTGACTCTGCCATGTGGAAGAAGGTGTCTGAGCTGTGTTTAGGGGGGATGAGTACTAGCCCTTCGGGTTGATGCTGTGATGAGACCGTCTTAGGAAGTGGACGCTGAAGTGCAAATACACTGCAGTATTGTGCACGGGGAGAGATAATGAGGTCATTGTGGTCAGAATATGGGGTGTGTGGTGAGGAAGTGGTGGGGGCCAGATTAGGAGGGGTCCCAAGTGCCCCCTAGGAAAGCATGGGGAGCCACTGAAAGGGATGAAGCGTTGCAGTGAGGACATGATCTGAATTATTTCTACAGTTCTGTCTGAATGTTGACTGTTGTGGGTCCGTGTCATTGGGCTTCTTTTTTGGGCCTGGAGTGGCTGTGTTGCATCTGGATTGCACCTACTATGGAAGCCCATGGTGGAACTTCAAAGGGAAGTTTGTGATTATTCTGAGAAATTAGTGCAAGACTAGAGCATTAAGGCAGCAGTTGGAGGCAGGACAGCCTCATGGGTTGAGCCCTGAGTGCTTTTAAGAGCCAGCTCCGTCTTCTGACGTCCTCACAGGCTTGGGAGAGAGAGCAGGAGGGAGTGGAAACATTCCATGCCTGGGAATACTGGTCTGACCGTATCCAGTGGGCAGAAGGCTGCCAGGCTGGGGAGTCTCAGAGAGAGAAAGAAAGCTCTGCGTGGGCCTATGTTGCAGTATATGGCTCGACAGTTCCCTGGTATTAGAACAGTCTGTGGTAGGCAAAGGAGTCATGTGAAGATGCTGGCCAGCCCTGGGTGGAGAGTCACAACAGCCCAGCACCTGGACTCTTGAGCAAGGCCCTACCATCTGCAGCAGAGAACTAGTCACTATTTGTAAAGCAGTTGTTGGCAAGCGATGGGGCCACAAAAGAGACTTGAGTGTCTAATTACGGGACAGCAAGTATGTGATCATACGGGACTATGTGATCATAACTATCCATTATGAAATGGATATGTCAGACCCGCTAAGACAGTGACTCCCACTAAGAAGGAAGTGTTCCATGTAGGGTTGACTTGAGTGAGCTCAGAGGTAGCTGACCAAACAGATGGCAAAGATCCCGTGTTACCTTTCTGTGTTGCACTGATGCCTCTCCTCAGCTCACGCTATGGTCCCACGGAGTTTGTCCATGACCAACTGATAGAAGAGGAAAGACCCTGAGCTAGTTCACAGATGGGTTGGTGCAGTACTTTGGTGCAAATAAAAAATAGACAGGCATTGTGGTACAGCCCCACCCAAGAGTGAATAGTGCTGAGGGGAAAACTTCTGGAGGGAAGAATTTCAGGCAGAGAATCTGGTCATCCCCTTTGTGTGTGAGAGGCCTGAGAAAATTAAAACTTAAAAGCTTAAGTTACGGGAAACTGAAACCTAACCAAGCTTAACCAGCTTGTTCCGCTTCTGTACAATTGCTTGGCATGCCCATGTATTCCTGATCAATCATTGTTGCCTGGCACATCCGTATATTCCTGATCAACCATTGTTACTTGGCACATCCGTGTATTCCTGATCAATCATTGTGATACCCGTACCCCCGGTTGTGGTCTGACCTAAAGGCAGGAACCAATCGAATACTGTTAAGTGTCCAACTTTAAACACCAACCAATCGCAGCTCTGTAACTGTGGAAAATTCCTGATTTCCCCATGACTTGTTTGTACCTGTCTATAAAAGGGGTATAAAAACCTCTCTCAGGGCCTCTTGGCGTCACCGGCAACGGGGGCGCAGAGGTCCAGGTTCGAACCTGCAATAAATGACCCTTGCTGCTTAGCTTTGACTCTGGACTCTGGTGGTTCGTTTTTGGGGGTCTCTTAGACTCTGGGCGTTTCATGTGGAGGGAGAAGTGGTCCAGGGTAAGTGCGAACACAGACTGGTGGGTGTTGGTGAATGGCTTAGTAGGTAGTCAGGGGCCTGGAAAGAGCGTGGTTGAAAGACTGGGAGAAGGTGGTCTGGGGAAGAAGAATGTGGATGGTCCTCTGGGAGCAGAGCAAAGTATGAGAAACTTGGTACTGCATAGTGATGCCCGCCAGAGACTATCCACTGCAAAAGTGTCACTAAATAACCAAATGGACAGGATTTTAGCCAGCTCTGTCCTTGGCCAAGTCACTGGCAAGTAGGTTACATTGGAACCTTTCCATCTGAAAAAATAGAAAAACCATCCCGCACAAGATGAACACATCCTCTAGGTATAGATTTTCCTTTCCTGTCCAGAGTGACTTCATTGGCATGGCTCTCTGAGGGCCCACAGAGTATCTGAAACACTGGTAGGAGGTCCTGCAAATCATCACCTTGCACCAAGGGACTCAGTCTGTGGCAAAGGAGCCATGCAAGTGAGCACAAGATCATGGAGTCTACTGGTCCTACCTCATGCCATACTATCTAGAAATTGCAGGTATGATATGAGATGGCCTCTTAAAGGCAACTTTTAGACAGTGTCCTGTAGAGCTTGGTGTTATCCTTTAGGATGTGATGATATACATCTTGACCTGTGGCCACTGGGTGGAATACATGGGTCTGGCAACTTAGGGGTGGCAGTAGAAATGGTCCCACTCCCCATCACTTTCACTGATCCTCTTGGGGGAATCTGTGCTTCCTGTCTCTGCCATTTTAGGGTCTGTGGAACACCAGGTCCTGATTCCCAGTGGGGAATGCTTCCATGAGGGTCACAGGAACCATACTAAATTGAAAGGTATGGCTGTGACTCATCACTTGGGATCCCTTATACCAGGAGAAGAGCAGGCAGAGACAGGAATTTGGGGTAACTGACCCTTGGTGATCATGAGGAAGTAGGGCTACTGCTGTGTCACAGTTACCAGGACGAAGATGTTTTGCATTCAGATGATTGGCCATGGCAGCCCTGCCTTATTCAATTCTAGCTGTAAAAGGGCAATTATAGCAGCTCTGATCTGATAAAGAGATGATGAGCAGGGGCACAGATTCCTCAGGGGTGAGGCCTGAACCTTCCATCAGTCGAATCACCTAGATCAGCACAAGTGCCCGCTGCAGGGAAGGGGTCTAGAACCCTGGTAGAGCAGGGTGATGAATTGGTGAGTATCATTTCTGGCTCAGGACTGACTGAGCTGCCATGGCTGTCATTCCTCAAACAAATCTGCATCTTACAAGTTGCCCTGGAGATGTTGACTAATCAGAACTCCTGAAGAAGCTGTGTCCGGAAGGAAGAACTTACCATGGGAAACATAGGGCTCTGAGCTGTGCAAGAGGCAGACCGCATGAGAAGCAACTGTCTCAGCTGCTTAAGTGGTGGCTGCTAAGGGCTCACAGCTTCATTCCCATCCAGAGAAATGCCTCATTAGATGGGAGTTCATGCATCTCTCCTCTCCTGCAGGGTTGACCTACAGCCAGTGACTGCGTATATGGTCCTAGAGGTTTTTGGTGTCCAGCCCAAATGCATTCTGAATTACAATTCATGCTTCAGGGCTGCCAGGGGCATTAGGCTGAAACCTGACATCAGCCGAGACCACATCTTTGTTTACCTTCTTCCCCTTGTCCTTTTCTGCTCTTCCAACTGCCTCAGAGGCTTTTCCTGAGACTCCACAACACTTCCTCTATTCCTTCTGCTTTTAGGGAACCCAACCCAAGACGATGGGCCAGTAGAACAGATTTTGGGGGGCAGGCAGCCCTTTCCTGTGAGCTCACACAGTTGTGTGCAGGGCCCCAGGAGCCTTGGCCCTGAGGCAAGTGTGTGTCTAAGTGCCTGCAGAACACTTAGTCAGACTTCAGACCAGGAGACTCCCTCTTAACATTGACCCTGGGCTACAGCCCTGCCTTCACTGAATAGTCATCTTCTTGAAATTAAACCCAGTAAGGTGGGGAAATGGAGCCTTGCTTCCTCCACCTGGCATCTTCTGGAATAATGTGACAGCTCCCTGTGGATTCCCCCTCTGCCTAGTGCCTCAGGTTATTCTTGTCAGCTTGAGAACAGGAGGGCATTGGATGGACAACACCTGGTGAATAAATTTACACACTGAAATAATGGTTTCCATGTTGATTTTTCATAATTAACTAAACAGGCTGGAGTTAAGTTTCATGTGTAAGAACTTGTAAGGAGCTCTTGACAAGAGGTGAAGGTTGGTGAGGGCAGTGAAGGTTTATAATAACTTTTTTCCTGCTTAAGCTTTGTTTCTCTCTTTTTTCTCTCATTCTCTTCCCCTCCACTCCCCCACTCCTTTCTTCCTTCATCATCTCCCCTCTCCCTTTCCCTTTCTCTCCTCGTAAAATCCTGTGTGAGTTTTCATGTATCCCTACAATTTCCCAGCATGTGTGTGAAAAGAAAAATAGTAACATCAACAGATTATACTGGTGCTTCTGTAATTCGAAAATTACATCTGCAGATGTGTCTCTGATCTTGAAGGGAAACAACTAAAGATTTGGCAAAGTTTCTAGCAAAAGAGACTTGGAAAATATATGGGATGGCAGGTGGTGGGAGCTGAGACATGAAAGCCCGATGGAGGATGCCCCATCCTTACCTGGGACGGAGCACTCAGCCTTCTTGTGTCTCAGCAGTTTATCTGGGGTGGGCGAGAAGCATGCTGTAAAAAATTCCCTGTTCGTGAAAATGGACCTTGTATTTCTCTGTTAAGAGTCTACCATATTTGCTGAAAGAACAAAGCGCTTTATTCCAGTCTGGGTTCGCTTTTGGTATTTTGAAACTTCACAGCTCACATTGCTGGCTGGGGGCATGCTGCGCTCTCCTTTGATTTATATGAAATGATGGCCCAGTGAAAATTGCATTAGAATGGCTAACTTCTGCCTTTAGGATAGTCTTCCTTTGTGATTCTAGGGCTGGTCAGCTGAAAATGCTAGGAGGATTAAGTTCCTTTCTTGTTGCTTGGCAAAGAACAATGTTGGTATTGGCAGTGATCACTTCTATTTTCTCATCCAACTGTTCCCTCAGGACTGGAAACCTTAAAAAAATTAAGATCCACCTTCACAGATGCTGGTGGAGGTCTTAGAGACACTCAGTTCCCTGTTAGGGTCTTTCAGAGATTGAGTGAGTTAAGTAACAACTTTCTCCTTGCATAAACTCTGTGCTGCTGTTTTTTTTTTTCCCTAGCGTTGGTTTTTATGAATAATACAATGTAGGGTTCTGTCACCTGTGCTCATATTTTAGACCCAGTTTACTCTGACATGGGAAGCATCATTCTAGAGTTTTTCTTTGGGTCTGGACATAAGCTGTAGACTTCTCCCAGAGGCCATCCTTGGGTATACTTGGGTACAGAGGAGACATGGTTGGTATACTTGGCCACGTGAAGTGTCCTCATCAGACACTGGTGTATTGAGATGCTGTACAAATACATGGGTGTGGAAGTCCTATTCACTGATAAAACAGAATTATCAGTAATAATTGACATATTGCTTCAGAGATCAAGTTCCTGAAAATGAGGCGGTTTTTAATGCTGAAGAATTATAAGACAACAAAATCTCTTTATCCTTTTTGCCATTGCTTTTCTTTGTTACAATTCCTTTTATTAGAGAAATTCTCAACTTCATTCTCTAATTTTGATGGAATTAGGGAACTGATTACTCAGCAACAGATCAAACAAAACCTTCCTTTAGCCTATCACTGAGAAACCAGATGGACTGTTTCTGACGTGTTCCCACCTGCCACCGAGGCTTTTCCTCTGCTTTCCTTCACATCCGTGCTCCGCTCCAGTGTTGGCATCATTTGTATAGCCAACACCTGTTGTTAGGTGTGCTGGTCTCTGCTCCCACCATCATTCTCCCCAGAAACGTGCCTTCCGTTCACGATTGGGCTGTCTTCCTTCCTTTCCCATAAAGACTTACCTGACTGTCCAGTCTGCTTGGTTTATTCTCTTTCTGGACTCTGGCTGCACTTGTAGTCAGTTCTACATAGTTGAATGTTTATCTTGCGTGTTCTCTAATAGTTTCGCGTTAATTTTTTCAAATCTTTGTATCTAGTAACAGTGACAGTTTAATGAAGACCAATTAGGTGTTACCTATTATTATCTATTGGGTATTAAGCATGTTAATCATGTGTATCATCCTTAAGTTTGACAATAACCCCGCAGAGTATGTTGTTATCCCATTTTACAGTTGAGAAAGTGGAGGCTCAGAATGGTGAATGACTTACCAAAGTGGCTTGGAAACCGGGATTGTCTGATTCCAGTCTTCATGCTCCTAATGCTGGGTTTAGTCTCTCAGGACAGACACTGCATTGTCTATTTCTCTTTTAGTTTCAAATTATTCTGCATATAGTTGAGTAGATGTAAATTCATGAAAAGTTTTGTGGTGAGCTTTATTTAGCATTTTGTATTTGTTGATCATGTTTTAACATGGGTATTTCAAAACTTACTTTCTGTTTATTTTAACATTTATTGAGAACCATCTCCACACTCAGCTCTGTGCTTGATGCTGTAGATACAGGGATGAGTAAGGTGGAGGCCTCATCTTCCAGGTTACAAACCACCTGTGTATGCTGATACCTGGTAGACCTACAACTGGTCCACCATATGGAAGGATTGCCCTCAGGCCTTATTTCCAGGACTGCTATTGGATTTATGCACATGTCACCACTCTCTCGTGACTTCATGGTAACTAGAATTTTTGGGATACTTGGGTAGATTCAGCTGGTAACAAATGGGCAAGAGGTAGCAAATCTACTACATGGATAGAAGGATCCATAGGATCCTTAAGCATCCACACATAATTGATTGCATTTTTGAGATACTTCTCTGTGATGGTATATGTAAGATGGGAGTTTGGGTGAGTTGGCCAGGGAGTCATTTCTAGTTTCCTAAACTAGACAAAACAGAAATACTGACAAATACTAAACAAAATAGAAATACTGACTACTTGGCAAGGGTAGTATTTTAGAGAATTTCTGGTTTAGTGAAACCTCTACTGATATTTCAAAATTCCTTAATTTATTTGAACTCTCAGGAAATTTTCTGAATGATGTTTACAAGGTCTTTATTGCTCTGGCTCTCCTGAGAAGAAAATGCTGAAGACTTGTGAAAAATACTTGTTTTTCTTTAAAACTCAAGACCTTTAAAATTTCCAGGTACATTCCTAGATATATTTTGTATGGTTTGCAATATCCAACTAGAGAAGTGGAAAGTTACACTCCAACACAATTGCTGGAAAGTTTATAGTGTATGAAATGAATTTTCCACACAATATTCTTTAGGCAAGGCCCTCTTTTAAGGAAATTACAAAACTCAAAATATCTAAACCATACCAAATAAAGGCTATGTATTTAATTTATGGAAAACAGTTTTTGTATGAAATTATTATCTTTTAAAAACATATACCATTACTTCCATTTTAGGAAAAAAACTGAATAAACTCCAGCTTTTTAGGAGAATACGCACATATGCATATTTATTTATTTATCTATGTGTGCATCCATTTATCCCTCTCCCCTCTTTGAATACATTTTATTTAATAACTTTCTGATAACCTATTTATTCATTCATTTATTTATTTATTTATTTATTTATTATTTATTTCAAGCTTCACTGAGATATTGACATGTAAAATTGTGTGTTTAAGGAGTACAATGTATTGATTTGATACACTAACAGATTGCAAAATGATTACTATCATAACATTACTTAATAATATCTCTATCATGTCACATCATTATTCTTTTTCTGTGGTGAGAACATTTAAGATCTACTCTCTTAGCAACTTTCAAGTATATGGTTTTATGAAATGTAATACCATGCTGTAACTTATATTCTGAGAACTTATCTTAAAACTGAAAGTTTCTACCCTTTAATCACCATCTTACCATTTCTCCTGGGAACCCCTATTCTGCTCTCTGTTTCTATGAGCCTGGCTTTTTTGATTGCACATAAAAGTGATATCATATAGTATTTGTCTTTCCCTGACTTATTTGACTTAGCATATTGCTCTCAAGTTTCATTCATCTTGTTGCAAGTGGCAGCATTTCCTTCCTTCTCATGGCTGAATAAGAATCCATCATACACACACCCAGAGACTCACACGCATAGATCCCACATCTTTATCCATTCATTTGTTGATGGATACTTAGGTTGTTTCTATATCTTGGCTATTGTGAATAATGGTGTGCAAATGTACAAGGGAATGCAGATACCTATTAGAGATCCTGTCTTTGTTTCCTTGGGATTTATACCCAGAAGTGAAATTGCTGGATCATATGGTACTTCTCTTGCTAATTTTTTGAGGAACTTCCATGCTGTTTTCCATAGTTGCTGTACCGTTTATATTTAGACCAACAGTGCTCAAGTGTTCCTTTTTTTACATCCTTCCAACACTTGTTGTTTCTTGTCTTTTGATAATTATCACTGCAACAGGTGTGCACTGGTACCTCCTTGTAGTTTTGATTTGGATTTTCCTGATGGTTAATGATGCCAAGCACCATTTCAAGTACCTGTTGGCTATTGATATGTCCCCTTTGGAAAACGTCTATTTGGAAAAATGTCTATTCCACCTTTCCTCCTCTCCCCCCCTCCTTCTCCTCATGCCTCCCTCCCTCCTTCTCTCTCCCTCCCTCCCTCTTCATATATTTTGGATATTAACCCCTTATCAGATAGGTGAATTGCAAATATTTTTTCCTCTGTAGGTTGCCTTTTCATTTTGTTGATGGCTTCCTTTGCTGTGCAGAAGCTTTTTACTTTGATGTAGTCCCACTTATTAGTTTTTGGTTTTGTTCCTTTTGTTTTTGGTGTTACATCCAAAAAACTCTTGCCAAGATCATTGTCAGGGAGCTTTTTCCATGTGCTTTTTTTCTAGGGGTTTTACAATTTCACTTTTTATGTTTAAGTCTGTAATCTGTTTCAAGTTAATTTTTGTGAGTGGTGTAAGATACGGTTTGCCTGTGGTTACCCAGTTTTCCCAACACTATTTATTTATGACACTATCCTTTCCCCACTGAGTGTTCTTGGCTCCCTTTTCAAATATTAGTTGACTCTGTATGTGAGGGTTTATTTCTGGGCTCTCAATTTTGTTTCACTGGGGAGACTGTCTATTTGAGGATAACATGGTACTCCTGTGAGTTCATGATACGTAAATATATGTAGAAGGTACAAACATGGACTTAATTAAGAGACATGCTAAGTGGAAATATTTTATTTTCTGTCCTTTCTGTATCATTACATGCAGAATTTTGTTATGATTGTGTTCACTCTTAGCTTCTGGCTTGCAGCCAACAAGGTTTTCTTGCAAATTCACCCTCTTTTATTAAGTTGAAAGATTTGTCCCTCTTGCCTACACTAGTCTGCATCTTCCTATAAGAAGTGTGCAGTCATGCCATGAAAAATGCCTGTAGCACAGACATATGCAAAGTATTACCACTTTGCTTTAATCACCAGAGCAGACTCACTCCATGAATAATTTGAGCCACAAGCATTCTGTTGAAAATCACGACCTCTGGGTTGAGTCATCTGTTCTTTGTGTGGCAGGTGTTAGGGTCAAAGCACTTTAGATCGTTACTCTGGTTTGTAGAAAGGACAGTGAGCTGTACAAATCCCAAAGCTACTGCAGTCAGTGTGCTTTCCTTAGACACGTACTCATTTAAGATGGTTGTATCCTGGATGAGAGAGTTTGCCTTTTTCCCTGCAGACCTGGGTTTTAGGTTTTCTCTGTAGTATTTCATGTGGAAGAAACTGTTGATGGATTCTAGTCTCTCAGAGCTGGACCTTTTTTATCTGAATCACAAAACCACAAAACATTTTAACATGCCTATAAATGTGTCAAGGTCTGTTTTACAGTGAGCCAGGTATGGACAGAGTCTGGAGAGGCATGTATTGTTGCCCCCTAGATCTTGTGTTTGCGGTTGAATCTTGCTGATATTAACATTAACAATCGTTGTATCGAAAGTAAATGGGAGGAAAGACTATAATACTATATTGTTGATTGAGAGAAGGGTAGTATGAGTACCCTTTAGATGTTTAGGGAAAAACTAAAAATGATATAATTATGGCTGGAACATATCATTGATTAGTTCATTTGTTTCTTCATTCACTTATTCATTCACTTTTGCATTCAGTTGTTCATTCACTTATTCATTCAAACTATCCTGATTGTAGAATCAGGAGGCTTATGATAAGATATAGTGCTAATTTGTAAGTGGAATATTGATTGATCTTATGTGTGTAGAAATCTCAGAAATTCCTGAAGATGCTTAAAATTTCTCCCTGCACATACGTAATACGTATGAATATAATGTTAGATAATTAATTGAAATGACATATTTTGTCTTTGATTAAGAGACTGAAAAAAGGTGCAAAAGTTATGATTCCACCCTTTTGCAACCGTGGGCAGTGTCTATTCTGGCATATCTTGTCTCTGGAGAATTAAGAGCTTTCTTAGATTTTTTTTTAATGTTTATTTATTTTTGAGAGAGACAGAGACAGAATGCAAGTGGGTTAGGGGCAGAGAGAGAGGGAGATACAGAATCTGAAGCAGGCTTCAGGCTCTGAGCTGTCAGCTCAGAGCCCGATGTGGGGCTCAAACCCACAAACTGTGAGATCATGACCTGAACCGAAGTCGGACGCTCAACTGACTGAGCCACCCAGGCACCCCTTGTGTACTGAGCTTTCTTAGATTTTTTTTGTGGTCAGAGAAAGCCCCCAGCAAGTCTTTGTTTGGAAGACTTGGGATTTCTCAGGGAGGAGGCTGGAATTTCCTGGGACATGGTGAACGAGAAGTGTAGCCATCTCTAGGAGCTGACCTGGGCCTTCTCCTGTGCCATGTTACAGAAACAGCAGGCCTATTGGGTGGCAGGGGAATGGCAGTGTGAGTGTCCAGGACAGAACACTAAGTGATGTTTGTCCCTAGGCAAAGGACCTGGGGGTGTAGACAGAGGGGATACTGCAAACAGAGCAGCTGCCACCTTCAAATGAGCTATGCTTGTTTAGACAAGAAACATCTTGAGGTAACCCCTGAGATGCTTTTCAAACAGCAGAGGACATTCTCTAAGTCTCTTAGACTATGTAAGCCCCAAGGTTGGCCCAGGATCACAAGGACAGAGGAAGAGGCCTCCGCAAACTAATAAAATTGGGTTTCCCACTCATACTGCCTAGATCGGGCATAGCTAGATTTAACTGGATTTAGAATAGTGCTTCTGCAACTTTACTGTGTATGCATATTACTGGGATTTGTTAAGAATCAGAATAGGTTCTGATTTAGTAGACCTGGGGTGGGGCCTGAAATTCTTCTGCAATTCTAATGAACTCCCAGGTGATACAAATACTGTTGGCTTATGTTTCACATTTTGAGTAGCAAGGAATAGAAAACTAATCATGGCATTTTTCACACTGGAATAATTAGGAACAATTTTATATGTACACACATACATATGTGTATATATAAACATATATAATAATATATTACACATAGTTTTTTTTTTTTTTTCTGATAAAAATCAAATGGCAGACGGTGGACCACCTGCTCCAGAACTAAACTACCTGGAAATGTGTGTTTAGGATGCAGATCCCTGATCCCAGCCCAAGCTTGCTGTGTCAGAATCTGGCGGAGCCTTCTGGCATGCATAGCTGCAAGTGGGGAACCTTTGGCTAGACTTGGGGATTCTCAGTCTGATTACACCTTAATCTTATGTGGGGAGTCCTTTGTAAAATTTTTTTTCAATGTTTGTTTATTTTTTTATTTTTTTATTTAAAAAAAAATTTTTTTTTCAACGTTTTTTATTTATTTTTGGGACAGAGAGAGACAGAGCATGAACGGGGGAGGGGCAGAGAGAGAGGGAGACACAGAATCGGAAACAGGCTCCAGGCTCCGAGCCATCAGCCCAGAACCTGACGCGGGGCTCGAACTCACGGACCGCGAGATCGTGACCTGGCTGAAGCCGGACGCTTAACCGACTGCGCCACCCAGGCGCCCCGAATGTTTGTTTATTTTTGAGAGAGAGAGAGATAGAGTGTGAGCAGGGGCGGGAGGGAGGGAAGGTGAGAGAGAGAGAGAGAAAGAGAGAGAATGAATGAATGAATGAATGCAAAGCAGGCTCCAGGATCCGAGCTGCCAGCACGGAACCTGAACAGGGCTCAGTCCCACAAACTGTGAGATCATGACCTGAGCCAAAGTCAAGAGGCTCAACCGACTGAGCCACCTATAGGCACCCTCTGGGGAGTTCTTTTAAGGTTTGTCTTCATTGCCAGAGATTCTGATTAAATTGCTCTGGAGTATGGTCTAGGCTTTGGGCTTTTTCTTTTTCTTTTTCTTTTTTTTAAATCCTCCCCTGATGATTGTAATATGTGGGTCAGGGCTGAGAGCCATGAAGAGGTCACAGCTGTGCGGCCTGAGTTGGACATCACTGTGGGTCTGGTCAGGCATACCTCCTAGCAGGGTGAACTTCAACCGTTACTTAACGTATGAAATCTCAGTTTCCTCACCCATACAATGGGGGCATTGTAATGGCAACTTCATAGAGGGAAAACACTTGGTACATATTTGATTATACCACTTTGCACGTGGTAAACAATAAGTGTTAACCTTTAAATTTCCTTTCATAATTGTATTTGTCATATTCATGTATTCTGTCTTTTCTGAAAAGTCCAGATTTTCACAAATCCAGCATTATGAAAATTTGAATTTGGATTATATATGTATGTTGTCAATGTTGATATTTTTTATGATAAGGTTAATTACTTCTTTAGTTGTATTATATTTATCACTTGAAAGTAAGTCGTGTTCACTATAAAAATGTTTGGAAAACTCAGAAGAGTAAAAGGAAAGTAGACTTCACCTTTGATCCTTTTACAGGAGGTTAACTCTTACGAATTTTCATATATTTCCTTCAAGTATTTTTGAATATGTATATATAGTAATATGCATATATAATAAAATTTGATATATGTGTATATTATAAAATTGGAGTTATTACTGCATATAATTTGTACCATGTGTTTTTAGCATTACTATTTTGTCATAAACATTTACCTATGCTATTAAATGTTCTTCAAAAATATGGCTTTTAATTTCTACCTAATATTCTATTACAGGGCACACTATAATTTACGGAGTCTTTTCCCTTTTGTGGGATTATAACTGAGCGATAAATATTTTTGTACGTAAATCTTTTACTCCATCTCTCATTTACTTAGGATTGATTTCTAAAAGTAGTAGTATTGATTCAAAAGTATGAGCACTTTTATGGTTCATAATCCATATTGCCAAGTAGCTTTCCAAGTTAAATTTCCAATAGCAATATATGGGAATACTTTAGCAATATGTGAGAATACTTGGTTTTCTCACTAAATATTACCTTTAAAAGTACATTGCCATCTTATAGGAATTTTAATTCGTATTTAAAGAAAGAGCTGAACATGTTTTTCGTTTCTCATGTGTGTAGTGCCTACTTTATTCTTTTATGAATTTTCTGCTCATTTTATTTCTTCTCTTTTTCTATCGACATATGAATTTTTCTTGTTGATTTGGAAGAATTTTTTCATTTAGTGCAGATACCCCTTTCTCCTACTTATAGCTAATAATTTTTCCTAATCATTTAACATTTGTTTTTTATTTTGATTCTTGTTCAGACTTTTGGAAGTTTAAAAAAATTATTGAAGTATGCCAATTTTACTTTGTGATTTGATGGTTTTATATAGTTTGAGTGGCTTTCCTTAGGCTCAGTTTTCCTGCACTATATTTTGTATGCATGTATGTATGTATTCAAATGTTTTTTTTAATAATTTTTTTAATGTTTGTTTATTTTTGACAGAGAGAGAGAGCGAGCATGAGAGGGGGAGGGGCAGAGAGAGAGGGACACACAGAATCAGAAGTAGGCTCCAGGCTCTGAGCTGTCAGCCCAGAGCCTGTCGCGGGGCTCAAACTCAGGGACTGTGAGATCATGACCTGAGCTGAAGTCGGACGCTCAACCGACTGAGCCACCCAGGCGCCCCTGTATTCAAATGTTTGCTATTTATTTTGGGAGAGAAAGTGACCAGTGGAGGGGGGGAGAGAGAGAGAGAGAAGGAGAGAGAGGGAATCCCAAGAAAGTTTCATGCTGTCAGCACAGAGCCTGATGCAGGGTTTCATCTCATGAATGCAAGATCATGTCCTGAGCTGAAGTCAATAGTCGAACACTGAACTGACTGAGCCACCCAGGCGCTCCTCTTGTGCTATATTTTTTTATTTTTATTTTTATTAAAAAATTTTTTTTAATCTTTATTTATTTTTGAGAGAGAGACAGAGTGTGAGCAGGGGAGGGGCAGAGAGAGAGAGGGAGACCCAGAATCCAAAGCAGGCTACAGGCTCTGAGCACAGAGCCTGACGCGGGGTTCCAACTCACAAACCGTGAGATGGTGACCTGAGCTGAAGTCAGACGCTCAACCGACTGAGCCACCCAGGAGCCCTGTCTTGTGCTATATTTTAAAAAGTATATGACTCTTGGGGCACCTGGGTGGCTCACTTGATTAATTGTCCGAGTTGATTTCACTCAGGTCATGATCTCACGGTTTGTCGGAATGAGCCCCACATTGGGCTCTGCACTGACAGCACGGAGCCTGCTTGGGGTTCTGTCTCCCTCTCTCTCTCTGCCCCTCATCCTCTCTTTCACACACACACTCTCTCTCAAACGAATAAACTTAAAAAAAAGTATATGACTCTAACTTCTATAAATGTTGTTTTGGCGTGTTAGGGTATAAACTAAGACTCTAACTGTATTTGAGTTGAGTGGCAGAGAACGAAGCTCTGGAGGTAAAGGTTTGCATAGATATCAAAGGATGGGCTCACAGAAACTTTCTTCTTTTGCTGTTAAATTATTTTGGACGGAGGTGACTGAGAAGGGCTGATTTTGTGCTAACCCCAACAAAGGACTGTTCCATGACATTCTCTCCTTGTCCCATCTTGTTTGCTAGGTTGTTCATTTTTGTTTTTAACATTGGTTGATTAATATCTGATTACACTGTAATACATTTAAAGAGATGGCCTGTATTTTCCACTCACTCAGATTTCCATTGTGTTCTCATCATGTAACAAAACAATGTTCTCACTTATTCTATTTTTAACATATTTGAAGGAATCCAATGGTTCTCGAGATCTTGTCATGAAGACCAGCGGTCACCTGCTGGTCCCAGCTTCCAGTTTTCTCTGCCTTCTCAGAGGCCACCACTTGTGGCTTTTCAAGGAGATTCTTCTAGCATTTACCTCCATGGCTCCACATGACATGTCTGTATGGCTACTTGCCACAGTGGAGGATGAGGATTTATCTTTCTGATATACCTAGACACATACAGACACACAGACATTCTCAGGGTCCTCCCCACCCCCATACAGACACACATATACACACTGTCTCCATTTTCCTCTGGATATATTTATACACTTACGGGGTAGTTTTGGTTTGCTGTCCATTCAGTGTTTATGTTCTCAATTCTACATCAATATAGTTCTCAGCCAAGGAACACTCAGATGGGGCTTATTGATTGTTGGTGTCACTGTATTTTGAGCTGGCTGGGTTGTTTCCCCGGGGAGCCCCTGTTGTTAGTTTAAGTCTTTCTTTTTGCACTTGTCAGAAACAGCAGAGAAGGCTCTTCTCATTTCCTGCTAGGAGGGGGCTTAAGACCTGGTTGCCTGCGTTGTGGGAACTGCTCAAGGAAAGAAAGGTGGTGGCGGTGAGAATGCGTGCTTACTCCCTTTATTTTCAGTACGGCTCAGCACCCTCATCTGTATCTGATGTCTTCTTGGGCAGGCCCTTCTGTTGTACTTTCTAGGGAGATTAAGCTTCCACTGTTATGCATGGGCTGGAGGGAAACCTTGGGGGAGGGATGCGCAGTCGCCTGGCCACATGAAGCACTGGAGGGGATTTGGGGATCTCATTACTTCTTAAACAGACTTGCACAAATCCTTCTTTAGTCTGACCTTCACCTCCCACTTACAGAGGTACCTGGTGCTGCCAATTTCTGAGTCTTTTGGGTGTTCTTCAGGGTAAATTGGGTTTTTCATGGGTTTTCCCACTGTCAGCTTAGGATTCAGCTTTCTTGGGTCTGCTAAGTCAATTACCAAGGGCCATCTGCTTTCCAGCTTCCATAGTTTTGTTGCTGTTTTCTCTTATCCTGTTCGCTTTATTCTAATGGGTTTATATCTTTATACAAATCCCTTTATTATCATTTTAGTAGGGAATGTTGGGGGTAGTGTATGAAGATGCAAGCACTCTCTCTGCCTTCTTTACCCAGCAGCCCAGCTTTTCTTTAGCTAAAAAAACAAAAAATAAATAAATAAAACAAAACTTTTTTGAGTTGCTCAAAAAATCTCAGATGAGGTGCTCATCTGAGAAAAATTAGAAATTACAATGTAGGTGAAGTATTGAAAAATCCCATAATCTCACTTTGCAAACATACTCATTGTTTTTGTTTTTGTTTTTGCAGACATACTCATTGTTAATGCCATTTTGACAAAGAACTTTCAAGATACATACACTTTTATTTATTGAATTTATTTGTAAGGAAATGGGATTATTACACTCAGACCTTTGTTGACCTAATTCAAGCTCATCTTAACCTGGGAGTGAATATAAATTTACTTAATTATTCATAATATTATTAGTTGAAACAAGCAAAAAATATCGTCTAAATAAGTTTGTAACTATGATTTCAATGCTGATTATAAATGTCAAACATAATTGTTGAGAGATATATAAGTAAAAAGTAATTACCTCGTAACTATTATTTTGGCTTTAAGCTACCAAATAGTAATAAACAAGACGAGGATATTGAGGGAAGAGCATTGTAGAGGGCAATGTGCCGCATCTCTTGTTTTAGATAATGGGATGTTGGGAAATTTCATTTTATTCTTGATTTCGGTGATTAGAAAACTAGAGCTTAAAGTATTTCATTTATTTTATGTAGTGAAGACATAAGCAAAGACAGTGTGGGGTAAAAAGGAATAGCAATGAATCAAATACAACACAAAGGAGAAAACACAAAGACAAAATAAATGACGAAATAATAATTTCTTCTGACAAGTTTTCTTTTTCCTTTTGTGTAATTTCCTGTCAGTCTCTTGCAAATGAGTTGATTGGACCACAGTGCAGACCACAGTAAAAGGCGATATTCTTATTCTCAAAGTGTTTCATGTAGGAGGGACTCCCGTCAAATTTTTTTTAATGTTGTTTCTCCAAGGATCTCTGGTAAAAATTGTGGGTGACTAGCAGCTCAAAGACATTCATAAATCGTGGGACAATAGCCCAGAATGCACAGCTTTTCCATTTGTTTGCCAGGCATTACAAAAATAAATGCACATTATCTCTAATCTTTACGGTAAGTGCCAGGTATGTATTATCCAACTCATTTACTGCATAAAGGAAGTGAAGGCTCAAAGAGGTTAAGTAACCCCCTCAAGTTTACTTAGCTAGTATGTGGCAATTTATGGACTTGAACCAAGGTCCTCTGATATCACATTCTGTGCTCCTCTATAAGGTGGTAACTTGAATTAAAGGCCCATATATTTTTCCTCAGTCAAGATATTAATCTGTTCCCTAGTGCAGTGCTCCCTCTTTGTGCCAGTATTTGGAAAACTGTCAGGTTGTTCTAAGTAAGTATTCCAGTGCTTGGAAAAGTTTAAGGAGTGTTCCACTGAGCAATGTTAAAGAAGGTCTTCTGGGAACCTTTAAAATGCTGGTGTGTGCTGTGAATCATCAAAAGAGAATGCTGTGTACCCAGTTTTGTGGGCTTACTTGACCAGGGAACCCCTTTTGTTTCTGATATACCTGGAGTTGACTCACCTCGAACAGTCCTCTAGTCCCAAACACTGATTTGGGACGTTATGTTTCATTGATCTCTATGCATTGCCCTACAGGATCTGATGTACTGAGTGTTGTAAATTCTTTCCTCTCTGTGAAAGAAAGAAATAGAAAGAAAGAAGGAAAGAAGAAAAAAGAGAGAAAAGAGGGAGTATGTCTCCTTCCTGTCATATCATTCAAAGAGGTTTTCTCTGATTTTGAAAATTCCAAGAGACAACTGATCTAAGCTTTCATGAGTGAGAGCATGTGTTTTATTTAGCTTTATATCTCTGCTGCCTGACGCAGAACCTGTCACGGCATTGGTGGTCAATAAATCAATGAGCAAGTGAAGGAATGAGTGAACAGAGCTGCAACATCTGAGGTATGGAAGTAAAGGTGAGCTCGGGCACCTCCCTTGACTTCTCTGCTCTTCCTGGGTGAAACGGAGATGGGAGATGAATTCTCTACCGCAAGGTGTTGTGAGAATAACAAGGGTGCTAGAGTCCTTACCACAGTGTCTAGAATAGAGGAGGAAACCACTGTATCTCACTTCCCTTCTTAGTGGTGATTTTATGCTTGATCTTGGCATCTTATTTTGGGAATCCCTGTTTCTTAGGGATATTCAAGTGCAGTGGACATGGGTCTGTAAATTAATGTATTCTTAGTATTCACCCATCTTGTGAATATCTCAAGGATTCTGCCCTCAAACATGTAGTCCCCAACCTATTCTGTCATGCTTTTCTGCACGAGAATGGGCGATCTAAATTCATATGCTAAGTATTGATTGAAGCTATGTAATGTACAAATTTCTCCTCAATATAAATATGGGGATTGTTTTTATAACCGTAAGTCCGCTGGTAATCAGCAGGGGAGCACTGTGTGATGTTTGGTTAGGAAAGTTAGCGCGTAAAAAATAATGGGCTCTTCATTACACGAGGTACCAAAAGCCCCTCTTGGGAAGAGACAGACAGGAAACAGTACGGAGTGGGGCAGAGTGCACGGACTAGCGCATAATGGTCATGGCCTCCTTCTCAAAAACGAACAGACTCTCTGCAGACACTGAATGCCGCATTTTCATTCTGCCATGTTTTCTTTCCTTCTCACCTGCCTCTGTTCTCAGCCATGGTTATGTCACCAAGGATTTAAGCTTAGCTTGCTTTTCCTCCTTATATTTACTTAACATTTTCAAAGAAAACAGAGAAGAGTGGTCAAAGGGTATCTAGTAACCCTGCAATGAAAGCAGTGATTTGTTTTCCCCTCATCATCAGGTGGAATAATTCTGAACAACTTGTGTGTGTGTGTGTGTGAGTGTGTGTGTGTGTGTGTGTGTGTGTGTGTGTGATGATGCACAGAAAAAAGAAAATGGCTTTCAGAATAGACCAGATGCAGAGTGTCTGATTTCCCAACCTGATAAGCCCTACGAACGGAAAGAGGAGAAAGAGGAGTTAATTTTGTGTGCTGAGTGCAAATACTCTTTGTTGTCTCTCTGGCCCCGATTCTGAAATGGTGCACAATTGGACCTTCTCAAATTTCCTTACACTTCTCAGCTTGGTTTTTGAGCTGATGGTATGTTGACGTTTCTCTCACCAGCAGTAGCAAAACTATCTCTATGTATGCTTCTTTCATTTGCACGGATGGATTGCTTTCTTCAAAAAAAGCTTTAGCTGCTACAGATGGATATTCATTTGAGTCATTGTTTTCATTATTTTTCACAGGAGGGTGAGGGTAGGGCCCTCCTGTGAGAGCACATCTATCCTTCAAGACCCAGTAAGCCACAGAGCACATGTTCTATGTGTTTGGGATGCTATCTCCAGGCAGTTAGTGCTCACCCAATTAACTGGTTTCAGGGATAAAGGCTTAATTCTCTTCAGTCTGTTCTCAAGGCCTTCTATCACTTGACCTCCCTTTCTTACCACACCTCCATTTGGTGCCCACAGATCTCCCTTTCTTCCAGGACCGCTGGCTGACGCACCTCCCTCCTGGACAAGCTCTGGAAGTCATGGAGCTCAGGGCTGGAGTCCATGAGGGGTTCAGCAAGCCACCGTTCCTCTTGAGGGACAAGTATGACTATGAGTCAGAGACCTGATTCTTCCACTTCCTGGCTCTGACCACGGAGGAAGCCTCGGCACTAACATTCAGTTTTATAATCTGTAAGATGGGGCAGTGACATCTGGATGTTAACAATAATGGCTAATTGACCTGGATAATAATGAAGGCTGTGAAAACCCTTTGCACTTGGGAAAGCTTTCCTAGGGCTTTCCTAGCTCTTGTGGCTTCAAAGCAAAGATGTGCTTGCTTATGTTCTGTGCCCACTTCTCTGCCCACCTCCTCCTTCCTCTCTGCTTGTAAAATCTTAACTGTCATCAGGGTCCTTCTTGGTTCTGTCTTCTTCATAACACTTCACCCAGATGCTCTGCCCCTCTTGGTTTCTCATTGTTCAGACCACCTATCACCTTTACTAAGAATGTGTTTTGTCACTTGAAGAAATGCAGCTCTATGTTTGGTTTAACTTCTCGGCTTGCCACTCATAATAAATTGATCCTACTTCTGATCAGAGTCAGAGTCAGAAGCATCATGTTCAGAAAATAATCAGTTTGAGGTTTAAAATAAATTGCACATGTATTAGATCTTCACTACAATCTTTCTGCAAACCCCAAAGGGTCTGGCATTGCTTGACAGACCAAAGCGTTTGCTCCTTTTCATTGTCTGACCAGCCGCACCCCCCACCCCCCCGCCCCATCCCCCTCTTTGGGAGCTCGCTGTATACCACAGGCGGGTGCCTGGCTCTCCGACCCATTCCTTCTGTCCTTCCATCCTTCCGATCTCTTTTCTTTTTTCTCAGTGAGCTGCTCTCTGACATTTCTAACACAGGTGAAGTTAGACTTTCTAGCTTTTGTGAGACAAGGGGATAATAGAGAATCTTTCACACCCTGGCACCTGGTCAGTGCTCTAGCTGACTGTGGGACAAATGGCAGGTGGAGGGTGTAAGAATTAGGCCCAACCACCTTGTTTTTCGGTCTCCTCCTGCGGCTTCTCCCCTCCCCCTCCTCCTCCTCCGTGGCCAGCCTCCTCTGTAGGCTCCCCTGAGTCAACCCGATGACCAGGACTTACACAGTTGCTTTTTCTGGGGAGAGGAACTTTCAAAGCACATCTCCTACAGTGTCCTTTGACTACCCAGCCAGACCCTTGGAATTCTCACCTGTGCACAGAATTCCCAGTTTTCAAGCCAATTTCATTTTTTTAAATGTTTATTTATTTTTGAGGGGGGGAATGGGGGGGGAGGGGCAGAGAGAGGGAGACACAGAACCTGAAACAGGCTCCAGGCTCTGAGCTGTCGACACAGAGCCTGATGTGGGGCTCAAACTCAAAACTGTGAGATCGTGACCTGAGCCAAAGTTGGACTAACCGACTGAGCCACCCAGGCGCCCCTCAAGCCAATTTCACATACACTATTATGATGTGATACCCAAAACAACCATGGAAAATGGTGCAAGGCTATGAATCTCCCCTTTAATAGATGAAAGAAGGGAAATAGAAGAAGCAGGAGGTTTCGTTTCCCTCCCTGGACACAGAATGTCCATCTGAGACCCTCTCCACTGTCCACCTAGCCTAGTCCTTTGACTTTTATCTAGTGCTTACCTTTTATTTGTAGTTTAATTGATGCGATGGCTCATTTGTCGTCTCCCTTTTAGATTTGTCAGCACACCAGTCTGCTGGAGCTGTATATTCTCCAGAGGACAAAATCCTGTCATCCTAATCTCAGGGAAGGGGACTCAGTAGAGTATTTTGCCTTCATTAGGGGAAATACTTGTGTTTTGATGGTGTGGACAACCACATGCCTATTGGAAAGCAGGGTTTGGGGTCACAGATAGTGACCAGGGGAATGGGGATCATTTGGAAAGAGTCTTTTCCTTGACATGTAACAAAGTGGGAGTGCACCTGGACTTTTATTTGGGGTGGGGTGGGGCTGGGGTGGGGGTCATGAAAGGGAAATGATTCCCAGGAAAGTTGCATCTCTAACCAGCTCCACCCAGTTTATCTGGGTTGGCTCTAAAACGAAAGTCCCACAGCATCTACCCACACTTTGGCGAACTTCATCTGGTTAAGAGACACAGACCTGCCTTTTAATAAGTTAACCAAACCTGTCACTGTTGGGGTTTCTGCTGTATTTTACTGTTTTCACTCTTAGGATCAATGTTTCCTGGTTTGAACCATGAAAGAGTGGATGGTTCCTTGAAGTCACAGGTCACAAGCTGATAGGCTTTGGGCCTCATTTAACCTGGAGGTGTGTTTTATTTAGTCCATTCAGAGTTTTTTTTTAAAGAAATTTCCAACTTTTAGAAATTGTGACATTTGAGGTACAGTTGTATGTCTGACATCTTTAGAGAATGAATTTGTCTGGGGCCATCGGGGTTGAACAATCACCTGTCAGTGTTTGGTCAGAAGCAACTAAGGCCTGTGGGCCACTGCCTGACACCTGGCTGTCTCCCTTGCCTCTGGCTGTGCTTGGAATCTCCCGCCCTTCTCCCTAAAAGGCACCCTGCTCCCAACCTCTTTTCTTTGAGCTTGGCATCAGGCAGCATGGGCATGAGGGACAGAGGGGAGCAAAAGAAGAAGGGTCGCCCTGGAAATCGCTTAAGGTTTCATTTCTCTTTTCATGTTTCATTTCCAGTCTCCTCTTTCCTCGGTAGTTGAGTTCAGACCAAGGTGTTACCATGCAGGGGCTGGAGGCTTTCTAGGTTTGTCCTGCAAATGACAGGTCACGGTGGTGGTTCTCGGTGCTGGTCTCACATGAAATCCTGTGTGGTTAGAACATGCCAGTGCCTGGGCTCTGCCCCAGACCAGGGGGACATGAGTGTCTGGGAATGGGGCCTGGATATCAGTAATATTTAAAGCTCCTTAGGTTTTCTAATGCTGGGGTTGAGAACTGCTGGGTTAAGTCTCTGAGGAGGCTTATAGGGGGTCTTTCAGGTCTTTGAAATTAAGAATGCTCATTAGTAGGGACGCCTGGGTGGCTCAGTGAAGTGCCTGACTTCAGCTCAGGTCATGATTTCATGGTTTGTAGGTTCAAGCCTTGCACTGGGTTCTCTGCTGTCAGCCTGGAGCCTGCTTCGGATTCTGTGGCTCCCTCTCTCTCTGCCCCTCCCCTGCTCCTGCTCTCTCTCAAAAGTGGACAAACATTTGAAAAGAAAAAGAATGCTCATTACTATCTTGCAAGGCGGGTGAAGAGATGGGTCTTAGATAATAAACACCGTTAGTATCTGTGCATCAAGTTCTTGTTCTATGTAGGTGAAGAGATGGGTCTTAGATAATAAACACCGTTAGTATCTGTGTGCATCAAGTTCTTGTTCTATGTAGGCTTCCCACTACCCTGCTCCTCCTTCCCAGGGTCAGTATGGGAAGAGGTAGGGCAGGTTTCTTCCCTATCAAGGGAACGTCGTCTCGCGTTTACTGTCCCACCACAGCAGAACTGGTGCATGTAGCAGCAAGTGTCGTTTGTTTGCACTATCCACTGGCCAAATGCTCGCTCCAAGTCCATAAAACTTCTTCAAGGCATTAAGGACTCTTGACCTCATACAATGAATTGCCAGTACAGTAATAACAAGGATATCTCCTTCCTCATCCCTAAACGAAGTATTGGAATAAAATGAAACATTCTCTTTTAGCTTGTAGACAGATCCCAGGAATACAAAGCAGGAGATTTTACAGCTAGACATGGGGAAACAGGATCAGTAGACAGGGCTTGTCGTGTGTGAATTCTAGCTGGTTTTCAAATGCTACTTTCCCTACATAGAGGTCAGAGCCACATGTGTGAGTAATTCTCAGTAAGATGCATAAATGATAACACAGCTAATGAGTACCTCCTGCAAGGGTGGATGGTTTACTTCAGGGGTTCCTAACCATGGCTGATCATTCTATTTCTGTGGACACTTGGGAACAGTACAGATACTTTGGGCACCCACTTCGGATATCTGAGAGCATGGGGCCTGAACATCTACATTTTTTTAGATCACCTGTGCTCATCCTTAGTATGTCTTTGCGTATATGATGGGCAGGATTGTAAGTTGGTAGACCCTTGTTTTGGAGGGCAGTTTGATTCTATCAAGGTGTAAAGTGCACTTTCCTTCGAACCGGCAGTCCTGCATCCTTTAAATGTATTTGCATAAGTATTGAACCTATGATGGCAAAAAAACTGGAAATAGCCTAAAAATTTGTTAATGGAGTGAAATGAATGATTACGTATCTAGACAGCGAATATTACACGGTTAATAAGTTAGATCACTTGGGAGTGATCTATGTCTATTGACATGAAAAGGTATGCATGTATATTTTAAGGGAAAATAAGTTGCAGAATACTTTGATTACTTTGATTCTCCGTGTGAGTGTGTGTCTGTGTATGTATAATACCTACCTACAAATACATGTTCTGACATGTAAGCACACACACATGTATATGTATACATACACATTAACACACATATACATCTCTACATATATTTAGTTACCTTCCGGAAGGATCTACCATTTGTTAACCATTTGCTTTTATTTACTTTGAGTGTGTTTCTTAAGCTTCTCAGTGCTGATCAGGTATGTCCAAAAACCAATGGTTGAGCTGCCAAAGTCTAATTCTTAGGTCAAGCCAATGATCTTTGGAGTCTCCTAGGAGTTATTCCCTCAGTGTCTATTGTTAACTGAAGAGAGAGCCACTTCTCTGGCCATGTTAAGATAGAAGCTGAATTTGCTTAGGGATCACCTTGAATGACGGGCACCTCTTGCTGTAGTTTCAAAGATAGTATCTATATTTATTTTCATGTAGTTTTTTTTTTTCTCCTCCTTTATGGGTTAATCAGATTTGGGAATATGTTTTTAAAATAAAAGAGGTGATCCTGTTCACCTAGGGGAAATAATATTTAAATTTCTTTGATCCTGTGTATCTTATTTTATAGGCTTTTTAAAGGATGAAAGCTTCTTCTTACATTTTGTCAGTATAAAGAGGATGGTAATTGATTTGAACCACTTGTTTAGTTTCAAGAAAGCAGTGCATTTGCAAAGACCCTTGTTCTTGTTGATAGTATGTAGGACATCAGGTGATGGGGCATAAACATTGTTGTTGAAACGGAAGGGCTTTTGTTCCCCTTGATCTTGCCACCCACCTTTTCCTTCTCTTCTTCATTTCCAGATGGTTGTAAGCCCGATATAAGGGGTATAAAAGAAGAAAAGGGAAAAATGGTCAAGTACTAGGCACTGCACTTCCTGTAAATTGTTTTATTGTTTTTCTGAATAACTCTGCAAGGAGGTGTTATTGTTCTCTCTTCACAAATGAGAAAACATTGAGAGGGATTTAGTGTGGCCTGAAGTCTGTCTCGTTCAGTTAGCAGATGTTGGAACTAGCACTGGGCCTCCATAGGCCCATAGATCTTTTCCACTGCTTCTACCAAGCATGTCCCAAACTAATGATTTTTGTTATAATATTATCTTGAGTGTTAAAACAACTCAGGAGTCACTTTATCAAGATTGGAAAATGCTGATAGCATCCTAAAGTACTAACATTTTCCCAGTTGAATTCCAAAATAATCCTTTTCGTACAGCTCTTTTTTAAATTATATGAAACAGTGGCAGGATAATATTTTTGATACTTTTCCCCAATGCATTTGTCCCTTGACCCTTTTCCAGTTCAGCCAAGTGGACTAGAAATATTGATTGCCTTAGGGAAGGAATATTATGGTAGCAGTAATAAAAATCTGTATTAGGTTGCTAGGGCTGCCTTCATAAAGTACCA